>NC_069501.1:97193118-97534993 GCF_027579735.1 Bombina bombina
GCACTTCTAGACCGGACTGGGTACACATCCCATGACCCTGTAACATGCTCGGCCTTGGGTGCTCAGTGGCACTCACAAGAAGCTGTGCTATCACCAGAGTCACCTGCAGTTAACCCCAGACAGGTGTGGGTGCAAGAACCATAGGGGAAATTACAAAACAAATTAATACAACACACAGAGAAAAGGACCTTGACGTGGTACCTGGGCTTGTCCCATTTGGCCAGATGCGGTAACTAACCTTTCCATTTTTGCTTTTAAATCTTAGCTGTGAGCTTGCTAGTGAGTGCAGGGTTTTCTCTGGGTGTTGTATTAATTTGTTTTGTAATTTCCCATATGGTTCTTGCACCCAGACCTGTCTGGGGTTAACTGCCTGTGACCTTGACATGGTACCTGGGCTTGTCCCATTTGGCCAGATGCGGTAACTAACCTTTCCATTTTTGCTTTTAAATCTTAGCTGTGAGCTTGCTGGTGAGTGCAGGGTTTTCTCTGGGTGTTGTATTAATTTGTTTTGTAATTTCCCCTATGGTTCTTGCACCCAGACCTGTCTGGGGTTAACTGCCTGTGACCTTGACGTGGTACCTGGGCTTGTCCCATTTGGCCAGATGCGGTAACTAACCTTTCCATTTTTGCTTTTAAATCTTAGCTTAGCTGTGAGCTTGTGCAGGGTTTTCTCTGTGTGTTTTATTTATATGTATATATATATATATATATATATATGTGTGTGTATATATGTATGTAAATAAATATACATACAAATACATCTGTACACACATATATATATATATATAAACATATTTAGACATGTAAATGTATCAATATATATATATGTATCAATATATATATATATATGTATTTATATATATATATATATATATATATATATACAAATGATTCTGCACACCTTACAAAATTATTTTATTTATATTACTTCTTAGGGGTGCAAGCAAACAACTGAATAATTACACAAAATAGAATATTGCCGCACATCCACTTCTATATTATCAAAACATTTTAAATATTGCAAAAATTCACCTAAGCTCATATTTTAAAATTGGGATCTTAGTCACACAATATGACCAAAGTTACTTTTATTAGTGTCGGCGATGTCAAGGAGCGGTGGAATAGGGGTTAATAATTATATTTAGTGTTGGCGATGTCGGGGAGTGGCGGATTAGGGGTTAATCACTTTATTTAGGTGCCAGCGATGTGGGGGCGGCGGATTAGGGATGTTTAGAAATGGGGGTATATTTATCATAGTGCGAGCGGACATGATACGATGTAGCGTAACATGTCCACTGCACATCGTTCTTGTGAACTGCTGGTGCAATGCCGCCCCCTGCAGATTCGCGGCCAATCGACCACTAGTAGGGGGTGTCAATCAACCCGATTGCATACGATTGGGTTGATTTCTGTCTGCGGTCTCAGAGCAGGCGGACAAGTTATGAAGGCTCACGCAGAAACATGGGTATGAACTCCATACGGAGCTTGATAAATCGGCTTAACGCACCATACCGCACAGCACAAGGAGGCTTTTCAGTAACTAGTAATGGCAGTGCTATAGAGAGTGCAATAACGCATATTTTTTGCCGTTATTTTTGCACCCTGTTAAGCGCAAAACTTGTAATCTAGGTGACTGTGCTGATTTTAAGACTCCTAACCAAGCCCCAAAGTTTTAGATATATACTCAGGGCCGTTTCTAGAGAATCTAGCTCCCAGGGCAAAATTCCAAAATGCGCCCTCTCACAGATTCTAAAGTCCCCCTCCTAGACCTTGCATGTCACTCTGTCATTTAGCGGTAAGCTCCAAAGCAGCAGTGCACTACTGGGACCTAGATGAACACATCTGGTGAGCAAATGACAAGAGACAAATGTGTGTTGCTGCCAACCACCAGTTAGCTCCTAGTAGTGCATTGCTGCTGCTAAGGATATGTACATATGCTTTTCAACAATGGATACCAAGAGAACAAGAATAATAGAATTGTCTTATTTTTTTTTGGTGTATTCTGAATTATGAAAGTTTAATTTTGACTTTCCTATCCCTTTAAATATGTCCTTTTTCTAGTACAATGTTTTTTCCAAATATATTGATATTATCTAAAAATATCTTTATATATTTCAAAATCGCCATTGTATTTATACTTTTTCTTATAGCTATGCATATTTATTTGTTTATTGCATATCAATCCCTTTAAATTCTTATCCAAAATGTATCTACAAAACTTCCAATAGACTGTCACTGGGTGTATTTTTTACAAAATGCACTATTAATGTCTATGAGATTTTTGCACATAAATAATTTGCAAATATACTATACACACAGGCAGTAATAGACAGAGAGAGACATGCACACACACAGTAATAGACAGAGACATGCACTCATAGACAGTAATAGACAGAGACATGCACTAACAGACAGTAATAGACAGAGACATGCACACACAGGCAGTAACAGAGACATGCACTCACAGGTAGTATTAGACAGAGACATGCACACACAGGCAGTAATAGACAGAGACATGCCAAACAGGTAGTAATAGACAGAGACATGCACAAACAGGTAGTAACAGAGACATGCACTCACAGGCAGTAATAGACAGAGACATGCACACACAGGCAGTAATAGACAGAGACATGCACAAACAGGTAGTAATAGACAGAGACATGCACAAACAGGTAGTAACAGAGACATGCACTCACAGGCAGTAATAGACAGAGACATGCACACACAGGCAGTAATAGACAGAGACATGCACTCACAGGCAGTAATAGACAGAGACATGCACACACAGGCAGTAATAGACAGAGACATGCACAAACAGGTAGTAATAGACAGAGACATGCACAAACAGGTAGTAACAGAGACATGCACTCACAGGCAGTAATAGATAGAGACATGCACACACAGGCAGTAATAGACAGAGACATGCACACACAGACAATAATAGGCAGATACCTGCACTCACAGGCAGTAATAGACAGAGACATGCACACACAGGCAGTAATAGACAGACATTCACACACAGGCAGTAATAGACATAGACATGCTCACACAGACAATAATAGACAGATACATGCACTCACAGGCAGTAATAGACAGAGACATGCACACAGTCAGTTATAGACAGAGACATGCACACACAGGCAGGGATAGATAGGCATACACGCACACAGTCAGTAATAGGTAGATACATGCACACACAGCAGGCACTAATAGGCAGATCCATGCACACACAGGCAGGGATAGATATGCATACACACACACAGGCAGTAATAGGCAGATACACACAGAGGCAGGGATAGATAGGCACTCACACACACTCAGGCAGTAATAGCAGACACACACAGGCAGGGATAGATAGGCACACACACACTCAGGCACTTATAGGCAGATACACACACACACAGGCAGGGATAGATAGGCACACACACACACTCAGGCAGTAATTGGCAGATACACACACACAGGCAGGGATAGATAGGCACACACACACTCAGGCAGTTATAGCAGACACACACAGGCAGGGATAGATAGGCATACACACACACACACACTAAGGTAGTAATAGGCAGATACACACACAGGCAGGGATAGATAGGCACACACACACTCAGGCAGTAATAGCAGTCACACGCAGGCAGGGATAGATAGGCATACACACACACACACTCAGTAATAGGCAGATGCATGCACACACAGGCAGTAATATGCAGATACAGACACAGGCAGGGATAGATAGGCACACACACACACTCAGGCAGTAATAGCAGACACACACACACAGGCAGGGATAGATAGGCATACACACACACACACACTCAGGCAGTTATAGGCAGATACACACATACAGGCAGGGATAGATAGACACACACGCAGTAATAGCAGACACAAGCACTCACATGTGAGTTTGTAAAAACTTTCCATTGACATTATGGAATAAATGATACATACACGCACCCATCACTATTAAGCATTTGTAAACAATAACGCCTAGATTTAGAGTTCTGCATTAGCCGGTTAAACCAGCGTTAGGGGGTCCTAACGCTGGTTTTTACCGCCCGCTGGTATTTAGAGTCAGTCAGGAAAGGGTCTAATGCTCACTTTCCAGCCGCGACTTTTCCATACCGCAGATCCCCCTACGCCAATTGCATATCCTATCTTTTCAATGGGATCTTTCTAACGCCGGTATTTAGAGTCTTGGCTGAAGTGAGCGTTAGAAATCTAACGACAAGACTCCAGCCGCAGGAAAAAGCCAGGAGTTAAGAGCTTTCTGGGGTAACGCCGGTTCATAAAGCTCTTAACTACTGTGCTCTAAAGTACACTAACACCCATAAAGTACCTATGTACCCCTAAACCGAGGCCCCCCCACATCGCCGCCACTCTATTAAAATTTTTTAACCCCTAATCTGCCGACCGCACACCGCCGCTACCTACATTATCCCTATGTACCCCTAATCTGCTGCCCCTAACATCGCCGACCCCTACATAATATTTATTACCCCCTAATCTGCCCCCCCCCAACGTCGCCGCCGCCTACCTACAATTATTAACCCCTAAACTGCCGACCGGACCTCACCGCTACTCTAATAAATGTATTAACCCCTAACACCCCCCTAAGTTAAATATAATTTTATTCTAACGAAATAAAATAATTCTTATTAAATAAATTATTACTATTTAAAGCTAAATACTTACCTGTTAAATAAACCCTAATATAGCTACAATATAAATAATAATTATATTGTAGCTATTTTAGGATTTATATTTATTTTACAGGCAACTTTTTGGTCGGTCTAGGAATCCTCTCTCGCCCAGGCATTTTGTCTCACCTCGTGGTTTTTTGGTTTATTTATTTATACTTTTGCAAGGTAACGTTGGACCAACCTGGGGGCCTTTTGCTTTCTGGGGATGCTCAAGGTTGTTATTAAATCCAATGAAACCACTTGTCTACAATTCATCTCCACTTTACATACAAAGGGAACAAATTGCAATGTTTCATCATCCCATTAATTAACCTTATTACTGGTTTATTACAGTTTTCTCTTTTGTGATCCCTTACATCCCACTAAAGTGACTAAGTGTACAGGTTCCTAGGGCTGGGGATCCCCCCCGGGGCCACCTCACAGTGTATGGGCTGTGCGGATTTGCTTAAGCGCAAGGATACATATTTGGGCTCTATGGCCGCACAGTGCTGTTTACAATCAGCCCTTATACACTAGGATGACTGACTCTATATTCGTGCTGGATGCGTATCACAATGGTTGTACATGATCCGTGGGTCACGGATTGTTCGTTCTCCTGACGCCGCTTACTTCCACATCATAGTGTTGCGGCGCC
This sequence comes from Bombina bombina, assembly GCF_027579735.1. Classification (NCBI taxonomy): domain Eukaryota; kingdom Metazoa; phylum Chordata; class Amphibia; order Anura; family Bombinatoridae; genus Bombina; species Bombina bombina. Next base: position 97,198,453 of record NC_069501.1, read on the forward strand.
ATTGGATGCGCACTCGGCACGAAGGGAGCGGATGCCCCGCTGTCTATTATGTGATCTGGCGCTAGTGCCGATATAGGTATGTAGATACAAGGTTTGGTAACCTGACAGCTATAGAGAGGGAAGGGGCTACTAATGAGTGTAATGTAGGTGTGTGTGTTTACACCACCGTGATTGGCCAGTCACCAAAAAGGAAGCTTGTCTGGCAGCCAATCAAAGTGTGGGCTAGTTTTTATAGCACGCTTGTTTGGTGCACATTTTAATAGGCTATGAGTAAGGCTTAGGCCGAAACGCGTAAGCCGTTTGTTTGGGTGCCCTGCACTTATGATTTTTTCACACCATTTTTCTCTGCACTTGTAATCTGGGGGTATGCACCCCTCACGCTTTTGATGTACTTGTCATATGGAACTGTCCATTAAATTCGTTTGTTTGCTCCAACTCGAGTGCTTCTCATAATTCTTTTATTGTTCTTTTACAGGTCGCTTCATAATTGTGGTGCTCTGTAGGAAAAGGAGGATCGAGCTGCTTTCTTTTTGTATGGAGGCAAACTAAGTAATGTACTGCTACTGGATCGGAGGTTATGGGAGGTGGGAACAGCCGGGGAGAGCATTCTGCTCAGGTAGGGTGGGAGCTTCCCAGAAAGGCTCTTAAACACAAGGCAGGAAAGATGGAGTGTGCGTCTGGATTCCAGTGAAAGCCAGTTTAGTTTTTTTAGCATGTCACAATGGTGGGTCCTGTAGTTACATTGTAGCACAAAGCGGCAGAACGAGTTATACAATGCATTACGTTTATTAAGGTGACTTTGCGTTGCAGGTGCATATACTACGTCTCTATAATCCATGATTGGCATCAGCATTTGCTGTACAATCATTTCCTTTACTGTAGGGCTGAGGCAGGATTTGTTTCTGTACAGGGCACCTAGTTTTGGATAAAGTTTAGATGGAAGTTTTTCTATGTGGAGGCCAAAAGATAGATTGGGGTCTAACAACATACCCAAGTATTTGAAAGAGTGGACTGCGGTCAGTATGCCATTTGATTTTGTTTTAATTTGTGTAGATGGTACTTTTGTAGTTTGCGTAATTTAGATACCGTTCCAAAGATCATTGTGACAGTTTTGTCAGTGTTTAGTAAGAGTTTGTTTTTTGAGATCCACTTTTCTACCTCTGTGAACTGGTCTTGGAGCACTGCCTCAAGCTGCGGCAGATCGGGTTTGCTTGCATAGATTACCGTGTCGTCTGCGTACATGTGTACAGTTGAGGATTTGCAGACATTTGGCAGATCATTTATAAATAATGTGAATTACATGCAGTTTAGTTTTACTTTTAGACTACTCAGAGCATTTGGTGACTTGATGTTGTTATGATATCATCATTTAGTTTATAATGAGTGCTAGAGGATGCTTTTTAGTATTTCTAATTGATCAATATCACACATCATGCCAGTCTGAACAGACACTGCAGCTCTCAATGTAGGATACTGTCTTGTTTAAGAGAAAACCCAGAGATGGGAACAACACTAAATTGTCCGTCACATTTAAGTGGTTAATATATACAGTGCATACAATCTGGTTTGGAAAAGAGAAGCTAAATAGAATAAAGCTTTAAGAAACAATTATAGCCATTTCAGTTGGGTTTGCCCTCTGACTTCTACAACACGATACAGTTTTTTCAGAATTTTGTTAATGAGTTTTTTGAGGAAATAAAGTTACATTTATATGATATTCTTATCTAAACCTCCAGTCTAAATGAACTTTGGTGGCACGTATTTAATCTATTTACTAAATTAAAAAGTGAATTTAATTGAGATTATGGTCTCTGCTTCAATAATTTAGATGCTTGTTTGTTTTTTGCCTGAAAGCTCTCTAATTCCTTCTATTGAAGCCTTGGACCTTTTGGCTCAATAAAAAAGATGTTGGTCATTTCTGCACATAACAAGCACTGTTTTTAGTTATAATTTCTGTACCCACCTTCATTTGGATATTTTTGCCTAAACTCAAATTTCTGTTGTGTCATGTTTTTCAAGTGCTTTAGCAGTCACTCTAGTTTGATAAACTCTTGATGAAAACATCTGTAGATCTCCACAGGTATCCAATGCCTACATACAAAGCAGGTGGCAAAGTGTTGCTGTTTACACAAAATCTATATCTGTTCTTTCCATCTAAAAAGATCACAAGCTTATCCATTTCATTAAAATGTCTCAAGTCAATCCATGTCCTCTATATTAAACCTTATTGATCCAGTTATTTATTTTCCTGGGGGCTTAGTAACTGGGAATCAATCTTGGCTTCTATGGAGGAAGAAGGGCAAGAAAGGAAAGGGAGGTGTCAAAGGTATAGAAGAAAAATGCATGAGTATGAGAAACTCTGCTTGATGCTTGTGATTTTTTTCCCTTGAGGATAGAAATGATGAGTAGAAAAAAGAAGGTAAGTTTAGAGAGGGGGGGGGGACAAAATAAATATTTTGAAGAAAACTGAAGTAACATAAAAAAGAAAATTGGTGTAAAACATATATGATGTTCTTGGAAAAGAATCAGAAAATTCAGTGTGGACGATCAAAATGTAAATTATCTGTTGCACTGTGTTAACAATATTACTGTGACCCCAATTCAAAACCCACTAACACCTAAAGGAACCACTACACAATGCCCCAAAACATGTCCCTAACGTTGAAGAGCCCCCATTACATAATCCCCCTGAAAACTCATAAATATTCAAGAGACCCCCAAAACCAAAATGTCCCCTCTCAGAGCATTAAACAACCTCCAAAAATGAACTTCCACATAAAAATGAAACAATTCCAAACTGATTAACAAAAAAAACTATTGGAAGCAAACTATATAGGCGCAATTCTGAGCGAGTAACCTCTTAATTAATCAGAATTGCATGAAATATAAGCATTGAACACTTGAATAACCCAAGGAAGATGTTTTAGAGGGATCTGGACCCTTCTAATGTGGCTGAAAAATAACTTTTAGGTTCTTTTATTGTTTGTTTTGTCTTGTTTTTTTGAATCTGGCAATGGGATTTGGGGGTTCATTGGTAGTTAATGACCCCTTTAAGGGATGATTTCCTTATTTTGAGATGTCCTTGGGTGTTTGGAGGGTTTCCACTATGCTGGTCATGTTTTGTGAAATTTGATAGAGGATCGTGTTAGGGTCTCTTGGGTGTTTAGGTGGTTTGTAGTGTGGAGGTCATGAAGCAGGCTACTTAGGAGCCAGGGTAGGCTAGCAAGGACCTGGGGATCTGTAGTTGGATTATAGCCTTTGCATTTAGTGTTTATTGTGGTAGGGAGGTCCATGTTTAGGCTTAATTGTATTAAAGATTACAGAAGCTCCTCACAGGTTTAGTAATTGTACCCCAATGTAAGATGCCTCTTTCATTTAGTAGAATGCAAATAGCATGTTGTCACTAAATAATAACTATTTAACCTTTTAATTGAGAAGATCTGTTATAACCCTCTGCAATGCCCATAGACTGCAAAGGAGAAGGGTGACAATGTGTCATTCTTTTGACCCAATCAAATATCTGCATTTTCTAGTGCCTATTATGCTATTTGCTATTATGTATGCTATAGGACATCTATTTTTTTATATTGTAGCCTTTTCCTATGTTTAGGCATTTATGCAAACTAAAGTTATTTTCTAAAACTGCTTGGTCTACAGAAAAGAAGGCATCATTTGTTCCTCATAGACAAAGCTCTGAAATTGATATTTGCACGTGATAAATGTAAATGACTGAAAAAAAGCTTTCCTATAGGAGCATTAAATTACAGCAGCAAAAGGGTTAATTAGCGTATGGCAGCAATCATTGAGCTGCTGTCAAAAAAATAAATCACAACACAATTTTCAAAGTACACTAAATCCATTTTTAAAAAAATATACTTTATTTTTTTTATTTTTAACTCACTTCAATAACATGTATTTATGATAATAGCTAAAAAGAATATTTTCATTGATTTTAATTTAAAAACCACAGAACATTTTATTACATATTTATTATATCGTGGCAGTTGAGTTTACAATGTTAAAAAGATTTAAAAAGTATATACAACTTGTTTATGTAAATATAAAATATGACATTAAAACGTTAAACTCAAATGTGAATCCTCCACCAAATGACAACAAAATATAAAAGTGTGCAAATATAATTACATCAAAAATATTGAAAAATATATATTCATGTAAAAACAATCTTACAGTGATTATAATTTACTTTTATATTTTTAAATACTAGCAGCAGATCAGCCTTTTGTTAACTGATCTTAACAGTATGTGATTTTAAATTATATAATTATCTTTCCGGCAATAAGATATTTCTGATTAAGTCTATACAATGTTTATTATATGTATAGTACATACTTTTAAACTCTATGGGCTAGATTACAAGTGAATCGCTAAATTATCTAAATTTGCCAGTTTGCAATTAATTAACCAGCCAGTACAAGTGGCTGGTTATTGCTACCGCAAGCTCGAGGTAGTAATTAGCGCTTACAAAATTAACCAGAGATCCGATCTCTGGTTTATTTTATAAATCTGCACCAATTGCCCCAAAAATACTGTCAAGTGTAGTTTATTAAAAAATAAAGATGGCAGCATCTTTATTTTTTAATAAAATTACTGCACTAGGCAGTATTTTTGGGTTAAAGTTGGTGGGAGTGGGGGGTTGTGGTCAATGGGAACTTTGTGTTCCCTGTAAATATATATGTATATGCTTATATACATATATATTTTGGTGTTAATATGTGTTTATACACATATTAACTCGTAAATATATATGTATATCAGCATATACATATATATACATATATATTTATACTTGCTCCCATTGCTACACGACTTACCCGCTTAGTTGGCGCTGAAGTTCTGATGTCGTCTCAGACGGCGTCAGAACGAGACTCCATAGAAGCCTATTGAAGCGAACTCTAGTGAGCGCAATGCTTCCTAGCAATGCTAATGTGGGCTTGTAATACCAGAGCACATTAGCGTGCGCCTGTATTACAAAGTAGAGCGCTTATATTACTTTCATGGAAATTATATATAGCTCTCCACTTGTAATCTAGCTCTAGGTAATGTTTTTGAAGAGTTGTATATAACATTCAGAGTTATCAGTCTATCTAGTGCTGAATATTTGATCCTTTTTGTAGATGTCAATATGTTGTTTAGAAATATCAAATAGATCCATTTATTATTATGTTTAGTTCCACAGTCTGATCTGTTCAAATTTATTTCAGCTTGCAAAAATAAAAACAAAACAGTTTGTTGCTTTCTAAACATTTACAATTTGCTATTCATGACTAATATGCAAGTTCTATCTGTATACAGGGGCTAGCTACCAAGTAATGACCCAGCGGTAAGGTTAAAAATAAATCATACATTAATGCAAAAATATAAATGCAACATAGATATCAGTTTACCCTACCACACCATACCACATTGTTTATGTACTTAACACTCAAATACCATCTTAAAAGGGATCTGAAACACATTAGGGGCCGATTTATTAATATCTGGTGGACATGATACGCTGTACCGTATCATGTCCGCCAGACATCACTGTCGGCATTTAACATTGCACAAGCAGTTCTGGTGAACTTCTTGTGCAATGCTGCCCCCTGCAGATTTGCGGCCAATCGGCTACTAGCAGGGGGTTTCAATCAACCCGATCGTATACGATTGGGCGGATTAATGTCCACAGCCTCAGAGGCAGCGGACGAGTTAAGGAGCAGCGGAAACAGGGCGATTAGGGGCCATTCGGCCCTTGTTAAATCAGCCCCTAAGACTGTAATATAAAATGTTAAATTATGAATTATAAACCAACGTTGCTTTCTTTAATTATTTATTTTGGCCCCTTTTATTGTATTGTGATAATAGGTAGTGCACACTGCAGATGTCCCAATGCTAACCCTGCTACATATCTCTGTAATTGGCCTCAGCAGATGTCATCGGATAAGGAACTTCAAAAGACTACTAGCTTTACTAACAACATAACTGTGGCAAGTCTTGTCTACTCTGGTAACAAGCCCTGATTGGCTCTTCCAAATAGGGCAAACGGTGAACGTTGGCTACTGCAGAACAATTGCCGCAAACAATGTGTTAATGCATTCCAAGAATATTCACAATCTACTAGTGTGTTAACTTATAAACATCTATTGTGAGGTGTTTTATGTCCCTTTAAGTCACATAATTGTGCACAACATTTATTCTGAGTTTTGACTTGCACACACAAAAACATTAGACAAATGTCAATATAATACAAAATGTAAATACAAACATAAGACTTACAGTACAAAACATACAGTGAGTAGTTACCACCCACACACAGTGAAAAAAAAAATTGTACCAAGCAGTGGATGTGGTCCATACAATCTCCTTCACAACATGCTGGCACCAAAAAATATATATATATACTTCTCTAACATGCTGAACACACAAACAAAATGCTTTCTGCTTGCTGGCACTTGCCGTGATATATTCACATATTTACTTGATATATTAATGTTTATAGCTTTTGCTTAAAGGGATGCTAAACCCCAATTTTTTCTTTAATGCTTCAGATGGAGCATGCAATTTTAAGCAACTTTCTAATTTACTCCTATTATCAATTTGTCTTTGTTCTCTTGCTATGTTTATTTGATAAAGCTAAGCAGCCTTTTTTGGTTAGAACTCTGGATAGCACTTGTTTATTGGTGCTGTCCAATCAGCAAGGAAAACCCAGGTTGTGAACCAAAAATGGGCCGGCTTCTAAACTTACATTATTGCCTTTCAAATAAAGATAGCAAGAGAATGAAGAAAAATTGACAATAGGAGTAAAATAGAAAGTTGCTTAAAATTGCATGCTCTATCTGAATCATGAAAGGCAAAAAATTGGGTTCAGTGTCCCTTTAATTTTCCTTTTTCTTCAAATAAATTAAATTGCTCTTTCCTTATTGGCTTGTTCATAGGTAAGTGTGCATAGATAACATAATATAAATTCACATAAATAAATGTGTTAAAAAATGCCTGTACCCATCATGTAATAACAGAGCACATTATATACCCAACATATTCACAGACCTTTTTTAGAATGTGTATATTTCATAGTTGTATTGCTCTGCCTAATCCTAACAGTTAAACATTACTTTGTATTAACATTGTAGATCGTTTTTCTCTTTCCTTTAGAGCTTCTTGTCTATACAATTCTTCCAATCGCTGCTTCTCAAAATTACTATAATATACAGGTTCTACAGAACATTTTCTAATTTGATCAAAATTGCTAAAATCAGCTACATATTTCCCACTTGTAGAGAGAGAAATAACTGGTACAAACTCATAGCCCCAGTAGATTTCATCAGGAAGATAGGATGTTCTGCTCTGACAGACGCTACTAGTTGACTCCACTGTTGCATTTAAAAGAACAACAAGTTCAAATTCTTTAGTTTTGATATTTTGTGGAGTAAGATCCTTCAATGGGCTGTTCTCATCAAGTTCATGATAGAATGTCAAAGGCAAGATTAAAAATGGGCTCTCTGAGGAGGAATCCACATGGAAGTTCATGTTGGCTTGCTTAAGAAGGATTTTTTCTCCTTCCTTGGTCTCATATGTGTGAAGAAGTTTACCATAAAGTTGACATTGTATGAGAAGACTTTTTCTCATATTTGCGACTTGGACAACTAGGCAAAGTTTTCCATTATGTTTAGTTATTACAGCCTTGTTGCTGAATTTGATAGTTTCAGCCCTCTTTTTTGGTCGTGCAATTTTTGCCAGAAAAGTGCCAGTGATGAAAATTTCAATTAAAGTTGTAAGAACCAGTTGTACAACAAGAAGAAAAATTGCAAATGGGCACTCTTCTGTAATGAAGCGGAACCCATAGCCAATTGTTGTTTGAGACTCCATAGAGAAGAGGAATGCTCCGGTGAAGGAGTCTACATTCATTACACAGGGTGTGTGGTTGGAAAATTGTTCTTTTTTCATGTCTCCATGGACATATGCAATGACAAAGTAAATGACTCCAAAAAAGCACCATGTCACCAGAAAAGTAGCAGCAAATAAGCTGAGTTTATATCTCCATTTCATGTCAATCACAGTGGTCCACAAATCTTGAAGGTATAGGAGAAAGACACCATCTACTTTATCTAGCTTCACATTGCTATGGCCACTTTTCGATATCACCCTTGGTCTGTCTAATTTTACTTCACTGGTGACATCTCCCACCACTAGTGGACAGCTTGACAAATCTGTGTCAGTTACTGACATCTTCAGTCTTGATTGAGTTCTAGAAGAATAAAAACAGTTATATATTAAAGTATATGATGTGTAGAGTAAAACATGCAAAACATGTATGATTTATCACATAACGATTTGACATATTTTCCAAAACTGAAATAGTAAATCTCAGAAACCATTATTTAGCAATAACTATATTTCCTCTCTCATCTCCAAATATTCCCCAACCCATCCTCTTCGATCAACCTCTGACCTATGTCTCTTCACTCCTATAATCTCTTTGTCTCCAACCTTGTATAGCTTCAGACGCTCCTTGAAAATACACCTATTCAGATAGGCTTAACATCTCTCCTCCATCTCTCATCCTAACATAAATAATTCTTGAACTGCCTGACTCACCGATTCAACTAAAATCCATGTAACAAGCTACCCCAAACCTTATGTCTCTGCACCCTCAACCTGTAGACTGTAAGCTCTCTGGACCAGGGAGTGGGACCTCTACTTCCTGTACTAGATTTGTTAAGTTTGTTAAGTTTTGCATTTTATCACAAATCCTTGTCATTGTATACCCCTATCTCTGTACCCAGCGCTACGGAATTTTGCAGCACTATACAAATAAATGATAATAATAATTTAACAATATCATATCAACATGTCAACTCCAGCAGTGCTTCTTTATGTGATTTATTTATATACTGTTTAACAGTAATACTACAATATATGCTCCTACAGTGGTCTACTACACAGAAGATTGTATTAAATTATAATTAAATAAGAAAACAGAATATTCTACCAACACAGCAAAATATCAAACCTCGCGTTGCCCAATGAATTAATCAATCATTTCCTATAACTTGAATTTATTGCACAATTTGTTTTCATACTGGTTCATAACATAGGGGAATCATTGGTTTTAAACTCAGAATTAGAACCAGTATATTAACATAATGACATATTGTTATTTGATGCTCATAAGATTTACAGAGAAGTAAAAAAACATGCATGAAATTGGATCTGGTCTTCATACTAGTGTTTGAATTTCCCAACGCTGTTCCATGGGCACATCTAACATGTCAGATCATGGGGGTTAATCATAATACTTTCTACACAATTTACCTTTAAAGTCTATGGAGATTTTTGTAGATAATTTGAGAAGCTTTTCTAAAGAATTATGACCAATCCTATGTGTCCTAATAAACATCAAATCAACATTTCAAATAAAGTATTCAAAATGTTTCAAATATTTTGTCATTTTAAATAGCTGCTTTTTCCATGAAACCACCATCTACTAAAAATTGTGATACTGCAGTATTGGCTACCTTCAAAAGAACATTTAACTCAATATTGCTAAACGCTAAATATTTAATTTGGGAAAAAAACAAAATAACATTGCAGCATACCTCCAGTATTTATATTACTTGTTTTGTTGTAATATACCACTGAAAAACAACTTTGTCCATATCCCTAAGAGAACCTAGAGTGCCTCTAAAATACTTAAACTTTTTGTAAATCCTAGCGTTTGTGACACGCTAGGTTTTACAATTGGAAGAAATAAAGGGGACATTCATTCATAAAGTAAAAAATACTTCATGCTGAAAGCTCCTTTATTTGTTGGAAGCGTTGGCCGCACTGAGCTGCTCAGGCAGCCCACGGCAGAATGCTATTTTGCTGAGAGGTGACGTTTCCACCTCTTAGCAAATAGCTGTGTGCTCCAGCTGGCGCCAAGCCGAATAGCCCGCATGGCTATTGGCTAAGAGGGTGGAAAAGTCACCTCTCAATAAAACAGCATTTTGCCGGTGGGCTCCCTGAGCAGATCAGTGCGGCGAATGCTTCTCACAAATAAAGGAGCTTTCAGCATGAAGAATTTTATATTTCATGAATGAAAGTCCCCTTTATTTGTTCCAATTGTAAATCCTAGCATTTCACAAATGCTAGGATTTACAATTACTTTAAATATTCTAACAACCAAGCCTGCAACACAGTCATTGGTTAGTTCAGGGCAAATGCTGATTAACTCCTGTCCTTAATTGGTCAGATCAGAGATGACCAGGGATATAGTTTTTCCTGGTTAAGAGGTTTATCCCTTAACTGTTCATTATTTGCAAAACCTTGTAAACTTACTTTTGCTAACAAAAGAAATAATTTTAAAACATATGAACCATATGGAAAAGTAATAAAAATGAATTTATGTGCACATGGGTATTGAGTTAACACGTTGCTATTGATTGCTTATCGTAGGCCTAGATTTGGAGTTCGGCGGTAGCCGTCAAAACCAGCGTTAGAGGCTCCTAACGCTGGTTTTGGCCGCCCGCTGGTATTTGGAGTCAGTGATTAAAGGGTCTAACGCTCACTTTTCAGCCGCGACTTTTCCATACCGCAGATCCCCCTACGCCATTTGGGTATCCTATCTTTTCAATGGGATCTTCCTAACGCCGGTATTTAGAGTCGTTTCTGAAGTGAGCGTTAGAGCTCTAACGACAAAACTCCAGCCGCCTGAAAATAGCAGGAGTTAAGAGCTTTCTGGCTAACGCCGGTTCATAAAGCTCTTAACTACTGTACCCTAAAGTACACTAACACCCATAAACTACCTATGTACCCCTAAACCGAGCTCCCCCCACATCGCCGCCACTCGATTAAAATATTTTAACCCCTAATCTGCCGACCGTCACCTACGTTATACTTATGTACCCCTAATCTGCTGCCCCTAACCGCGCCGACCCCTGTATTACATTTATTAACCCCTAACCTGCCCCCCACAACGTCGCCGCCAGCTACTTAAAATAATTAACCCCTAATCTTCCGACCGCAAAGCGCCGCCACCTACGTTATCCCTATGTACCCCTAATCTGCTGCCCCTAACACCGCCGACCCCTATATTATATTTATTAACCCCTAATCTGCCCCCCTCAACGTCGCCGACACCTGCCTACACTTATTAACCCCTAATCTGCCGAGCGGACCGCACCGCTACTATAATAAAGTTATTAACCCCTAACCCGCCTCACTAACCCTATCATAAATAGTATTAACCCCTAATCTGCCCTCCCTAACATCGCCGACACCTACCTTCAATTATTAACCCCTAATCTGACGACCGGAGCTCATCGCTACTATAATAAATGGATTAACCCCTAAAGCTAAGTCTAACCCTAACACTAACACCCCCCTAACTTAAATATAATTTACATCTAACGAAATAAATTAACTCTTATTAAATAACTTATTCCTATTTAAAGCTAAATACTTACCTGTAAAATAAATCCTAATATAGCTACAATATAAATTATAATTATATTATAGCTATTTTAGGATTAATATTTATTTTACAGGCAACTTTGTAATTATTTTAACCAGGTACAATAGCTATTAAATAGTTAAGAACTATTTAATAGTTACCTAGTTAAAATAATAACAAATTTACCTGTAAAATAAATCCTAACCTAAGATATAATTAAACCTAACACTACCCTATCAATAAATTAATTAAATAAACTACCTACAATTACCTACAATTAACCTAACACTACACTATCAATAAATTAATTAAACACAATTCCTACAAATAAATACAATTAAATAAACTAGCTAAAGTACAAAAAATAACAAAGAACTAAGTTACAAAAAATAAAAAAATATTTACAAACATCACAAAAATATTACAACAATTTTAAACTAATTACACCTACTCTAAGCCCCCTAATAAAATAACAAAGCCCCCCAAAATAAAAAATTCCCTACCCTATTCTAAATTAAAAAAGTTACAAGCTCTTTTACCTTACCAGCCCTGAACAGGGCCCTTTGCGGGGCATGCCCCAAGAATTTCAGCTCTTTTGCCTGTAAAAAAAAACATACCATACCCCCCCCCAACATTACAACCCACCACCCACATACCCCTAATCTAACCCAAACCCCCCTTAAAGAAACCTAACACTAAGCCCCTGAAGATCTTCCTACCTTGTCTTCACCATCCAGGTATCACCGAACCGTCCTGGCTCCAACATCTTCATCCAACCCAAGCGGGGGTTGGCGATCCATCATCCGGTGGCTGAAGAGGTCCAGAAGAGGCTCCAAAGTCTTCCTCCTATCCGGCAAGAAGAGGACATCCGGACCGGCAAACATCTTCTCCAAGCGGCATCTTCGATCTTCTTCCATCCGGTGCAGAGCGGGTCCATCTTGAAGCAGGCGACGCGGATCCATCCTCTTCTTCCGTTGTCTCCCGACGAATGACGGTTCCTTTAAGGGACGTCATCCAAGATGGCGTCCCTCGAATTCCGATTGGCTGATAGGATTCTATCAGCCAATCGGAATTAAGGTAGGAATTTTCTGATTGGCTGATGGAATCAGCCAATCAGAATCAAGTTCAATCCGATTGGCTGATCCAATCAGCCAATCAGATTGAGCTCGCATTCTATTGGCTGATCGGAACAGAATGCAAGCTCAATCTGATTGGCTGATTGGATCAGCCAATCGGATTGAACTTGATTCTGATTGGCTGATTCCATCACCCAATCAGAAAATTCCTACCTTAATTCCGATTGGCTGATAGAATCCTATCAGCCAATCGGAATTCGAGGGACGCCATCTTGGATGACATCCCTTAAAGGAACCGTCATTCGTCGGGAGACAACGGAAGAAGAGGATGGATCCGCGTCGCCTGCTTCAAGATGGACCCGCTCCGCACCGGATGGAAGAAGATCGAAGATGCCGCTTGGAGAAGATGTTTGCCGGTCCGGATGTCCTCTTCTTGCCGGATAGGAGGAAGACTTTGGAGCCTCTTCTGGACCTCTTCAGCCACCGGATGATGGATCGCCAACCCCCGCTTGGGTTGGATGAAGATTTTGGAGCCAGGACGGATCGGTGATACCTGGATGGTGAAGACAAGGTAGGAAGATCTTCAGGGGCTTAGTGTTAGGTTTATTTAAGGGGGGTTTGGGTTAGATTAGGGGTATGTGGGTGGTGGGTTGTAATGTTGGGGGGGGGTATGGTATGTTTTTTTTTACAGGCAAAAGAGCTGAAATTCTTGGGGCATGCCCCGCAAAGGGCCCTGTTCAGGGCTGGTAAGGTAAAAGAGCTTGTAACTTTTTTAATTTAGAATAGGGTAGGGAATTTTTTATTTTGGGGGGCTTTGTTATTTTATTAGGGGGCTTAGAGTAGGTGTAATTAGTTTAAAATTGTTGTAATATTTTTGTGATGTTTGTAAATATTTTTTTATTTTTTGTAACTTAGTTCTTTGTTATTTTTTGTACTTTAGCTAGTTTATTTAATTGTATTTATTTGTAGGAATTGTGTTTGATTAATTTATTGATAGTGTAGTGTTAGGTTAATTGTAGGTAATTGTAGGTAGTTTATTTAATTAATTTATTGATAGGGTAGTGTTAGGTTTAATTATATCTTAGGTTAGGATTTATTTTACAGGTAAATTTGTTATTATTTTAACTAGGTAACTATTAAATAGTTCTTAACTATTTAATAGCTATTGTACCTGGTTAAAATAATTACAAAGTTGCCTGTAAAATAAATATTAATCCTAAAATAGCTATAATATAATTATAATTTATATTGTAGCTATATTAGGATTTATTTTACAGGTAAGTATTTAGCTTTAAATAGGAATAAGTTATTTAATAAGAGTTAATTTATTTCGTTAGATGTAAATTATATTTAAGTTAGGGGGGTGTTAGTGTTAGGGTTAGACTTAGCTTTAGGGGTTAATACATTTATTAGAATAGCGGTGAGGTCCGCTCGGCAGATTAGGGGTTAATAATTGAAGGTAGGTGTCGGCGATGTTAGGGAGGGCAGATTAGGGGTTAATAAATATAATATAGGTGTCGGCGATGTTAGGGAGGGCAGATTAGGGGTTAATAAATATAATATAGGGGTCAGCGATGTTAGGGCAGCAGATTAGGGGTACATAGGGATAACGTAGGTTGCGGCGGTTTACGGAGCGGCAGATTAGGGGTTAAAACAAATATGCAGGGGTCAGCGATAGCGGGGGCGGCAGAATAGGGGTTAATAAGTGTAAGGTTAGGGGTGTTTAGACTCGGGGTACATGTTAGAGTGTTAGGTGCAGACGTAGGAAGTGTTTCCCCATAGGAAACAATGGGGCTGCGTTAGGAGCTGAACGCTGCTTTTTTGCAGGTGTTAGGTTTTTTTTCAGCTCAAACAGTCCCATTGTTTCCTATGGGAGAATCATGCACGAGCACGTTTTTGAGGCTGGCCGCGTCCGTAAGCAACTCTGGTATCGAGAGTTGCATTTGCGGTAAAAATGCTCTACGCTCCTTTTTTGGAGCCTAACGCAGCATTTGTTTGAACTCTCGATACCAGAGTTAAATTTATGGTGCGGCCAGAAAAAAGCCCGCGGAGCGTTAACAGCCCTTCTACCGCCGAACTCCAAATCTAGGCCTAAGTTTGTACTCTGCGTCCTCTGGATCTTGGCTCTATTTTATTACTCTGATTATTTGGAATTTGACCTCAGTAGTTTACATAATTAGCATATTAATCTAAAAAATGTCATACAATTAAATAACTAACAACTTTTCAGTGCACATATCCAATCTAAATAAGTATTGGTCATTATACTTTAAAAAATCATGTCATACAGCTGGTCTTTCATAAATTAAAAATGATATACATTTTTAAACAATAATATGCTGGATAGACTATGTCTTAAAGAGACTAAATAATACAAAATAATATTTAATCAGGTATTTATTTTATACATATTTACAATGTACATCAAATATATTGTTACATTTATAACATTTTAAACCTAAACACAGTAAAGTCAAAATTAAACTATTGTTCTCTTGGTATTTTTTTTTTGAAGAGTAGTCTTAGGAGCAGCAAAGCACTACTGGTAGCTAGAGGAACACATCTGGCAAGCCAATGACAAGAGGCATATGTGCAGCCACCAATCACAATCTAGCTCCCAGCAGTGTGTTGCTGCCCCTGATTCTACCAGGGTATGTTCTTCAAAAAAGGATACCAAAAGAACAAGGTACATTTTATAAAAAAAAAAAAAAGTAAATTGGAAAGTTGTTAGAATAATACAAGTTTAATTCAGACTTTGCTGTCCCTTTAAATGGTCTTGTAATAATTATTTTCAATTATTATTTTTTTTTTAGTCAATATAGGCCATATGCAATAAACCTACAAAATAATAAAAAAATCTAATAAACAGATTGAAAAAAATGCTTTTATAAATACAGTAGAATAGAATAATCCACACATGTACAATAAAAAAACAATTCAACAAATTTTATTAAGAGATTATAACTAGATTTTATTAAGAGATATCAAAGATTTCAAAGATTGTTTTCATTTCCCTGCCCACTGTACCATGTGACAGTCATCCGCCAATTATAGACTCATATATGTATACATTATGAACTTTGCACATGCTCAGTAAGAGCTGGTGCCTTAGAATATGTGCATATTAATAATCGCTGGTTGCAACTCACGAATCAGATTGTTAATAAATTTCAAATATATATACAGAATAATAATAGTGAGAATTGGAAACAATATTTAGAGGCTAAGAAACAGAGGGATGATTGGTGTATATCAAGAGAAATACAAGCAGAAACAAGGCGGAACAGCAAGTTTATGGTTTATGGTAATAAGACAGGAAAATTCCTGGCTAAAATGATTAACTTTCAGAAATCTAGTAAAAATATAACAAGTTTTAAAGTGGAAGGTAAAGTCATTACTCAGCCACTGGAAATTATTAAGGAATTCCAACAACATTTTCAAAAATTGTAGGAGGTGAGAGAAGTGGAATATTGTAACAAGGAGCAGTTTTGGGGTAGTATCAGGCCCCCCCAAGTTAAGAAGGAGGATCTCGAAATGTTGAATACCCCAATAACCCAGGAGGAAATTAGTAAGGCTATTAACAAACTAAAACTCAATAAGGCTTCGGGACCTGATGACATTCCTGGGGAGTTATATAAGATTATTGGGGATAAAATCATTTTAACATTAAGGGATATGTATAACTCCTTTCTTATAGGTGGGAACAGTCCAACTAAATACTTTAATGAATCCAGGATTGTCCTGGTACCAAAACAGGGGAAGGATTTAAAACATATTGAGTCTTATAGACCCATTTCCCTGTTGAATGTGGACTATAAGATACTAACACATATTCTGGCGAATAGACTTCAGATAGCCATTGGTCCACTTGTGCATCCAGATCAAACCGGATTTATGAAAGGTAGGACGTTGGTAAAGAATATTAGAAAATTAGAACTTGCAATAAATTATTGTGATATAGCGAATAAAGGGGGATCATTCCTAGCTAAGGATGCTGCCATTATATCTATAGACACAGAAGGCTTTTGACTCTCTAATCTGGGATCACATGTTTACCACTTTGGGAAATTTTGGAATCAAGGGTAATTTTGTGAACATTATTACACTATTAGATAATACACCCCAAGCTGCCCTACAGGGAGTGCAGAATTATTAGGCAAATGAGTATTTTGACCACATCATCCTCTTTATGCATGTTGTCTTACTCCAAGCTGTATAGGCTCGAAAGCCTACTACCAATTAAGCATATTAGGTGATGTGCATCTCTGTAATGAGAAGGGGTGTGGTCTAATGACATCAACACCCTATATCAGGTGTGCATAATTATTAGGCAACTTCCTTTCCTTTGGCAAAATGGGTCAAAAGAAGGACTTGACAGGCTCAGAAAAGTCAAAAATAGTGAGATATCTTGCAGAGGGATGCAGCACTCTTAAAATTGCAAAGCTTCTGAAGCGTGATCATCGAACAATCAAGCGTTTCATTCAAAATAGTCGACAGGGTCGCAAGAAGCGTGTGGAAAAACCAAGGCGCAAAATAACTGCCCATGAACTGAGAAAAGTCAAGCGTGCAGCTGCCAAGATGCCACTTGCCACCAGTTTGGCCATATTTCAGAGCTGCAACATCACTGGAGTGCCCAAAAGTACAAGGTGTTCAATACTCAGAGACATGGCCAAGGTAAGAAAGGCTGAAAGACGACCACCACTGAACAAGACACACAAGCTGAAACGTCAAGACTGGGCCAAGAAATATCTCAAGACTGATTTTTCTAAGGTTTTATGGACTGATGAAATGAGAGTGAGTCTTGATGGGCCAGATGGATGGGCCCGTGGCTGGATTGGTAAAGGGCAGAGAGCTCCAGTCCGACTCAGACGCCAGCAAGGTGGAGGTGGAGTACTGGTTTGGGCTGGTATCATCAAAGATGAGCTTGTGGGGCCTTTTCGGGTTGAGGATGGAGTCTAGCTCAACTCCCAGTCCTACTGCCAGTTTCTGGAAGACACCTTCTTCAAGCAGTGGTACAGGAAGAAGTCTGCATCCTTCAAGAAAAACATGATTTTCATGCAGGACAATGCTCCATCACACGCGTCCAAGTACTCCACAGCGTGGCTGGCAAGAAAGGGTATAAAAGAAGAAAATCTAATGACATGGCCTCCTTGTTCACCTGATCTGAACCCCATTGAGAACCTGTGGTCCATCATCAAATGTGAGATTTACAAGGAGGGAAAACAGTACACCTCTCTGAACAGTGTCTGGGAGGCTGTGGTTGCTGCTGCACGCAATGTTGATAGTGAACAGATCAAAACACTGACAGAATCCATGGATGGCAGGCTTTTGAGTGTCCTTACAAAGAAAGGTGGCTATATTGGTCACTGATTTGCTTTTGTTTTGTTTTTGAATGTCAGAAATGTATATTTGTGAATGTTGAGATGTTATATTGGTTTCACTGGTAAAAATAAATAATTGAAATGGGTATATATTTGCTTTTTGTTAAGTTGCCTAATAATTATGCACAGTAATAGTCACCTGCCCACACAGATATCCCCCTAAAATAGCTATAACTAAAAACAAACTTAAAACTACTTCCAAAACTATTCAGCTTTGATATTAATTAGTTTTTTGGGTTCATTGAGAACATGGTTGTTGTTCAATAATAAAATTAATCCTCAAAAATACAACTTGCCTAATAATTCTGCACTCCCTGTAGTTATCAATTCTACTCTTTCGGACAAATTCTACCTACAACGGGGGACACGGCAGGGGTGCCCTATTTCACCCCTGCTATTCAATTTATCTTTTGAACCCTTAGCCATTTATTTCAGAGAGTATCTAGAAGGAATAGATATAGGACAATTTAGGATACAACAGGCAATCTATGCGGATGATTTGCTTATCTTTACACAAAATGTGGGAAATAATCTATCATTAATTGTCGATGTGCTGGATAGATTCCAGACCTTCACAGGTTTTGGAATAAATAAGAGTAAATCAGAAATATTGTGGCTGATTAGAAATAAGGACTCTCCTACAACACCATTCATGGAAGCAAAAGAATATATTTCATATTTGGGGCTGAAATTCTCACGCGATCCAGGGAAGTGGTATAGTTTAAACTTTCTTCCACTTATCTTGTCACTCAAAGAAGACACAGACAGGTGGATGAATTTGCCTCTGTCTCTATCCGGTAGGATTCAGTTAATTAAAATGATTTCATTACCTAAATTTCTTTACGTATTCCAGGCTATGCCACTTCTCTTGGCAAAGAGGGATAGCCTGATAATTAATAAATATATTAGGCAATTCATCTGGAAGAATAGTAGATCCAGGATAGCCATGAAGCGTATGTCCGCTGGGAAGAAGGGGATGGGAATGGCCGTCCCGGACTTCGAAGCCTACAACTTAGCTGCATTTCTCTGTCTATGATATAGAGGAAGGGCTAGCTGCACCGTTTTCTTTGAAAGCCCTAACTCATATGTCCCCACCTGAAATCCCTAAAAGGATCAAACAATTAATAATTATTGAACAACCGATACGAGCCTGGTGCAAGTTCTGTGCGAGAACGGGCTCGAACTTTAGGGTATCCCCATATTTAACTATTAGAGGGAACCAAGAGTTCTCGGAGGGATATGACTCTTCAAGATTCAGGAAATGGACTAATGCTGGGGTTAAATATATGATTCAAATAGTTAATATTGTGGAGAATAGAGTTAAGACCTTTAACGAATGTAAGTTAGAATTTGGTATTACCAACTCCCAATATTTTGCTTTTTTGAAACTTCGGCATTATGCTGAACAATTTTTGAAGATGCCCAACTTGGAGTGGGATAATAAAGCCTTAAAACAAATCCTCTGCTTATTTAGTATAGGGAAACTTTAGATCTCACCTATATATGGGGCCTTACTAGCTAATCAAGATCTGAGTAATATTAGATATCTTACTTTAAGATGGAGGGAGTGCCCGACTATTTCAATAGAGCCAGAGCTTATGATTAATTCAGTCAAAAGAGAAGCAAAAGCTATGAAAGGGGAATACTATAGAGAACAACAAACTAAAATCTTATATCAGGTATATGTTACCCCAAAGTCTCTCTCATCGTGGGTAAAAGGAAGAGATAGTTTGTGTTGTATTAGATGCAAATTAGACTTAGCTGATATATATCATATGTTCTGGTCTTGTCCGGTGATTCAGAGATTCTGGGGTAAAATTTAATTTTGGTTAACAAAAATTTCTCAGCGTCATATGCACATCACATGTCAGAATGTTTTCTTTTTAACCACGTATGAGGAAGTGGGGCAGAATCCCTTATTAATAAATACGGCCATTCTTTTAGATAGGAAAACAATTTGGAAAAACTGGCGATCCCATAAAGAGCCTAAATTTGCAGAATTTAAGAAAAGTATACATTATCAGTTATTCCTAGAGCAGATTAAAGTTCAAATGGAAATAAACATAGAGGCCTTTTTTGCTAAATGGGAAATTTATATTAAGTCGCTGGATACCAACACCAGGAAGTTGGTCATCTCCCCCTTTAGAGACTCAGTGTTTATATTGGAGTCTAACTTAAGGGGAGAATGGATATGCCCCTAGGCCGGCCGGTAGGGAGGGGGGCAGAGCTGGGGAGATTTGTATTGTGTTTCTTTTCCCTTTTTTTTTTTTTTTGTGTGTGTGGGGTCTGTATGCTTGAGGTATAAAAATTGTTGGAAAATCCAGTGTTGTGTACAAATATGAAGCTCTTTTGATTTAGCAATAAGTATGTAACCATACAGGTTAATGAGATAATCTATTTTGTTTGACATCTCGGCCCTGTGTGGCGCAAAGGATAAAGCGTGTGTGCTTTTGTGTTTCTTTTTTTGTTATAATATTGTACACTACTGGCGATAAATAAAAAGGATA
The DNA here is from genome assembly GCF_027579735.1 of Bombina bombina. Classification (NCBI taxonomy): domain Eukaryota; kingdom Metazoa; phylum Chordata; class Amphibia; order Anura; family Bombinatoridae; genus Bombina; species Bombina bombina. The sequence goes on from NC_069501.1 coordinate 97,218,848, forward strand.
AAAAAAAAAAAATGTCATACTCTATCTGAATCACAAAAAAAAAAAAAAGAATATGTGCATATTAAAGACTAGGAAAGTTATTTAATACTGCATCTATCTGAACCTGAATGAAAGTTTCATTTTGACTTGTGTTGCTGTAATTTGAGCAAAGAAAACATCATAAAAATAAAAACAAAATCTGGCAAACTGCTAGCAAGCATAGAACTGTAGGCATAAAATATTATATAGATATTAAAAAAAAAAATATTATGGTAAGCTGTCCTCCATAACCATGTATTACATTTGTGTTTAATAAAGACTTGTTTTAATGTTTGGTCAAAACCAAATACAGCAATTTCTATTTTCTATGTTGAAATTGCAGCCCAGTGCATCTTGGGATATGTAGTCCGGAAGATGGACTGGGACATCTTCTCAGTATACATGGAGCACTAAGCGGATACACTGAGTTTCATGTATAAAATTTCATAATTGTATTTATATTGGTCCTATAAAGACTTTGGGAGAGTTGACATTTGTGGTGAAACGCAAAGGGTTAAATCATTCAGCTTACGTAAAGTGATATTGGCTTCTTTTTATCCACTGGTTTTAATACTTACCTCTTTACATAAAAAAGTTGTCAATTGTTAAGTGCAACCCTACTCCTAATTTATCATTCGGCAACTTGGAGGCTATTAGAATAAAAATTAGCATCTCAGAAGTATGTTGCTTAGCAACTCTGATATTATAAATAACAACAATAACAATAAAGTAAAGATAATTCTAATTATGCATAAGGTTTTGTTGAATGTGTGTGCTTTACATATTAAAAAGTTTCACATTTTGTAATATTAGTTGCAAAGGGCATCTGGATCCTTAGCTGCTAATGAACCCTTAGTCCATTAGCTGCAACATATGAAAAGCAAAAATCGGGTAATAGACTCTGTATAAACTGCAAGGAAATGATTATTTTCTTAGCTCCTATCGACCTGTCATTTCTGTAATTTGGCAGATTTGTAAATTCGCAGATAGTGCTATTTTTTTTTTTTCCGGATCTGTAATGTAAACTTGCCCTTTTTGTTAACCAAGAATATTTTTATGTAGAACCACAAAGCAATCAACAGAATTGAGTTCATTAATTTATTGATACTGGTATGATAATTGCATTTTTTTTTTAAATATTTGATTTCAGAAATCACCATAGCTGTATTATTTTAAAATTATATTTATGTAATTTCTTTACACTATTTAATTTGGCTTTAATAGTGCTGCATAGCATGAAATGCTATTAAAAGGTATAATAAGGTGGTTTAGATTAAAGTGACATAATAGAAGCATTGTGCTCCCTTCTATCAAAAGCATACAACCAGCAGGCAATATCTATTTGGGAACACAATAGAAAAAAATGTACACAGATTTACTGCATGAAAAATATATTAATTTAAATTTGAAAATGGTTTCTATAACAATAAGGATAAACAATATGGAAAAAGTAAGATTAAATAATACTGTGGCATCTTAATGTGTGAACTTTTGGGATCTCAATGGACAATAATAAACACATTCTAGATGTGCCCATATATGCTCTCAATATTAATGCCTTATTATCACAGTATATGAAACCAAAATTCAAAAAAATGCCATAAAAGTCAAGATTAAACAATTTTAAACAACTTTCCAATTCACTTATGTTTTAAAATGTATAACAGAAACATACCTAAATAGGTTCAAAAGTATGCATGTGTCCTAAGCACTGTGCAGCCGCAGCATTTGTAACACTGTTTTTAACAATTTTATAGATTGTTGAGCACTAGAGGACAGTATTGTTTGCAAGAACATCTGCCATACTGCGCTCAAGGCCAGTGCACATTCAGCATACCTAGGTATACTCCTCAACAACAACAAAACAAACATGTTCTGAAGTCTTTGATGAAAACAACTAATTTTTTGTAATTCTTTTTTTAACACATTAGCAGCGATAACTTGAACAGCCCTAGAGGCTTATTATACAGCTACTACAAACCCACTGTCACTACTCTGTCCTTATTTCTAAACTAATGTTAATTTTATTATATTAATATTCTGCCTTGACGTCTGCTGGTTACATGTAGCAGAGAGGTCATATAAGAACCAGATAAAATTCAGGGGAAGGTACAGAATTTTTTGAAAGCAGTCTTCCAGGAGTTTTGGTGGCAATAGATCTCAGTTCATACAAATAAGTGTATGCATTCCTATATCTTGCTATATGAATACAATGGACCTTTCTCTTTTAACATGCACAATATTTTCTTTAAAAGGCAATAAGCTGTCTATATACTTATCTATCTATTTATGATCTACAAATCTGATAGACAGGTAGATAAAGAGGGCAAGTCTTAATTCTCTGTTCCTGAAGTCATGGGAGATAAGAGAACATTGACACAACCCAACCTACATAGAACATGACATGGTGGAAAAAGAGGGAAGGCTGGAATAGGACAACAGTGGTGAATTCTGGAAATAATTATTAGCACCTTCTTGAATATAGGTTGGTTCTGGAAGATTCTGATACTTATTTATATTACTCCAGGGGAGCAGGTCTACTGTCTAGTCTACTATTACTGAGTTTACAGTTTTATAAAATATTTCTCTTTCTCACAAAATATAACAACAATTAACTCAACCTATTTGTAAAATTATCTTGTAGATAAGAATAATGAGATCTTAAAGGAACAGTCTACAGTAAAATTGGTATTGTTCAAAAAGCTAAGATAACACCTTTACTACCCATTTTACAGCTTTGCACGACCAACACTTTATAACATTTAAACCTCTAAATTTCTGCTTGTTTCTAAGCCAATACAGACAGCCTTTTATCACATGCTTTTTTATTAGCTTTTAACAACAAGTCACTGCTAATTCCTGTGTGCCATATAGATACCATTGTGCTCACTCCCGTGGAGTTGTGCAGGACACAGCACTAATTGTCTAAAATGCAAACCAATTGATAATAAATAATTAGCCCTGAGATAAGGGGGCTGTCTGCAGAAGCTTAGATACAAGGTAATCACAGAGGCAAAAAGTATTAATATAACCGTGTTGGTTGTGCAAAACTGGGAAATGGGTAGTAAAGGAATTCTCTCTCTCTCTCTCTCTCTCTCTCTCTCTCTCTCTCTCTCTCTCTCTCTCTCTCTCTCTTACACACACTCTCACACTCTCAAACTCTCTCTTTTTTTCATTTGTGTGTGTGACCTTAACCTTAGCCCACATATGCTCTCTTTACCTGCAGGTATGGAGTAATGTTGTAAGACAGGTTTTTTACTTCTCTTAGTAGCATGAATATAATTGCCCCATTTGAGTAATCTTACAAAAATGTTCCCTACTAACATTCATAATTAATACCAAAAATGTTCCCTTCTAATATTCAAAGACAACGCCAAAAAATGTTCTTTTCTAACATTCACAAATAACGCCCAAAAATGTTCCCTTCTAATATTCATAAAAAACACCAAAAAGTGTTCCCTTCTAACATTTATAAATAACATAAAAAAAATGTTCCCTTCTAACAGTCATAAATAACACCATTGCATTGTTCACTAGACATGTGAAAAACCTTGCAAATTTACTGCAACTGAAATCTTTAAGTTTAGGGGTACAACAGTAATGAAAGGAGGTACAGAGCCCCCTTAATAATCTTTATCTATCTATCTATCTATCTATCTATCTATCAATCAATCTATCTATCTCATACCTCCCAACATTTGTAGCTGCGTATCAGGGACTCAGGAGGCTGATTGGGAACATTTTGATAGAGGAGTCATGTTGGGAGGGGGTGGGATAGGGGGTGGTTAGTGGGTGGGATAGGGGGTGGTTAGTGGGTGGGATTTTTTCTTTTTAATAATCTTTTATTGGGGTTTTGCGTAAGAGAAAATGATAGACATAATAAATGTCGTAACATAACAGCATTTTCATGAATTACAGTACAAAGATATAAAAAGGAAGTAAGATGATTACTAGTATCAGTAGACATCTGAAACCTCTATTTTATAATTTTTGGTAGTTTTCCTAAGTGACTAATGAGCTGGTCACTTATGGACCCTTTGTACCCAGCGCTACGGAATTTGGCGGCGCTATACAAATAAATGATAATAATAATAATGTAAGTAAAACTAGTAAGGGAATGTTAGTCCTATAGAAGACCCTTTTGGGTCTAATGACACATATTAGTTTCAGGAAAGTGTTTTAGCGGATAAGCACTGCTTGAGATAATGTAGAATAAGTGTGAGATAATATAATATATAAATATATAATATATAAGAATACAAGTGAAATATAGTAATAAAAGAGTACCACTCATGAGAAGTCTAGGGGGTTTTTGAACATTCATATAATACTATACTATAAACAGTATATACAAGCTATGATTAAGCTTGGAAATGTTAAAGAGAAGTCACATAATCAGAAGTGTATTTTTATTGTATCAATCCCCTTTTTTTCCCTCCCCTTCTAGTTATAACTTCTCTTTTGCCAAGGCACGAGTCACATGCTGATCTCCAGTAGGATATCAAGGCCCAATCTGGGAGGCTATAAATAAGGATTATAAATAGTTAGTATGTCTTAATTACATGTTTATAGTAAAAATATCAAACAGTGAGATGAGAGCCTGATGTATACTCTGGGCCTAGTTGTAACAAATGTATTATACAGGTACCTAAGTAGTTTTTCACTAGGTATACGTATATCAGTTCTACTTGTCTGCAGTGTGATTTAGTATCTGCTTGTAGCAAAAGAAGATACCTCCACCACACAGATCGGGTGCGTAAGGGGGATATTTGAATATTAAACAAAATACCAGATCTATAGAAGGGAGGGCTAACAAAAGTAGCTGCTATCAATTATGTGAGATGTATTAGAGAGCGCTGCTCAGTCAAATACAAAGAGGTCTAAGTAAAGAATAATTTTGCGCCTACCTTCATAGCAGTAGCAATATTTGCATAAATATATGAACAAAAACTGGGGCAGTATAGCTCAGTATTTCACACATGGGAAAGAGAAAATAGTAACGCTGGTCAAACTATGTGGTCTGAGACAGTGGGTGTTATGATGGTCTTTCAACTGCGCAGAATAATAAAGCATTAAGTCTATATGAGACCGCATAGTTAAAATAGGTTTCATGAAGCAGGAGGATAATTAAATATCTATTAATATAACCGGCCAATATTAGAAAGGGCTAAACAGCATAATTACTAACAATTATGTAAGTTGTATTAGAAAGTGCTGCTACATCAAATACAAAGAGGTCTAAGCAAGGAAAAATGATGTACTCATATTCGTAGCTGTAAAAACATTTGCAAGTAAATTTAAACAAGAACTGAGGTAGCATAGCTCAGCAATTCAAACATGGTGTATAACAAATAACAAGTCAAATCAAACAATGTGCCCTGAGACATCGGATATTGTAAAGGTCCCTCAACTCCATAGAGTAGAACAGCTTGAAGTCTAAATGAGACCATACAACTGAACTGGGTTTTATGAAGTAACCGTCTCTGCTTAACCCACTCCAGAGACCTCAACCTGGTTCGCATGTTGTATGTAGAAGAGCTACGGTATAGTCTCAAACAGTTGGGATATGGACTGCCACTGTGCAAATGGGTTCAGTCTTCTGAGATTGCCATAGGGCAGTGGGCCAAAACTAACATGCATCCCACATCCTGTACTATTTTGCTTCTTATAGTTACCACCTTTAAGCCGGGTTTCTTCTCGCTCTCCCAGTTCAGCTGGAGTCTGACTGTGTGTACTCAAGACTTCAGTTATGTTTATATTACTGCTTGAGATCTCCTTTGTTTTGTGACGGTGGTTGATACAGCTAAGGGATATGGATCCCTAGGTTCACTCTTGAGCAGAGTTTGCTCCTCTTCTGTCTCGCAAGACTGTAGTTAACTGCCGAGTGATAGAGGTTATTGGCAGTGACTTGAGATTCCATGTGCTGTGTGGTGACATCTCCCCTCACCGCCATCTTAAGTATGGTAGTCTTCTCCTTTCTACATAGGTCTCTTATGGAAGGCATGATATCGTGAAAGTTGCCCCACATCTGCTGATCCAGCTTTCTAAGCAGCGCTTGCACTGAAAGATAGAATGGTCTCAGATTTTCAGCAGAACTATGGCCGGGGGGGGGGGGGATTAGATGTTGTGTGAGGGCCTCAGCCTGTGTTTCCAATGGGCTAAATCAGATCTCTGGGAGTCCAAATAAAATATTCACAGCATGCCAGATTGACCCCGATCTAATATGATTGCTAAACACAAAAATGGGGTAAGATGGGGTTTATACCCTTGAGTAGTTGGGGAATTAACAAGGAAAAGTCCAGAGAGCTTCATGAAGTGCAACCGATCATGGCCGCAGTGGGTGGGATTTTAGGTGTGTTTGGGCAGTCACTGGGTGGGTCTGGGTGGCCAGTGGGTGTGTCTGAGGAGTTTGTGGGTGTATCTGGGTTGGACTGTCCCTTTCAAATAGAGATAGTTGGGATGTCTGCTTTCTATCTATCTTTCTATCTGTCTATCTATCTATCTATCTATCTATCTATATATCTATCTAGATATCTATATTTCTCTGTTTGTCTGTAAAAATAACTCTTGGATCAAGATGAAAATGTGAAATTTAACTAATAATGCAACAGAACATTGTGTGACAGCCTAAACAAGCATTACATTCACTTCATGTACGTAATGAATTACATACAAAATAAATATTTTAAAAACATTTAACCTGTAAGTACAATTTGCATTGTTTTGCAGTTCAAAAACACACCTCATGGAAAGTTTTTATCATGATGATTAAGGGGGTGAGAGAGAGGATACATGTATTTTACATGTCCAAGCATAAGCATCCAATTTTTGATACCAATGAACCCCAACACAGTTAATACCTCACGGAAGTAGCACAATTTTCCTTTTTTATCTTATTGGGCATAAAACACTCTAGATATAATATGTTTAATGCAAAGATTTTATTAAAATCTCAATAGATACTTCTTACAAAGTTAGGATCCTGCACTGATCAGTCAATCACTGTAAGCGCTGTGATGTTCCTTGAGAAATACTTTGAAGGAACATGAAAGTTAAAATTCAGCTTTCATGTTTCAGGAAGAACATGCAAATTTTAGTCATAATAAAGCTCAACAAAGCTCAGTTTCATATCTGGTGCATAAGTAGTTTCATAGAAGAAGATTTGTATAGTTTTGTAAAAATGTGCACAAAAACAAAATGGCCACTGTGCTATGTGACATTATATGACCTCAATATTTTAGATTGTGTATAGTATCTCACTCTAGACCTCTACAATTGCATGTTTTCATGAATTTTTACATTTTCGCAAATTCAAAATGCCCACTAGCCTTAGTGACTTAGCAATTATGTTATTGAGAAATCATATGTTGTAATTAAGCAGTTGTGAATTTAAAGTGATTATAAAAAAAAACATAGTAATGTTTGAATAATATTTAAACCTTTGCAACATTTGTTTAATGGCTGCCAAACCAAATAACTGATTCCTATGGTAGAGGTGGCCAAGCACAAATGGTCGCTGTACAATGTGACATATGACCTCTATGTTTCATAAACTATATAGTATCTCACTATAGATCAATACAACTGCACATTTTCATGAATTTTAAGTTTAAAATTGCTGTCAACCTCTGTGAAATTTTACCCCTAGATGGCATTTGGTACTTATGCTATTGAGTAATCATATGCTTCACAGGTTTTGACATAGTTCAATAGTGATGGAAATGCCCATTTATGCAACTTGCTGCAATGTTAAAGGTGATTGGCTTGCAACGGCCATATTGATTTTGGTATTGTCTTGCTTTGACTAATAGTGGTAGAGGATGTAGTCATGGACACGTGTGCCACATTTTGTATTATTTTGACAAACAGTTTCTGACAAAGAGATGTTTTTAGAATATTGCACAATCCAAAATGGCTGCCGAACCATGAGGTCAATTGACTTGTAATAAACAAATTGGAGACTAGAACACAGCATAGCCTTACACAGCAATATGTACATCTGTAGCTTTAGTAGTTCCGGAGAAGCAAATGTTTGAATACTGCACAGTATATGGTTGCCAAAACCAAGATGGCTGCCAGAGCATGTGACCTATGACAATTATGTTGCAAAAGATTATGCACATGATCTCTACCATTGTGAAAAGTGACATTGAACTGAACAGAAGTCACCGTGATAATACTATCACTGGGCTTCTATAGGAGGCGCTTAACTCTTACGAGAATTATAAAAAAAAGGGGAAGCAGATATTAAGAAATATGCGCTAGTGCGTGGAATATAGAGGAATATCAGCTAGCAATGAAGCAAATGACAATATTTTGGCACCAATGTACCCACACAGTACGTTAAGTATGAGATAAGTAAAAATATAAAATGTATACAAATCAATAGTATAGGTAACCAGATCTGGAAAGTCCAGCAAGTTTCTTCAAATGTCCATCAGTACTTGAACAGGCTGCTCTCTGTCTTCACCCAACTGGATGATGTATTCTATGATGTAAAACAAAAACAAAAACAGAGGCGCCACATGTGTAGATCAATATAACCAGAAAATCCAATAAATTGGATTTTCTGGTTATATTGATCTACACATGTGGCGCCTCTGTTTTTGTTTTTGTTTTACATCATTGAAAAGTGACATTAGCTTTTGAGTAACGGTGTCGTTATTATAGGAGTTTGAAAAAAAGGCAAGAATAATAATATTTAAATGTGTTTTGCTTGCAGTGGCCATATTTATTTTGATATTGAATTGCATTCAATAATCGTGATTGACGATGTAGCCGAGGACATGTGCTCTAAATTTTGTATTGTTGGTTTCCGAAAAGAAGATTTTGTAAAATATTGACAATCCAATATGGCTGCTGAACCATGTGGTCAATTGACTTGCAATTATCAAATCTGAGTCTAGGTCACAGCGTCACATTACACAGCAATTTGCACATCTGTAGCTTTCACGGTTCTGGAGAATGTTTGAATATTGTACATTCCAAGATGGCTGCCAGATGATGTGACCTATGACCTTTATGTTGCAAAAGATTATGCACAGCATAGTGCTCTATAATTGTGGCAAGTTTTTGAGTTACGGTGTAAGTATTATAAGCATTTGAAAAAAGAAGTGGATAAATAATAATAATCTTAAAGGGATAGTAAACACCAAAAATGTTATTGCTTAAAAAGGTAGATAATCCCTTTATTTGCCATTCCACAGTTTTGCATAACCAACACTGTTATTAAAATATACCTTTTACCTCTGTAATTACCTTGTATCTAAGCTTCTGCTGGCTGCTAGAAATGTGCGATTCGTTTCGGTTAGATTCGGAAATTCGTCCGAATTCGTTAAATTCTGAGATTCGGATCGATTCCAATTTCCGAATTGAAATAGTGCCGAATCTACCGAATAAATCCGAATTAGTTCGGATTTATTCGGTAGATTTGGATGGCCATGGATTACACTAGTATTGTACAGTTTATTAGGTTGTATCAGTCTGCTATGGGTTACACCTAATATACAGTACATAATACTAGTCTAATACACAGCGCATCCCACCTAACACATACCAAAATTCTGAACCGAACCGAACCGAATCCAGCCAAATTTATTCGAATCCGAATGAATTCGAAACGAATCCGAACCGAATTGATTAAAATTTTTCCGAATTCGAATTGATCCAAACCAAAATTCAAAAACATCCAAATCGATCCGAACCAAACCGAATTTTTTCGCCATGCCCATGTCTACTGGCTGCCCCCTTATCTCAGATCTTTTGACAGACTTGCATTTTAAATAACTTCACGTGCGTGTGAGCACAGTCGGCTAGATTTAGAGTTTTGCGTTAGAAGGGGTGCGTTAGCTACGCGTGCTTTTTTTTCCCCGCACCTTTTAAATACCGCTGGTATTTAGAGTTCACAGAATGGCTGCGTTAGGCTCCAAAAAGGGAGCGTACAGGCATATTTACCGCCACTGCAACTCTCAATACCAGCGGTGCTTACGGATGCGGCCAGCTTAAAAAACGTGCTCGTGCACGATTCCCCCATAGGAAACAATGGGGCCGTTTGAGCTGAAAAAAAACCTAACACCTGCAAAAAAGCAGCGTTCAGATCCTAATGCAGCCCCATTGTTTCCTATGGGGAAACTCTTCCTAAGTCTGCACCTAACACCCTAACATGTACCCCGAGTCTAAACACCCCTAACCTTACACTTATTAACCCCTAATCTGCCGCCCCCGCTATCGCTGACCCCTGCATATTATTTTTAACCCCTAATATGCCGCTATGTACACCGCCGCAACCTACGTTATCCCTATGTACCCCTAATCTGCTGCCCCTAACATCGGCGACCCCTATATTTATTAACCCCTAATCTGCCGCCCCCAACGTCGCCACCATCTACCTACAATTATTAACCCCTAATCTGCCGACCGGACCTCAACGCTACTATAATAAAGTTATTAACCCCTAATCTGCCTCACTCCCGCCTCAAAAACCCTATAATAAATAGTATTAACCCCTAATCTGCCCTCCCTAACATCGCCGACACCTAACTTAAATTATTAACCCCTAATCTGCCGACCGGACCTCGCCGCTACTCTAATAAATGGATTAACCCCTAAAGCTAAGTCTAACCCTAACACTAACACCCCCCTAAGTTAAATATAATTTAAATCTAACGAAATAAATTAACTCTTATTAAATCAATTATTCCTATTTAAAACTAAATACTTACCTGTAAAATAAACCCTAATATAGCTACAATATAACAAAAAATTATATTGTAGCTATTTAAGGATTTATATTTATTTTACAGGCAAATTTGTATTTATTTTAACTAGGTACAATAGCTATTAAATAGTTAATAGTTAAAATAATTACAAAATTACCTGTAAAATAAATCCTAACCTAAGTTACAATTAAACCTAACACTACACTATCAATAAATTAATTAAATAAAATACCTACAAATAAATACAATTAAATAAACTAACTAAAGTACAAAAAATAAAAAAAGAACTAAGTTACAAAAAATAAAAAAATAGTTTACAAACATTATAAAAATATTACAACAATTTTAAACTAATTACACCTACTCTAAGCCCCCTAATAAAATAACAAAGCCCCCAAAATAAAAAATTTCCCTACCCTATTCTAAAATAAAAATTTAAAAGCTCTTTTACCTTACCAGCCCTTAAAAGGGCCTTTTGCGGGGCATGCCCCAAAGAAAACAGCTCTCTTGCCTGTAAAAAAAAAAAACAATACCCCCCCAACATTACAACCCACCACCCACATACCCCTAATCTAACCCAAACCCCCCTTAAATAAACCAAACACTAAGCCCCTGAAGATCTCCCTACCTTGTCTTCACCACGCCGGGTATCACCGATCCGTCCAGAAGATGGTCCGAAGTCTTCATCCAAGCCCAAGCGGGGGCTGAAGATATCCATCATCGGGCTGAAGAGGTCCATCATCCGGCTGAAGTCTTCATCCAAGCCCAAGCGGGGGCTGAAGATATCCATCATCGGGCTGAAGAGGTCCATCATCCGTCTGAAGTCTTCATCCAAGCCCAAGCGGGGGCTGAAGATATCCATCATCGGTCTGAAGAGGTCCATCATCCGGCTGAAGTCTTCATCCAAGCCCAAGCGGGGGCTGAAGATATCCATCATTGGGCTGAAGAGGTCCATCATCCGGCTGAAGTCTTGATCCAAGCGGGGGCTGAAGATGTCCATCATCCGGCTGAAGTCTTCTATCAAGCGGCATCTTCAATCTTCTTTCTTTCGGATCCATCTTCATCCCGCCGACACGGAACATCCATCCTGGCCGACGACTTCCCGACGAATGACGGTTCCTTTAAGGGACATCATCCAAGATGGCATCCCTCGAATTCCGATTGGCTGATAGGATTCTATAAGCCAATCAGAATTAACGTAGGAAAATTCTGATTGGCTGATTGAATCAGCCAATCAGATTCAAGTTCAATCCGATTGGCTGATCCAATCAGCCAATCAGATTGAGCTCGCATTCTATTGGCTGTTCCGATCAGCCAATAGAATGCGAGCTCAATCTGATTGGCTGATTGGATCAGCCAATCAGATTGAACTTGAATCTGATTGGCTGATTCAATCAGTAAATCAGAATTTTCCTACCTTAATTCCGATTGGCTGATAGAATCCTATCAGCCAATTGGAATTCGAGGGACGCCATCTTGGATGACGTCCCTTAAAGGAACCGTCATTCGTCAGGAAGTCGTCGGCCAGGATGGATGTTCCACGTCGGCGGGATGAAGATGGATCCGGAAGAAAGAAGATTGAAGATGCCGCTTGATAGAAGACTTCATCCGGATGATGGACATCTTCAGCCCCCGCTTGGATCAAGACTTCAGCCGGATGATGGACCTTTTCAGCCCGATGATGGATATCTTCAGCCCCCGCTTGGGCTTGTATGAAGACTTCAGCCGGATCATGGACCTCTTCAGCCCGATGATGGATAGCTTCAGCCCCCGCTTGGGCTTGGATGAAGACTTCGGACCATCTTCTGGACGGATCAGTGATACCTGGCATGGTGAAGACAAGGTAGGGAGATCTTCAGGGGCTTAGTGTTAGGTTTAATTAAGGGGGGTTTGGGTTAGATTAGGGGTATGTGGGTGGTGGGTTGTAATGTTGGGGGGGGTATTGTATTTTTATAATGTTTGTAAATTATTTTTTTATTTTTTGTAACTTAGTTCTTTTTTTATTTTTTGTACTTTAGTTAGTTTATTTAATTGTATTTATTTGTAGGTATTTTATTTAATTAATTTATTGATAGTGTAGTGTTAGGTTTAATTGTAACTTAGGTTAGGATTTATTTTACAGGTAATTTTGTAATTATTTTAACTAGGTAGCTATTAAATAGTTATTAACTATTTAATAGCTATTGTACCTAGTTAAAATAAATACAAAGTTGCCTGTAAAATAAATATAAATCCTAAAATAGCTACAATATAATTATTCGTTATATTGTAGCTATATTAGGGTTTATTTTACAGGTAAATATTTAGCTTTAAATAGGAATAATTTGTTTAACAAGAGTTAATTTATTTAGTTAGATAAAAATTATATTTAACTTAGGGGGGTGTTAGGGTTAGACTTAGCTTTAGGGGTTAATCCATTTATTAGAGTAGCGGCGAGGTCCGGTCGGCAGATTAGGGGTTAATAATTTAAGTTATGTGTAGGCGATGTTAGGGAGGGCAGATTAGAGGTTAATACTATTTATTATAGGGTTTTTGAGGCGGGAGTGAGGCGGATTAGGGGTTAATAACTTTATTATAGTAGCGGTGAGGTCCGGTCAGCAGATTAGGGGTTAAAAAGTGTAGGTAGGTGGCAGCAACATTGGGGGGGCAGATTAGGGGTTAATAAATATTATGTAGGTGTCGGCGGTGTTAGAGGCAGCAGATTAGGGGTACATAGGGATAACGTAGGTTGCGGCGGTGTGCGGTCGGCAGATTAGGGGTTAAAAAAATTATTAGAGTGGCGGCGATGTGGGGGGACCTCGGTTTAGGGGTACATAGGTAGTTTATGGGTGTTAGTGTACTTTAGAGCACAGTAGTTAAGAGCTTTATGAACCGGCGTTAGCCCAAAAAGCTCTTAACTCCTGGCTTTTCTCTGCAGCTGGAGTTTTGTCGTTAGATTTCTAACACTCACTTCAGCCAAGACTCTAAATACCGGCGTTAGAAAGATCCCATTGAAAAGATAGGATACGCAAATGGCGTAGGGGGATCTGCGGTATTGAAAAGTAGCGGCTGGAAAGTGAGCGTTAGACCCTTTCCTGACTGACTCTAAATACCAGCGGTAGCCGAAAACCAGCATTAGGAGCACCTAACGCTGGTTTTGACGGCTAACGCAAAACTCTAAATCTAGGCGAGTGTTAGCTATATTAAACAAATGAACTAACGCCCTCTAGCTGTGAAAAAACTGTCAAAGGCATTCAGAAAAGAGGCGGCCTTCAAGGGCTTAGAAATTAGCATATGAGCCTACCTAGCTAGTTTAGCTTTCAACTAAGAATAACAAGAGAAAAAAGCAAATTTGATGATAAAAAAAAATTAGAAAGTTGTTTTAAATTACATGCCCTATCTGAAACATGAAAGTTTAATTTGGACTTTACTATCGCTTTAACAAAAACAATAGGTGTCCAGTAACTTCATTGCTTGGCCACCTAATTAAAGTTAGAAAATAAATTGCTGTACATTTATAGAGCAAATATTTTCTAACTGTATAGCTACTAGTGCTTAGGAGTGTTTTTAGAAAATAATTTAAATTATATTAAATTATATTATATTAAAGTGATGGTAAATCCAGGCTTTTAACAAACGCTAGGATTTAGCATCACTAAAAATCAAGGGGAGTTGAATTCATCAACCAAGTAAAAAAAGGGTGCTAAACTCACCCTTTCTGTGCTGTTGCACATCGCTAAATTTAGCGATCAAATAAAATAAATTGTTAACTTTTTCGCAAACTTTTTTGCAAACTTTAAGTTTCTCATTGAAATTATTTACAAACAGCTTGTGCAATTATGGCACAAATGGTTGTAAATGCTTCTCTGGTATCCCCTATGTTCAGAAATAGCAGACATATATGGCTTTGGCATTGATTTTTGGTAATTAGAAGGCCGCTAAATGCAGCTGCTCACCACACTTGTATTATTCCCAGCAGTTAAGGGGTTAAGTAGGTAGCATGTAGGGTTCATTTTAGCTTTAGTGTAGAGATCAGCCTCCCACCTGACACATCCCAGCCCCTGATCCCTCCCTGACCCCCCTCAAACAGCTCTCTTCCCTCCCCCACCTCACAATTGTCACCGCCATGTTAAAGACTGGCAGAAAAGTCTGCCAGTACTAAAATAAAAGGCATTTTTTTATAGTTATTCTGCAGTGTTGGATTCCACCCTTAGACCCCAACCTCCCTGATGCCCCCAAACAGCTCTCTAACCCTCCTCCCTCTACCTATTTGCTGCCAGTACCCAGTTTGCTAAAATAAATTGAGGTTTTATATTTATTTTTTTATACAAAAAACAATTTTTCTGAAGTGTAGCTGCCCCCCCTCAATACCTTCCCCCTCCCAGATCCCTTTCTAAACATTTATTCCCCCAGTCTTCTTCTATCCCTTACACTTTTCTGTAGTATAGCGGTTCCAGTCCCACCCGCTCCCACCTGCTCCCACGCACACTCTCCCGCCATCCGCTACTGGCACAATCATCCGGCCTGACAGGAAGAGGAAGTGGATCAGCGATGGGCCGCCCACCCGGCTCCCTGCTAAGACTCGCACCCACCAACGATCGGCACCATCACTGGCCGATGCAGAGAGGGCCACAGAGTCGCTCTCTCTGCATCGGTGGCTAAAAAAAGGGTATTGCAGGATGCCTCAATATCGAGGCATCACTGCAATACCCTGAAAGCATATGGAAGTGATCATGATCGCTTCCAGCGCTTGAAACCCCAGAGGACATGCCAGGCACGTCCTTGGTCATTAACTGACACCTTTTGGAGGACGTTTGTTGTGCAAAGCTGGGAATTGGATATTAAAGGCATTATCTATCTTTTTAAACAATAAAAACTTTCAAGTAATGATGCGTGTGCATGTGAATGCCAATAGGTGAGTGATGTGTGTGCATATGAATGTCAATAGGTGAGTGATGTGTGTGCATGTGAATGTCAATAGGTGAGTGATGTGTGTGCATATGAATGTCAATAGGTGAGTGATGTGTGTGCATGTGAATGTCAATAGGTGAGTGATATGTGTGCATGTGAATGTCAATAGGTGAGTGATGTGGGTGCATGTGAATGTCAATAGGTGAGTGATGTGTGTGCATGTGAATGCCAATAGGTGAGTGATGTGTGTGCATATGAATGTCAATAGGTGAGTGATGTGTGTGCATGTGAATGTCAATAGGTGAGTGATGTGTGTGCATGTAAATGTCAATAGGTGAGTGATGTGTGTGCATGTGACTGTTAATAGGTGAGTGATGTGTGTGCATGTGAATGCCAATAGGTGAGTGATGTGTGTGCATGTGAATGCCAATAGCTGAGTGATGTGTGTGCATGTGACTGTTAATAGGTGAGTGATGTGTGTGCATGTGACTGTCTATAGGTGAGTGATGTGTGTGCATGTGACTGTTAATAGGTGAGTGATGTGTGTGTATGTGTCTGTTAATAGGTAAGTGATGTGTGCACATGTGACTGTTAATAGCTGAGTGATGTGTGTGCATGTGAATGCCAATAGCTGAGTGATGTGTGTGCATGTGAATGTCAATAGGTGAGTGATGTGTGTGCATGTGAATGTCAATAGGTAAGTGATGTGTGTGCATGTGAATGTCAATAGGTGAGTGATGTGTGTGCATGTGACTGTCTATAGGTGAGTGATGTGTGTGCATGTGACTGTTAATAGGTGAGTGATGTGTGTGCATGTGACTGTTAATAGGTGAGTGATGTGTGTGTATGTGAATGGTAATAGGTGAGTGATGTGTGTGCATGTGACTGTTAATAGGTGAGTGATGTGTGTGCATGTGACTGTCTATAGGTGAGTGATGTGTGTGCATGTGACTGTTAATAGGTGAGTGATGTGTGTGCATGTGAATGTCAATAGGTGAGTGATGTGTGTGCATGTGAATGTCAATAGGTGAGTGATGTGTGTGCATGTGACTGTTAATAGGTGAGTGATGTGTGTGCATGTGAATGCCAATAGGTGAGTGTTGTGTGTGCATGTGACTGTTAATAGGTGAGTGATGTGTGTGCATGTGAATGTCAATAGGTGAGTGATGTGTGTGCATGTGAATGTCAATAGGTGAGTGATGTGTGTGCATGTGACTGTCAATAGGTGACTGATATGTGTGCATGTGAATGTCAATAGGTGAGTGATGTGTGTGCATGTGAATGTCAATAGGTGAGTGATGTGTGTGCATGTGACTGTCTATAGGTGAGTGATGTGTGTGCATGTGACTGTTAATAGGTGAGTGATGTGTGTGCATGTGAATGTCAAAAGGTGAGTGATGTGTGTGCATGTGACTGTTAATAGGTGAGTGATGTGTGTGCATGTGATAGTCAAAAGGTGAGTTATGTGTGTGCATGTGAATGTCAATAGGTGAGTGATGTGTGTGCATGTGAATGTCAATAGGTGAGTGATGTGTGTGCATGTGACTGTTAATAGGTGAGTGATGTGTGTGCATGTGACTGTTAATAGGTGAGTGATGTGTGTGCATGTGAATGTCAAAAGGTGAGTGATGTGTGTGCATGTGAATGTCAATAGGTGAGTGATGTGTGTGCATGTGAATGTCAATAGGTGAGTGATGTGTGTGCATGTGACTGTTAATAGGTGAGTGATGTGTGTGCATGTGAATGTCAATAGGTGAGTGATGTGTGTGCATGTGAATGTCAATAGGTGAGTGATGTGTGTGCATGTGAATGCCAATAGGTGAGTGATGTGTGTACATGTGAATGCCAATAGGTGAGTGATATGTGTGCATGTGAATGTCTATAGGTGAGTGATGTGTGTGCATGTGAATGTCTATAGGTGAGTGATGTGTGTGCATGTGAATGTCAATAGGTAAGTGATGTGTGTGCATGTGAATGTCTATAGGTGAGTGATGTGTGTGCATGTGAATGTCAATAGGTAAGTGATGTGTGTGCATGTGAATGTCTATAGGTGAGTGATGTGTGTGCATGTGAATGTTAATAGGTGAGTGATGTGTGTGCATGTGAATGTCTAAAGGTGAGTGATGTGTGTGCATGTGAATGTCTATAGGTGAGTGATGTGTGTGCATGTGAATGTCAATAGGTAAGTGATGTGTGCACATGTGACTGTTAATAGCTGAGTGATGTGTGTGCATGTGAATGTCAATAGGTGAGTGATGTGTGTGCATATGAATGTCAATAGGTGAGTGATGTGTGTGCATGTGAATGTCAATAGGTGAGTGATGTGTGTGCATGTGAATGTCAATAGGTGAGTGATGTGTGTGCATATGAATGTCAATAGGTGAGTGATGTGTGTGCATGTGAATGTCAATAGGTGAGTGATATGTGTGCATGTGAATGTCAATAGGTGAGTGATGTGGGTGCATGTGAATGTCAATAGGTGAGTGATGTGTGTGCATGTGAATGTCAATAGGTGAGTGATGTGTGTGCATGTGAATGTCAATAGGTGAGTGATGTGTGTGCATGTGAATGTCAATTGGTGAGTGGTGCGTGTGCATGTGAATGCCAATAGGTGAGTGATGTGTGTGCATGTGAATGTCAATAGGTGAGTGATGTGTGTGCATGTGAATGTTAATAGGTGAGTGATGTGTGTGCATGTGAATGCCAATAGGTGAGTGTTGTGTGTGCATGTGACTGTTAATAGGTGAGTGATGTGTGTGCATGTGAATGTCAATAGGTGAGTGATGTGTGTGCATGTGAATGTCAATAGGTGAGTGATGTGTGTGCATGTGAATGTCAATAGGTGAGTGATGTGGGTGCATGTGAATGTCAATAGGTGAGTGATGTGTGTGCATGTGAATGTCAATAGGTGAGTGATGTGTGTGCATGTGACTGTCTATAGGTGAGTGATGTGTGTGCATGTGACTGTTAATAGGTGAGTGATGTGTGTGCATGTGAATGTCAATAGGTGAGTGATGTGTGTGCATGTGACTGTCTATAGGTGAGTGATGTGTGTGCATGTGACTGTTAATAGGTGAGTGATGTGTGTGCATGTGAATGTCAATAGGTGAGTGATGTGTGTGCATGTGACTGTCTATAGGTGAGTGATGTGTGTGCATGTGACTGTTAACAGGTGAGTGATGTGTGTGCATGTGAATGTCAAAAGGTGAGTGATGTGTGTGTATGTGACTGTTAATAGGTGAGTGTTGTGTGTGCATGTGACTGTTAATAGGTGAGTGATATGTGTGTATGTGACTGTTAATAGGTGAGTGATGTGTGTGCATGTGACTGTTAATAGGTGAGTGATGTGTGTGCATGTGAATGTCAAAAGGTGAGTGATGTGTGTGCATGTGAATGTCAATAGGTGAGTGATGTGTGTGCATGTGAATGTCAATAGGTGAGTGATGTGTGTGCATGTGAATGCCAATAGGTGAGTGATGTGTGTGCATGTGAATGCCAATAGGTGAGTGATATGTGTGCATGTGAATGTCAATAGGTGAGTGATGTGTGTGCATGTGAATGTCAATAGGTGAGTGATGTGTGTGCATGTGAATGTCAATAGGTGAGTGATGGGTGTGCATGTGAATGTCAATTGGTGAGTGGTGCGTGTGCATGTGAATCTCTATAGGTGAGTGATGTGTGTGCATGTGAATGTCAATAGGTGAGTGATGTGTGTGCATGTGAATGTCAATAGGTAAGTGACGTGTGCACATGTGACTGTTAATAGCTGAGTGATGTGTGTGCATGTGAATGTCAATAGGTGAGTGATGTGTGTGCATATGAATGTCAATAGGTGAGTGATGTGTGTGCATGTGAATGTCAATAGGTGAGTGATGTGTGTGCATTTGACTGTTAATAGGTGAGTGATGTGTGTGTATGTGACTGTTAATAGGTGAGTGATGTGTGTGCATGTGACTGTTAATAGGTGAGTGATATGTGTGTATGTGACTGTTAATAGGTGAGTGATGTGTGTGCATGTGAATGTTAATAGGTGAGTGATGTGTGTGCATGTGAATGCCAATAGGTGAGTGTTGTGTGTGCATGTGACTGTTAATAGGTGAGTGATGTGTGTGCATGTGAATGTCAATAGGTGAGTGATGTGTGTGCATGTGAATGTCAATAGGTGAGTGATGTGGGTGCATGTGAATGTCAATAGGTAAGTGATGTGTGTGCATGTGAATGTCAATAGGTGAGTGTTGCGTGTGTTTGTGAATGTCAAAAGGTGAGTGTTGCGTGTGCATGTGAATGTCAATAGGTGAGTGTTGTGTGTGCATGTGAATGTCTATAGGTGAGTGATGTGTGTGCATGTGAATGTCAATAGGTGAGTAATGTGTGTGCATGTGAATGTCAATAGGTGAGTGATGTGTGTGCATGTGAATGCCAATAGGTAAGTGATGTGTGTGCATGTGAATGTCAATAGGTGAGTGATGTGTGTGCATGTGAATGTCAATAGGTGAGTGTTGCGTGTGCATGTGAATGTCAATTGGTGAGTGGTGCGTGTGCATGTGAATGTCAATAGGTGAGTGATGTGTGTGCACGTGAATGTCAAAAGGTGAGTGATGTGTGTGTATGTGAATGTCAATAGGTGAGTGATGTGTGTGCATGTGACTGTCTATAGGTGAGTGATGTGTGTGCATGTGACTGTTAATAGGTGAGTGATGTGTGTGCATGTGAATGTCAAAAGGTGAGTGATGTGTGTGCATGTGAATGTTAATAGGTGAGTGATGTGTGTGCATGTGAATGTCAATAGGTGAATGATGTGTGTGCATGTGAATGTCAATAGGTGAGTGATGTGTGTGCATGTGAATGTCAATAGGTGAGTGATGTGTGTGCATGTGAATGTCAATTGGTGAGTGGTGCGTGTGCATGTGAATGCCAATAGGTGAGTGATGTGTGTGCATGTGAATGTCAATAGGTGAGTGATGTGTGTGCATGTGAATGTTAATAGGTGAGTGATGTGTGTGCATGTGAATGCCAATAGGTGAGTGTTGCGTGTGCATGTGACTGTTAATAGGTGAGTGATGTGTGTGCATGTGAATGTCAATAGGTGAGTGATGTGTGTGCATGTGAATGTCAATAGGTGAGTGATGTGTGTGCATGTGAATGTCAATAGGTGAGTGATGTGGGTGCATGTGAATGTTAATAGGTGAGTGATGTGTGTGCATGTGAATGCCAATAGGTGAGTGTTGTGTGTGCATGTGACTGTTAATAGGTGAGTGATGTGTGTGCATGTGAATGTCAATAGGTGAGTGATGTGTGTGCATGTGAATGTCAATAGGTGAGTGATGTGTGTGCATGTGAATGTCAATTGGTGAGTGGTGCGTGTGCATGTGAATGTCAATAGGTGAGTGATGTGTGCGCATGTGAATGTCAATAGGTGAGTGATGTGTGTGCATGTGAATGCCAATAGGTGAGTGATATGTTTGCATGTGAATGCCAATAGGTGAGTGATATGTGTGCATGTGAATGTCAATAGGTGAGTGTTGCGTGTGCATGTGAATGGTAATAGATGAGTGTTGTGTGTGCATGTTAATGTCAATAGGTGAGTGATGTGTGTGTATGTGTCTGTTAATAGGTGAGTGTTGTGTGTGTATGTGAATGTCAATAGGTGAGTGATGTGTGTGCATGTGTCTGTTAATAGGTGAGTGATGTGTGTGCATGTGACTGTTAATAGGTGATTGTTGTGTGTGCATGTGACTGTTAATAGGTGAGTGATGTGTGTGCATGTGAATGTCAATAGGTGAGTGTTGTATGTGCATGTGATAGTTAATAGGTGAGTGATGAGTGTGCATGTGACTGTTAATAGGTGAGTGATGCGTGTGCATGTGACTGTTAATAGGTGAGTGTTGTGTGTGCATGTGACTGTTAATAGGTGAGTGTTGTGTGTGCATGTTAATGTCAGGTGAGTGATATGTGTGCATGTGTCTGTTAATAGGTGAGTGATATGTGTGCATGTGTCTGTTAATAGGTGAGTGATATGTGTGCATGTGTCTGTTAATAGGTGAGTGATATGTGTGTATGTGTCTGTTAATAGGTGACTGATATGTGTGCATGTGTCTGTTAATAGGTGAGTGATATGTGTGTATGTGTCTGTTAATAGGTGAGTGATGCGTGTGCATGTGACTGGTAATAGGTGAGTGTTGTGTGTGCATGTTAATGTCAGTTGAGTGATATGTGTGCATGTGACTGTTAATAGGTGAGTGATGTGTGTGCATGTGACTGTTAATAGGTGAGTGATGTGTGTGCATGTGACTGTTAATAGGTGAGTGATGTGTGTGTATGTGAATGGTAATAGGTGAGTGATGTGTGTGTATGTGAATGGTAATAGGTGAGTGATGTGTGTGTATGTGAATGTCAATAGGTGAGTGATGTGTGTGTATGTGACTGTTAATAGGTGAGTGATGTGTGTGCATGTGACTGTTAATAGGTGAGTGATGTGTGTGCATGTGACTGTTAATAGGTGAGTGATGTGTGTGTATGTGAATGGTAATAGGTGAGTGATGTGTGTGTATGTGAATGGTAATAGATGAGTGTTGTGTGTGTATGTGAATGTCAATAGGTGAGTGTTGCAGTTTGCAAGCTCTTCATACTATACAACATTCAATAATGTTACATTGCAAACGTTTCTTATTTTGTTTTTCAAGTTGAGCTTGGGCATCCTTATAATATAGCAATACACGATCATATACAGAAATACATTTTAGAAACAGATTATCATTCATGTTGAACTTCACACGATAATGAAAGACTGCCCTATGATATAAACTATCTGTTCATTGTTCAGACAGGAAATCACTATATATTATACCTGTAAAAGTTGTTTTTTTTATCTATTTATGACCCTTCTAATGTCATTGAACCTGTATTTATGTTCTAGCTACACCTGTTAAGTGAAGCAGAATAATTTTAGTCAAAAGTGAATTGGTGTGTTACAAACACAGTTTCAGATATGACTATATTAATTTATTTTGTATCTTACATTTAAAATGGGAAACCTCACTTAATTTATTTATAATGTTCGTATGAAATGTGTAGTGTAGAGTTTGTGTGGGGTCTATAGTGTAGTATTTGTATAGTCTAGTGTTTGTGTTCTATGTGTGCATTGTTTGTGTAGTGTATGCTTGTTGTATAGTGAGTAATGTTTGTGCATTATTTTTTGGTGTGTGGTTTGTGTTTGTATGGTTTGTGTGTAGTATGAAAGTAATGTGTGTACTGTGTGTGTAGTGGTTGTACAGTTAATGTGTGTGTGTGTGAGTTTGCGTAGTCTGACTTCTATTTATGCATTAAACAGAAAACTGCTGCAGGTACTCACTGACCTCAGTTTTTCAGCACCATATAGTTACTAATAGCGAAGACTACAATTTCCACAAACCTTTGCTGCCAAATTGCTGCTGAGTAATGTCTTCACTTATTTTTTTTCAGTTGTTTGCGTCTTATGAGCATAGTCAAATAATATATATAAAGTCAATTGACTTAAATTTTTCAGCATTTGAGGATCCGGACCATGGTCCACCAACTGTACCTTTATCATACCCAACCCCACTGTACAACACACGATTGACTCCATTTTTCTCTCACAGCCTAGAAACCACCAGTCCCACAAGGCATTTGACAAATGTTGATTTATCCTTATAATTTTAATATATTAAGATCTAGAATCTGATGATGACACAAACTCAGTTTGGCTTTTAGCGCACTTTCTGGTATGTCAAGAAAGTAAAAGTTAATAAACAGATTTAATAAACCAAACTAATGTTCTTCATGTAATTTACAGATAAGTTTATCAAGAGTTTTTTTTTTTTTTTCCAACAGAGGCAGACGTGTGCTTTTCAGAGCTAATAAACCAATAAATGTCACCTTGATCCATGCTCATAATAATCTTACTGCTGCAAAGTTCATGCCCCCAATAACAGGTGTTATCTAAAGTATACATGTTTATTAATGGGAGCAGTTCAGCAATGTCAGTGTAAACATACTGTCTTTGCTCATTTTAAAGGGACAGTCTAGGCCAAAAAAAAAACTTTCATGATTCAGATAGAGCATGTAATTTTAAACAATTTTCCAATTTACTTTTATCACCAATTTTGCTTTGTTCTCTTGGTATTCTTAGTTGAAAGCTTAACCTAGGAGGTTCATATGCTAATTTCTTAGACCTTGAAGGCCACCTTTTTCAGAATGCACTAACAGTTTTTCAGCACTAGAGGGTGTTAGTTCATGTATTTCATATAGATAACACTGTGCTCGTGCACGTGAAGTTATCTGGGAGCAGGCACTGATTGGCTAAACTGCACGTCTGTCAAAAGAACTGAAATAAGGGGGCAGTTTGCTGAAGCTTAGATACAAGGTAATCACAGAGGTTAAAAGTGTATTAATATAACTGTGTTGGTTATGCAAAACTGGGGAATGGGTAATAAAGGGATTATCTATCTTTTAAAACAAAAGAAATTCTGGTGTAGACTGTCCCTTTAAAGGGCCACTAAACCTAAAATCTTTCTTTCATGATTCAGATAGAGAATAGAAATTTAAACAACATTCCAATTTACTTCCATAATTTATTTTGCTTCATTTTTAAAATATCCTTATTTGAAGAAAAAGCAATGCACATGGTGAGCCAATCACATGATGCTTCTATGTGCAGCAACCAATCAGCAGCTATTGAGCATATCTAGATATGCTTTTCATCAAAGAATATCAAGAGAATAAAACAAATTAGATAATATAAGTAAATTAGAAAGATGTTTAACATTGCATTCTCTTTCTAAATCATAAAAGAAAAAATGTGGGTGGCATGTCCCTTTAAGTCAATGATTGTGTTCTGCTATTTTATTATAACAATATTGAAAAGTGTAGTTTTTAAATTTAAAATTTTAATAGAAACAAATATGTAAAGATTCTAAAATGATTTTTATTTTATTCTTTTAGGTTTTTCCCTAATATTTGCTTGCACTCAGACACACAAACACACATGCACACAGACACATGCCAAAGCACACACACAAATACCAAAACGCACACACACACTCAAATATTTACACACACATGCACACAAACATGTGCACACTAACCCACATACCCAATTACACACATGAACACTTACCAAAACACAGATACAGGAATGCAAAAATGGACAGACATACATCCGCACACATACACAAACATCCAAACGTAGACACAAAAACATATATACACACAGACACACACACACATGTGTGCACACACATACAAAAACATACACGCATGCATGTGCACAAATACAAATATTTATTCAAGGATCATATTTTACTTTGTCATTGTTAAAGGGACACTGTACTATAAAAATTGTTTCCCCTTAATGTGCTCCAAATGACTTGTAGTTATACAGTACCTACTGTAGAGAATTAAATGTATGGGAACTTGTTCCTTCATTTTTATAATTTTTTTGAAATAGCCGGCTTTGCTTATTAAAACTATCATCTGTTGCTCCCCAGGACATACTCATAACAATTGGCTGAGCCTGAAAGTAAATCAGACTAGCTAATGCAATCTATGTTACTGTAGGTATTGAAATGCTAATTATGGCTAGAGGATGAATGAGCACGACTAGCTATTTCAGATACAAAATCTCTCTGTCCCTCCTACCCCCACTTGAAGATTAATTAGTGATATTGTCTCCTGTTTGCATAGCTTTTCTACAAAGAAATTTTTTTAATCTTTTCAGTATTGGTGGGAATACAACAGGCAAAATAGCTATTTCAAATGACAAAATAAAGGTATGTGTGTGTGCAATCAATTAAATAAACTCCAGCCGGTAAAATAGACCTTTGGGAACACATTAAAGAAGAGAACATTTGAGAGTACAATGTTCCTTTAAAAAGGCTGATGCCTCAAAATTATTATTATCATCTTCCATTTTAGAGATAAAAAAACAACAACCTTCCCCCTTAAAAAAAAAACCCAATTAGATATGTTACTAACTTTAAAATTAAAAAAAAAAAATGCAGGTTTAGTGGGAAAAGGCAAAAATCTATCCATAAACTTGCTGGTAAATTCAGCAGGCCACCCAGTTATTTACAGACGGAAAGCTGAGCCAACGTTACTTAATAACAACAACAGATAAAAATGATATGAGACCCAGGTTTACAACCCTGTATTTAATAAGAAAAAGTAATAAGTAATATTACATGATCCAAAACAGTAGCTGAGCTAACACATTTTATAATCTTGTTCATGCAGGGAGACAAATCTTACACTGGGCATTACAGATGGACACTTTACACACAGTTCTCTTAATCATAGCATAGTTCAGAAATAATAAGTGTAGCATTAATACGTTATATGGCAAGTGGTTACTAAACACTAGTTCATTAGTCAAATTATCATCAAAAGATTTTTGTTTTAAAGTGACATGGTTGTCAATGTACTTTTATGTTGACAAGAAAAACGTTTGCAGTACATGTGTATTAGCACATCTGCTTCTAGTAAAAGCTGTCACTGTTTCAGCAAGAGCACACGTGCTTATGCATTGCAAACATGCTTCTATTCAAATCTACTGCAATGTGACTACCAAGTCCATTTAAGCTGGAACAGAGAAAATAAATGCAACCTGATTTCTGACCATATTATTTGTAGGTACTTTACCCCTTAATTTAATAAAGGGGCAGTAAAGTCACAATACAAATTTGAATGGTTTAAATAATGCATGTGATTTAAAAAAAACTTTACTTTTATTATAATATTAGCTTTGTTCTCTTGGCAACTTTTGTTAACAAGTATACCTACAGGAGGTAGGCTCCTAAGAACTTAGAAGTGTGTACGTGTCTTTAGCTCTCTATGGCAGCAGTGTTTGCAAATATGGGGTTGATCACAATGATTTTCAAAAATGTATCTAATGCTTTTCTTTAGAAAATCACCATTAACCCCTTAATGACAACTGACGTACCAGGTACGTCATGCATTAACAAGCAGTTAATGACAATGGATGTACCTGGTACGTCAGTTGTCTAACAGAGTGCTGGAAGCGATCGCAATCGCTTCCAGCAGCTCTCAGGGTATTGCAGTGATGCCTCCATATGGAGGCATCCTGCAAAACCTTTTTAGAAGACTCCGATGCAGAGAGAGCCACTCTGTGGCCCTCTCTGCACCGGTAGCGATGGTGCCGGTTCGTTGGTGGGTGGGAGCGTAACAGGGAGGCGGGTGGGCGGCCCATCGCTACCCGGCATCCGGTTCCTAGAAGTGCAATGTGCACGCCGGGTCCCGGGAGCGTGCGAGGGGCGCGCGTGCATGTGCGCGCTTGCGCGCGCATTAGCTGGCCACTGACACCAATGAGGAGGGAAGAGTGTGGGGGGGAAAGATTTAAAAAAATAATAATATAAAAGGATCTGGGAGGGGGATAGGGGTATTGTGGGGGGCTGCTACACTACAGAAAACAAAAAAAATCGCAAAAGAGGAAAAAATACTTTTGTTTTTGGGGCAAATTGGGTACTGGCAGACAGCTGTCAGTACCCAAGATGGCCGCAATTAGATAGGGGAGAGGGTTAGAGAGCTGGGGGGAGATCATGGAGGTTGGGACTAAGGCAGGAGTCCATCACAGCTAAAATATTTTATTTTTTTATAAAAAAAAAAAAAAAACTCCTTTTATTTAGTACTGGCAGACTTTCTGCCAGTACTTAAGATGGCGGGGACATTTGTGGGGTGGGGGAGGGAAGAGAGCTGTTTGGGAGGGATCAGGGGGTGGGATGTGTCAGGTGGGAGGCTGATCTCTACCCTAAAGCTAAAATTAACCCTGCAAGCTCCCTACAACCTACCTAATTAACCCCTTCACTGCTGGGCATAATTTACGTGTGGTGCGCAGCAGCATTTAGCGGCCTTCTAATTACCAAAAAGCAATGCCAAAGCCATATAAGTCTGCTATTTCTGAACAAAGGGGATCCCAAAGAAGCTTTTACAACAATTTGTGCCATAATAGCACAAGCTGTTTGTAAATAATTTCAGTGAGAAACCTAAAATTGTGAAAAATGTAAAGTTTTTTTTTTATTTGCTCACATTTGGCGGTGAAATGGTGGCATAAAATATACCAAAATGTGCCTAGATCAATACTTTGGGTTGTCTTCTAACAAAAAATATATACATGTCAAGGGATATTCAGGTATTCCTGACAGATATCAGGGTTCCAATGTAACTAGCGCTAATTTTGAAAAAAAGTGGTTTGGAAATAGCGAAGTGCTACTTGTATTTATGGCCCTATAACTTGGAAAAAAAAGCTAAGAACATGTAAACATTGGGTATTTCTAAACTCAGGACAAAATTTAGAAACTATTTAGCATGGGTGTTTTTTGGTGATTGTAGATGTGTGACAGATTTTGGGGGTCAAAGTTAGAAAAAGTGTTTTTTTTTTTCATTTTTTCCTCATATTTTATTATTTTTTGTAGTAAATTATAAGACATGATGAAAATAATGGTATCTTTAGAAAGTCCATTTAACGGTATATAATATGTGTGGGTACAGTAAATGAGTAAGAGGAAAATTACAGCTAAACACAAACACCGCAGAAATGTAAAAATAGCCATTGTCATTAAGGGTAAGAAAATTGAAAAATGGTCCGGTCATTAAGGGGTTAAAGGGACACTGTGCTATTAAATGTATTTCCTCTTTATGTGTTCCAAATGACTTGTTATACTTACAGCAGAGTATTAAATGTATAGAAAATTATTCCTTCATGTTTGTTTTGTATTTTAAATAGCAGTTTTTTCTCATTACAATTATCACCTAGGGCATAACTAGGGATGGGCTTATATGGTGAAGGTATAATTCACTTGGTAGAATGAATAGTCCTGTGGACATTCGTTTTGGACAATCAAATGTTGATAATGAAAATGCATTAAAATGTGGTAATCAAATGTTATTTACGGTTTTTGAATGTTACTTTAATTTTCGTATGTTCATAATTAGAAATTTTTAATGTAATATTCAATGTAACTAAAAATATTCAGAAATTCAATAGTTCATGGGGGAGGGAATTTATTAAATTGATACATAATGGATACAAACATATCAATTAAAATGTTTCTATTTCGGATATTGCATAATTCCATTATCATATTTAAAGAGAGCATTAGGAATTCTATAACAAATACATAGATTTTAATTTTTCTAATTTGAATATTGCATAATTCGAATCAAATTATGCAATATTCAAATTAGAAACATTTTAATTGAAAATTACATTTCAAGATAGCATTAGAAATACTATTACATTAAACAAATGTTAGAATGCTGTACAAACATTCAAAATTCGAAAACATATTACTGTTACAAAACATTTGCCCATCCCTACCCAAAGCAATGAGCTAAGCCTGCAAGTAAAGCAAACCTGCTAATGTTACACATTAAAGGGGAGAAAATTGTCCAGTTAAAGTCTAGGGGGAATTTAGTAGATATATCATTAAAGACAAATGCATGCTCTTCAGTGCTTATGAGCCTGCCTTATATTTTACAATTGTAATATCTGGGTGCACTCTCAATATGTTCCCACCCCTTTAAGGATATAGACAGTGAGCGATCCCACCCATAGCTTTGTAGAAAGGGACAATACAATGTTGCACAATTTTCATTTATAATATTTCAGAGGCACTGTATACTATTTAAAGGGACACTGAACCCAAATTTTTTCTTTCGTGATTCAGATAGGGCATGCAAATTTAAGCAACTTTCTAATTTACTCCTATTATAAATTTTTCTTCGTTCTTTTGCTTTCTTTATTTGAAAAAGAAGGCATCTAAGCTATTTTTTTGGTTCAGATCCATGGAAAGCACTTGTTTATTGGTGGGTGAATTTATTCACCAATCAGCAAGAACAACACAGTGTGTTTACCAAAAATGGGCTGGCATCTAAACTTACATTCTTGTATTTCAAATAAAGATACCAAGAGAATGAAGAACATTTGATAATAGGAGTAAATTAGAAAGTTGCTTAAAATTGCATGCTCTATCTAAATCACAAATTAAAAAAATTGGGTTCAGTGTCCCTTTAACCTTCACATTAGGCTCAAGTAATGTTCGCAAATAACAGACGCTCCTCCAGAGTAGTATGTGGCGTAAAAGACACAGCACAATTTTATTAACATTTTATGAATATATAAATAACTTTCAACATCACAACAATAAAACTTTAAATACCCTAAGGTGCTTGTTCTCTCAAATGAAAGTGCCTTTTACTGCCAGGCATTCTCCCAATAACAAACAAACACACCAATGGGAACTACCAGCTTATCAAGAACTTTAAAAGGACTAAAAACCCAAAATGATTCTTTCATTATTCAGAATACAATTTTAAACAACTTTCCCATTTTTTTCTATTATACAATTTTCTTCATTCTCATTGTATCCATTGCAATACTGGGCACTAGCTGAATGCACTGGGTGAGCCAATTGCATGAGGTATCTATGTGCAACCACCAATCAGCAGCTCTTGAGTCTACCTAAGTATCCGTTTTTAGCAAAGGATTTCAAGAAAACAAAACATTTGATAATATATGTAAACTGAACATTTGTTTAAAATCAAATGCTCTTTCTGAATCAGGAAAGAACAAATTTGGGTTTCATGTTCCAAAGCCTCCAAAAAAACAACAACTCCCCACCACAGCTGCGACAGCCATTCCTGCAGGGGGAGCTATCTTCAAATCAAGGTAAGGGAATGCTGAACTCTTCCATTTTCTACCTCCCTTCTCCACCTCTAACCTCCCTTTTACCGCCACCTAACCCCAGCTTCACTTAATGGCCTCTCTGGGGTCAATTCTTGCTTCCAGGTTATTAATTCCACAGCCTTCCTGCAGTTTATTTTTATAACTGGTATAGGGATATGCTTAAAGTGCATAAGACTTTATCTGCACCTCTTAGTCTTCTGGGAGGTGATAACTTATTCATCCTCAACAGAGCGCTAAAAATCCTATGACAAATTGTCCTGTTTATATACTGATTAACTAAATATCTTGTTTTGTTAATTTCTTCTCCCCTCCCTATTTGATTTTATTTCATTCTGAGGTCATTGCTAAAGATTGTATCAAGTAAAAGTTAAATAAGGTCACATTTTTCACTAGCATCAAATCATATTGGTGCAATAATAAGATGCTCAAATATGCTACTGTGTGTATCTATGTGTAGTGATGTCGCAAACCGAAAAATTTCAGTTCGCGAACGGCGGACTCGAACTTCCGCAACTGTTTGCGAACCGACGAACCGGGCAAACCGCCATTGACTTCAATAGGCAGGCGAATTTTAAAACCAACAGGGACTCTTTCTGGCCACAATAGTGATGGAAAAGTTGTTTCAAGGGGACTAACACCTGGACTGTGGCACTAACACCTGGACTGTGGCATGCCGGAGGGGGATCCATGGCAAAACTCAAATGGAAAAGTACATAGTTGATGCAGAGTCTGGTTTTAAGCCATAAAGGGCATAAATCCCCTAACATTCCTAAATTGTTTGGAATAACATGCTTTAAAACATCAGGTATGATGTTGTATTGATCAGGTAGTGTAAGGGTTACGCCCGCTTCACAGTGACAGACCAAACTCCCTGTTTAAAGGGACAGTCTACACCAGAATTTTTATTGTTTTAAAAGATAGATAATCCCTTTATTACCCATTTCCCAGTTTTGCATAACTAACACATTTATAATAATATACTTTTAACCTCTGTGATTATCTTGTATCTAAGCCTCTGCAAACTGCCCCTTTTTTCAGTTCTTTTGACAGACTTGCAGTCTAGCCAATCAGTGCCTGCTCCCAGATAACCCATGGTAAGGTTCCCAGAGGCAGTTGCGGCGCCAGGGGATGTGTATATGGCATGGATTTTAGGAACCGGGCGGGAGATGGAAAAAGATGATTGGTCGGTCCTCCTACTTCAAATTTGGGGCACTGCGCGTGCAATCTACTGTGCCACCAGATATGAGTGGTGTGTTAAGTAGTACTATTCCTATCACTTTAATCCCTGTTACGTGCCTTTTTTTTGTTTTGTTTTTTGAAGCCACAGTGCAGCACCAGAGGCCAGAAAAATTTGGCATGTACACATGCCTGAAAAATTAGGTATTGTTGCAGCCGCTGCTGTAGCAGTGGCCAGAAAAATTGATGTTTGTTTCCATGGCAGAAAGTGCCCTAAAACATTGCGGCTTGAACACTAGTTGGTGGCGGATAAGTCATGCAAGTCATCCGGCATTCGAAGATAAAATACAGCAGCTTATTTACAATACTGTTAGAACAAATAAGATTGGTGGCACTAGTTGGCAAGTGGGCCTGGCACACACGCTGGCAGGCAGGCAACTGCAATTAGATTACACTAGCAGACTGATGTTTCACAGTCAAAAAAGTTTTTATATTAAATATTTACAATACTGTTATAACAAATATGATTGGTGGCACTAGTTGGCAAGTGGGCCTCGCACACACGCTGGCAGGCAGGCAACTGCAATTAGATTACACTAGCAGACTGATGTTTCACAGTCAAAAAAGTTTTTGTTTTAAATATTTACAATACTGTTATAACAAATATGATTGGTGGCACTAGTTGGCAAGTGGGCCTGGCACACACGCTGGCAGGCAGGCAAATGCAATTAGATTACACTAGCAGACTGATGTTTCACAGTTAAAAAAGTTTTTGTTTTAAATATTTACAATACTGTTATAACAAATATGATTGGTGGCACTAGTTGGCAAGTGGGCCTGGCACACATGCTGGCAGGCAGGCAACTGCAATTAGATTACACTAGCAGACTGATGTTTCACAGTCAAAGTTTTTTTAAAAAATATTTACACTACTGTTACAACAAATATGAGTGGTGCCACTAACTTGGCAAGTGAACCTGACACACACGCTGGCAGGCAGGCAACTGCAATTAGATTACACTAGCAGACTGATGTTTCACAGTCAAAAAAGTTTTTTTTTTAAATATTCACACTACTGTTACAACAAATATGAGTGGTGCCACTAACTTGGCAAGTGGGCCTGGCACACGCTGGCAGGCAGGCAACTGCAATTAGATTACACTAGCAGACTGATGTTTCACAGTCAAAAAAGTTTTTTTTTTAAATATTCACACTACTGTTACAACAAATATGAGTGGTGCCACTAACTTGGTAAGTGAGCCTGGCACACACGCTGGCAGGCAGGTAACTGCAATCAGGGCCGGACTGGGAATAAAAAGCAGCCCTGGAAAAATATGAAGACCAGCCCTATTTTCTATTGAGTCAGTAGAATGCACATGCCCTATTTTTCTCAAAGGGAATTACTGGGATACTCTTTCCCTAATATTTTTTTCAGAATTAAACTATATTACTTTGTATTAAATAAAAATGTCAGATTGATGTTATTTAGCAACCCTACAACCCATTTGCATCCATTAATCACCCCTTTAAATTGTAGCTTTCCAGCCCCAGCTGCTGCAGCCCACCGGGAAATCTCCTGGTATCCTGGTATGCCAATCCGGCCCTGACTGCAATTAGATTACACTAGCAGACTGATGTTTCACAGTCAAAAAAGTTTTTGTTTTAAATATTTACAATACTGTTATAACAAATATGATTGGTGGCACTAGTTGGCAAGTGGGCCTGGCACACACGCTGGCAGACAGGCAACTGCAATTAGATTACACTAGCAGACTGATGTTTCACAGTCAAAAATGTTTTGTAAATATTTACACTACTTTTACAAACAAATATGAGTGGTGCCACTAACTTGGCAAGTGAGCCTGGCACACACGCTGGCAGGCAGGCAACTGCAATTAGATTACACTAGCAGACTGATGTTTCACAGTCAAAAAAGTTTTTTTAAAATATTTACACTACTGTTATAACAAATATGATTGGTGGCACTAGTTGGCAAGTGGGCCTGGCACACACGCTGGCAGGCAGGCAACTGCAATTAGATTACAATAGCAGACTGATGTTTCACAGTCAAAAATGTTTTGTAAATATTTACACTACTTTTACAAACAAATATGAGTGGTGCCACTAACTTGGCAAGTGAGCCTGGCACACACGCTGGCAGGCAGGCAACTGCAATTAGATTACACTAGCAGACTGATGTTTCACAGTCAAAAAAGTTTTTTTAAAATATTTACACTACTGTTATAACAAATATGATTGGTGGCACTAGTTGGCAAGTGGGCCTGGCACACACGCTGGCAGGCAGGCAACTGCAATTAGATTACACTAGCAGACTGATGTTTCACAGTCAAAAAAGTTTTTTTAAAATATTTACACTACTGTTATAACAAATATGATTGGTGGCACTAGTTGGCAAATGGGCCTGGCACACACGCTGGCAGGCAGGCAACTGCAATTAGATTACACTAGCCAGGGCTGGACTGGGGATAAAAAACAGCCTTGGAAAAATATGACGACCAGTCCAATTTTCTGTTGAGTGGGTAGAATGCACATGCCCCATTTTTCTCAAAGGGGATTACTGGAACACTCCTTCCCCAATATTTTTCAGAATTAATTTATATTACTTTGTATTAAATAAAAATGTCAGATTGATGTTATATAGCAACACTACAACCCAATTGCAACCATTAATATCCCCTTTAAATTGTAGCTTTCCAGCCCTAGCTGCTGCAGCCCACCGGGAAATCTCCTGGTATCCTGGTAGGCCAATCCAGCCCTGACACTAGCAGACTGATGTTTCACAGTCAAAAAAGTTTTTTTTTTTTTTTTAAATTTACACTACTGTTACAACAGATATGAGTGGTGGCACTTAGCAAGTGGGCCTGGCACACACGCTGGCAGGCAGGCAACTGCAATTAGATTACACTAGCAGACTGATGTTTCACAGTCAAAATTACACAGGCAAAAAAAAAGATGTTCTAGCCCTAAAAATGGCTTTTTGGGGTGCTGTCCTTACAGCAGAGATCAGATGAGTCCTTCAGGACTGTAGTGGACACTGAATACACTAGCCTAGCTATGAATTTCCCTATAAAATCAGCAGCAGCTACACTATCCCTCCTCTCACTAAGAATGCAGGATCAGAATGAATCTAAAATGGCTGCTGTACAGGAGCTGGGAGGGTCTGGGAGGAAGTGTCTGCTGCTGATTGGCTGAAATGTGTCTGCAGACTGTGAGATACAGGGTCAAAGTTTACTCAATGATGACAAATAGGAGGCAGATCGAACATCGCATATGTTTGCCCGCCGCAGCGAACGCGAACAAGCTATATTCGCCGGGAACTATTCGCCGACAAACTATTTGCGACATCACTATCTATGTGTTTAATCTCTATCAAATGAGTTAAACACATAGCTAAAGAGACATACAAGAGCAAAATAAATGTTCTTATGAATAAGCGTATTTTATTATTGCACTGAAAAGGGGTTAAACACATAGTAAAAGTCAGCAGCAATATACAACTAACTAGCTGAATGCATCTGGTGAGTCAATGACAAAAGGCCTAGGTTTATAGCCACCAATCATCAGTTCACTCACAGTAGTGCATTGATTTTTCTAATCCTACCTAGATATGCTTTTCAACAAAGGATACCAAGAAAGTGTGATAACAGAAATACATTGAAAGGTATAGCACGCTCTATTATAAAACAAGATATTTTCATTTTGACACTCTTGTCCCTTTAAAGTCTGTTTAAGAGTGACAATGAACTTCCACTCTTTAACTGGTCATTTTTTTTTGTCCTTTAATACTTTTAAGTGAATATGGTATGTGGATAGTTTAGTGTTAATTTGCATATCCCTTTATTAGTATTTTTCTATGATTTTAAATATTATGACAATGTGCTAGATTCATTAAAGGGATATGAAACCAAAAACATGTTCTTTTGTGATTCAGACAAAGCATACAATGTACAACAAGTTTACTTCTATAATTATAATTTGATTTGTTCCGATGATATTCTAGAGATGCATAGGGAAGTGTCTGAAGCACTACATGTCAGGAAACAGTTCTGCCATAGAATGCACCAGACACGTACACGCTCCTGAGCTTACTTCCCTGATTTTCAAAAAAAGTTACAAAGAGAACGAAGAAAATGTAATAATATAATTAAATAAGAAAGTTGTTTAGAATTAAAAGCTTTATCTGAATCATTAAAGAAAACTGTTGGGTTTCATGTCCCTTTAAGTTTGGAGAGAGAGACAATTTGTGCAATGATGATGCACTCACCAACCTTACATCACACTTCTGAACATTCACTAAGACAGAACTTGATAACTGAATAGACCATGAGACACAATGCGCTTTCTACTGCAGATATATAATGAACACTAGTAACGTTTTTAGTTTGAGATTAATTTGGCGGTTTAAAGGGACAGTATACACAAAGTTCCATATAACTGCATGTATTAGACACTACTATAAAGAAGAATATGCACAGATACTGATCTAAAAATCCAGTATAAAACCTTTTAAAAACTGACTTAGAAGCTCCAAAGTTAGCACTGTTGATGAGGTTAGGCTGGGACACCCAGTGAAATGGGCTGAGAAAGCAGAAAGAGCAGATGCTCCCCCTTCCCTGCATATGAAAAGATCCATTGCACAAACAGGAGCAATCAGTAGTCTGTAGACATCAGTATACATCGGATACTTTGGGGCTTGGTTAGGAGCACAATGTTATTAAAAAATTAAGCAAAACTATAGATTATTATAAAACACTCCCAGATGGGCTATATAAATCGATCATCTATAAAACATTTATGCAAAGAAAATTCTAGTGTACAAAGTCTCTCTAACTTATATACATTTCAGATCCTGGAATATGAAGTCTGTTAATTTTAATTAGTTTAATAAGAATTTTTTTTGTCATTCCATAAATCTATGAGACAATCATTGCCATAATCTGTTGGCGTTCTACAAATAAACGATAATAATAATAATAATATTAATAATAATAATATTTGTAGTTTAATAATGTTTGTCCTGTAAATGAATAGTTCTGTTTGTAAAATATACAATATAATTTAATAATTTATATTGCTTGCTTTCATGGACTTTATCTTTGAAGATTTTTTTCCCTCTGCACCCAGAGAGACTAGTGAGTTCATCTTATAGACCTCAGATCTCTGACACAACTACATGCTGCACAGTGCATTGTAGCGTTACCAGTTGTCCTTCTCAAAAATACTCGACAACCTTTTGGTGACTGGGCACGATGGTGAGTGTGGTCACACAATGCCCCCCCATGCTCTGCATTAACCCCCACTCTTGTTCTAACCATGCATAGTTTTTCAAAACTGAGCAGTGATTTTACCCTTTGGCTGCCAGTAACATACACATCAATCATTTGACCTCTTTGGTTCCTAGTGTAATAAAGAACATTTTGTTTTGGATAACATTTTTGTTCTGAATATTCGGGAACATCTTTTTCTCAGAATATACATTGGCTGCACTATTCGGTATTTGTTTCATTTAAAAGAAAACAAATACTGTATTTTAGTTAAACATTTCAAGTGTTTTAGCATATGAGTATTATGTCCCTTTAATGCATATACCAATTACTATTCTTATGTAATGATATTAGCACCTAATAATGTACATTATCCCTTATGAACAATGTCACATAATCTTGTAACTGAGTGAATAGCTGAAAAATTCACTTTGTTATATTCAACTTTTTCTATAAACCAAAATTTGTTTATTCAAAATGTTAGTCTTAGCGTTTCCCAGGTCCCACCCAAATTCCAATATATGGTTCATTGGTGGGCTACGTTTTCTCTTCATTTCATGTCAAACTAAAAAGATGAATTGGTTTTATTTTTTGGAGAAAGTTGAAAGCGTTTATCATGTATGCAAAATACAATTATCTCAAGTATAAGCATTTCATTAACCGATCAGAAACACTGTCCAGGAAAAATAAAAATAAAAGCTATATTTATTTTCTTATATACAATTATTTTTATAGTACAATGACTACTCATTTTAAAGGATCAGTACATTTTAACCCCCTGTGCCAAATGGACATAGGTATTTAGTCCAGAGTATTGTTCTGACATGTCTATGTCCAGCACAGAGGTACATATTGCGGGATCAGGGAGGTGGGATCCCTACACTACAGGAAAAATAAAAATAAAAAAAAGAATAATAAAAATAAAAGCACTAAGCTTCACACTGACAGACTGTGTGACCAGTGGGGAGGAGAGCTGTTTCTAAGGATCAGGTAGGGATTAGGGGGTGGTAGGGTAATCCCGCACAGCAAACATTAAACAAGCTGATTAACCCCTTCACTGGCAATAATTTCAGAAGTGTGGTGCGCAGCTGCAATTAGCGGCCTTGTAATTGCCAAAAAACATGTCTGCTGTTTCTGAACAAATAGGAACCCAGACAAGCTTTTACAACCATTTTTCTCATGACTGCAGTAGTTTTGTGTAAATAATTTCAGTGCGAAAGACAACTCCTGAGATCCTATTAGGCAGCCTAGGTTACTTTTCCACAAAGGATACAAAGAGAACAAAGTAAATGTGATCATAGAAGTAATTAGGAAAGTTGTTTAAAACTGCATGCACTTTTTCCATTCCACTGAGAATCTGAGTTGTATTGAAAATTTTCACTTAATAATAAGTACTAATATTTTTCATTATTTTATTTTTTTACCAATAGTATTGAAAGTAATCAAATAATGTTTCTTGTTTTGTTTTTTTTCAGTTTTCACAAGTAACACTATAATTGCTTAATATTTTTCATCCTTTTTAGTCTCTCTTCCCCTCTTCCATTTGTGCACTCCAATTCATAATACTATTTTTTTTTATTTTAAATACTTGTAGAACAGTAACAATGAGAATTTATTAAAGTTAAAGTTAGATTTTGTATTTTTTTTATTGTGTGTATAATGTTTTTATACCTTGTGAATTCCTTGTAATATAAATATATTTAAATAAATATTTTTTTTTAAAATTTAATTTGGGATTTGCCATTCCTTTAAGATTCATACAATTAAAAAAAATATCAATTGCATTCACATTTTTTCTACAGTGAATGCTATAAAAATATTAGGAACATAAATGGTGCTCATAATTAAGAGGTAAAACGGAATAAAGTTTATATTGCAAAAATACAGGAAATGGACAAAATTCTACGGTTGGGTGTATTTTTGTCAATGTTCCTATTTCTGTAGATCATTAGGACACTGTGTTCTTTGTTATAATTTATAATATCGCGATGGACATGTTTAAATTAAAAATATCTTTACGGCGGTGGTTTCTGAAAGTATAAAATTAAACTAATGATTCATTCTTTATGTAGTAAAAAAAATATTGGACTAAAACAAAGGTAACGTTTTGACTGGAGATTAGATCAATCATTTGTAAACCTATTTAACTTTGTAAAAAAATTCAACTTAAAAACAGTTATAATGAGCCAATTTCCCGTCTTAAAAAAAGCAATAAATCTTAATTTCTTTGTTTTTTGTTTTATTTTATATATATATATATATTTAATGCAGTATAAGAACTGATGCTTGGGGGACAGGAATCTGACTGATCTTTCCAATCAGATATAAAGTAAATATGTTTTCTGTTACAAATTTCATTTCTATAGTTTTTTTTAACACTTAAAGGGATATAACGCTTAAACATTCATAAAATAATTTTTTAAAAATGATGACAGAGCTTTTTTATTTAAAAAAAATAATAATTGCTGAATAAAACTTTTTATTTTTCTGTGCGAGTTCTCTGTCAGGCAGTGAGCAGTCCTAGGGCAAATGTTATTCATTTGCAAGAGCACTAAATGGCAGCACTATTTCCTATCATGCAGTGCTTCAGATGCCTACCTAGGTATCTCTTCAATACAGAATATCATGGGAACAAAGTTAATTTGATAATAGAAGTAAATTGGGAGCTTTTTAAAAATGGTTTGTTGTGTACGAATCACAAAATATTTTTTTTTGTTTCCTATCCCTTTAAATTGAACATAATCGAGTTTAATTTCCCTTTAAATTAAAACAGCTTTCATTTTATTTTAAAGGGCCATTATAATTTGTTAGAGCATGTCATTTTATAACTAGCGATGCTGAAAAGCTATGTGTTTAATTCTAGTTAAAGGGTTAAACACATAGTCAAAGTACAGCTCGGTACCCACAGAGCACTACTATTCTGAAGCGGAAATTAATGCTGACCCAATCAGTGTCACTTGTGGTAACAAAATAGAGCATTTCATTTTATCACTGTAATGGCACTTTAATAAACGTCTACAATGAATTCTGCAAGAAGGGCATCATCCTAATATATTTCAATGCAATGTAAATATCTGGCTATTTTTGTATTTATTTTTATTTTGTGGGACTCTACATATATGTTATACTTATAAGGGACAGAATTACTCAAATGCTGACATAAATATTACATGAACATTCTTATGTATAAAAGGAAGATAGTTTAACAAAAAAATCCTTCAGCTCACCTGAGTAAGTGCTTTGGGATTTTGAGATACTCAGTTTACTGTCATCTGCATGGGGAAAAAGCTTCATCAGTGCAGAGTTCCCTTTTCTTTACGGTGATCTCATGGGATTTCACCAAAATCTTGCAATATTTTATAGTAAACTGAATTTGGAAGTAAAGTGACTGTGCCTGCACATGCCAGATTTGTGCTGTCAAGTGATTCAACATCAGGGTATCATGTCCCTTTAAAGAGACATTAATCAGTAAGGGCTGGATTACAGGTGGAACGATAAATTAGCAAATTTGCCCATTTGCAGGCACACAATAATTAATCAGTCATTACAAGTGGCAGATTATTGCTAATGTGAGCTTGTGGTAGTAATTAGAGCTTATAAAAATGTGCCCCAAATGGCCCCAAAATACAGTCTAGTGTATGTTATTAAAAATAAACATAGCAGCATCTTTATTTTATAATTAAAATGACTGCACTAGGCAGTATTTTGGGGGCTAAAGTTGGTGGGAGTTGGAGATGTTAGAAAAAAAAATGGCAATGAAAAGTGCCTGATGAGGAGCCTATGGAAGTGCGCTCTCATGAGCTTCCCAGCAACTTGTAATACCAGCGCATATTAGTGTGCGCTGGTATTACACAGTGGAGCACAAAGATCGCTTTCATAAAAGTGATATTTAGAGCTCCACTTTTAACCTGGCCCTAAATATATTTTTTGTGGCCTAGATTTTACTGTAGGTATGTGAAGGAGAGTTGTTGCCCACGTGAAAACATGTTAGCAATGGAATACAGTGAAAGCTAGGTTTCAATTTGGCAGTACCAGTGATTAAAGGGAGATTTCCTTGATAAAATTAAGACACCAGATAGATGCATTCTCTATAGCCTTGATGTGGTTAGTCTATACACCTCAATTGAGCACGAAAGTGGAATTGGTGCAATAAGGAATATATTGATTACAAGCGGTGTATATACTGACTCACAGCAGGACTTTTTATTGAATTTGTTGACCATAATCCTATATTGTAACTATTTCTTGTTCGAGGACAATTACTATATGCAGGTGAAGGGTACGGCGATGGGGTCCAATGTCGCCCCTACCTATGCAAACTTATTTATGTCTGCATTTGAATAAAAATTTGTCTACCAAAATGATATATATAGGAAAAGTACCGATAAGAATAGTTTATTGCACTTTACAAGTGCTCATCCACCGGCTTTGATCAGATCTCTACCTAGGAGTCAAATGACAAGGGTTAAGAGGATTGTGTCTGATAAAGAACTTGTTACTAAAAGGCTTAAAGAAATGGGTCAGAAATTCAGTGCTAGGGGTTACCCAGCTGATCTTTTGCAAAATGAAGTTGAAAGGGCTAGTGATGAGACATGTACCAATACCACTAAAGTAAAAGATAAGAAGGATAGAATCATTTTTGTTTCTGAATACAACAATCAAAGTTCCAAGATAAAAAGGATTATTAATAAATATTGGTTCATGTTGAGAGAGTGTCATCCAGGTGTACAATCATTTTCTAATGGCCCTATGTCTGCTTATAGGAAAGGCTCTAGTATTAAAGATAGATTGGTGAGGGCTGATATAGGCAGTAAAAAATTGAAACAGAGTTATATTACTGAAAAAAATCTGGGTTGTTACCCTTGTTTGGGCTGTGTGAATTGCAACAACATGGTAAAGGGTTCTACCTTTGTACATCCACAC
The DNA here is from genome assembly GCF_027579735.1 of Bombina bombina. Taxonomy (NCBI): domain Eukaryota; kingdom Metazoa; phylum Chordata; class Amphibia; order Anura; family Bombinatoridae; genus Bombina; species Bombina bombina. The sequence goes on from NC_069501.1 coordinate 97,260,577, forward strand.
ACAGGCAAAGTGTACAAAATTAATGCTTTTCTCACATGTAACTCTTGTTATGTGATTTATCTTATTAAGTGCCCATGTGGGTGGATCTACATTGGCGAGACTACCCAGAGGGTAAGGGATAGGATTATCCAGCATAAATCAAATATAAGATGCAAAGATCTAAATGCCCCAGTCTCTAATCATTTTTTATCCAAAGGCCACTCAATAGCTCAATTGAAGTTTCAAATCATAGACCATGTTCCTATTCCTCGTAGAGGAGGGAATAGAGAGTTAATTTTAAAGAAAAGAGAATCTATGAGGATCTATAAGTTAGATTGTATGTTCCCAAAGGGTATGAACCGTGAAATGGATCTCAATATTTTTCTCTAAATTGTTTTTTTTAATTTCTTTAGATTCTACTCCCCCCATTATGAACACTGTGAAGAAGAAACCCATTCCTCCAGATTTGTAACTATTCTAAAAAATGTTTTTTGTAAAAAAATTCTGTGAAAAAGTATTCTTGTATACTTCATTGCATATATGTAACACTGTTAGACTTTTTTCAAGAAAAGTATATTGTATGTTATTTTATATACTGACCACTAGGTGGCATTTACACTTAAGAGTTAAATTTTGATACTGGTTAATGTTATAATTAGTAACACCTGTGGTATAAGGTATTTAAGAGAGGTGTGTAGTATGTTTAAGTCATATGATTAAGGGCATTTGAGCCCGAAACGTCATGGATTTTTGTGTCTTGGTACAATAAAATTGATAATTTTGTACAAGTGGAGGTGCTGCTTGAATTTTTTGTATATAGTGATTAAAGGGAGGTGAGGAATAACGTCAACACTAGGCTTTTAAAATTAATATAATGTTAAATGTCCTTTTAAGTTGTATACTGCAGAATAAAGTCATTTATACCTCTGTAAAACGACATAATTAAGGCCGTGTGTAGCTGCAGTATTGGATGTAAGCTACTAAATCACAGGGTACTTTGCTCAGCGTACCCTGTTGACGTAGTACCTATGCCCATCTTCTGCCTCATGCTGTGGTCCAAGCTGTCAGTTTTGGAAGATAACACCACAGCCAGAGGCAAAATGCATCTGCCTTCATATGGTAAGGGAGCGCTGATCATGCTCACTTTACCATATAAAGGCAGACCGCCGATGCAGACAGTGACTTTTTCTGTTTAATTGGAGTAATAGCAAAAATGCTAAAGATTCTCTGATACTTTGGACAAGTTTTAATCTAAAATTCCAGCTCCTGAAGGGGTTAACGGGTCATGTATATCAAAATTAACCTATCTTGGGAAAGAGCTAAGATTTAAATCAGGATGCCAAGAGAAATAAAGTTTAAGGACTATGCACATGTATTTAGCACCATATACTGTATATAAAATACCATTGCAAACATTGTTGTAAAAACAATTACCAAGGTTACTTCCCTTTCTATGGCATTCTAAATAATTAGAAGTATAGCTACTTAAAGGGACAGTCTACTCCATAATTTGTATTGTTTAAAAAGAAAGATAATCCCTTTATTACCCATTCCTCAGTTTTGCATAACCAACACTGTTATATTAATATACTTTATACCTCTATGATTACTTTGTATCTAAGATTTTGCAGACTGACCCCTTAGTTCAGTTATTTTGACGGACTTGCATTTTAGCCAATCAGTGCCCTCTCATAAGTAACTCCATGTTATCTATATTGCACACATGCACTAACACCCTCTAGCTGTGGAAATCTGTAATGTATTTAGATAAGAGGTGGCCTTCAATTGGTTTAGAAATTAATATATGATCCTACCTAGGTTTAGCTTTCACCTAAAAATATTAAGAGAGCAAAGCAAATTTGATAGTCAATGTAAATCGGAAAGTTGTTTAAAATTACATGCCCTTTCTGAATCATGAAAGTTTAATTTTGACTAGACTGTCCATTTAAATGACTATTAAATACAACTGAACAACAATCAACTAATGCAATAATTCTCACTTTTAATTTCAAAGGAGCAGTGAGTTTTTCCTAGTTGGCCATTAGCCAAGCAATCACATTAACAGGTTATATGGCTATATATATATATATATATATATATATATATATATATATATATATATATATATATATATATATATATATACAGGTGGCCCTCATTTTACAACAGTTCAATTTACACCGTTTCAGAATAACAACCTTTTTTTCCAGTCATGTGACTGCTATTGAAAAGCATTGAGAAGCTTGTGTTGCAGCAAAGCCAAGCAAGCTGAAATTAATCAGTTTAACCAGACCTGAGCTATCTAGCAGATTTCAAAGGAACAAGATCTTCCTGTCTATAAATCAGTCCAGATTGGAATGCATAGAAAGAACTGTTTGCAGAAAAATGCAAGTGAAATCTGTGTTGTGTGATTATTTTATTAGGTTTATAATGCTGTTTAGTAAATGTTTTTGTTCATTTAACTTAGTTTAATTATATATTCTGTGTTGTGTGATTATTTTATTAGGTTTATAATGCTGTTTAGCATTTAAAGTCTTCATTTCAAAGCTTTAAAAATAATGTATTAGGTGTTACTTAAGACAATTTTGAGAGGGGCCTGGAACCTAACTCCCTCACTTCCCATTGACTTACATTATAAACTGGGTTTCAATTTACAACGGTTTCGATTTACAACCATTCCTTCTGGAACCTAACCCCGCCGTAAACTGAGGGCTACCTGTATATAATATATGTGTATATATATATATATACACACATATATATATATATATAAGCTGTGAACTCTTTGCTTTTCAAGAGAACAAAGTATTGTAAAGATTTGAAAAAGTGCATGCTTTGGGGCCGATTTATGAAAGTGTGAAAGGACGTGATATGATGTAGCGTATCATGTCTGCCGCACATCGATAAATGCCGATAGCGATGCTGTCGGCATTTATCATTGCACAAGCAGTTCTGGTGAACTGCTTGTGCAATGCCACCCCCTGCATATTGGCCGCTAGTGGGGGGTGTCAATCAGCTCGATCATATAGGATCAGGCAGATTGATGTCCGCAGCCTCAGAGAAGAAGGACAAGTTATGGAACAGCTGCTTCATAGACCGCTGCTTTATAACTGCAGTTTCTGGCGAGCCTGAAGGCTCGTGTGGAAACAGGGGTATCAGACTTTTTTTTCATGGGGATTTCCAAACAAACACAATTTACCAGAATATATGAAGTACTGCAGGGTCTAATGGTTACGCTAAAACAAGATGTTTTTCCCCCCAGACAATCACAATTTAATGCAGAAAGGTTGGAGATACAAATATTTGTACACATAATAAACTGTAATTTAGGACAAAGTTTTAAAATAACTGTAATTAAAAAAATATATATAGTGTGGTTCAAATGATACAGTTTATTATACTTTTTATGTATTTTGCAAGGATAAATGTTTTGTTACTGACAGACAGCTAGATTACGAGTTTTGAGCGCTATAGGGATTTTAACAACAGCCACAAAATTGGCGTTATTTCACCTCCCTATAGCGCTGCTATTACAAGTTTTAAAAAAGCAGGCTTGTGCAGGTGATATGGTTGCGTTAAGATCCATACCGCGCCGAAATCAAGCGCTGCTTTGATGTGCTTGTGCACGATTTCCACATAGACATCAATGGGGGAGAGCCGGCAAAAAAAAAAAGCCTAACTCCTGCGTAACGCATCCCCATTGATGTCTATGGAAAAAGAAAAAGTTACGTTTAAACCTTACACCCTAATATAAACCCTGAGTCTAAACACCCCTAATCTGCCACCCCCGACATCGCCGCCACCTACATACAGCTATTAACCCCTAATCTGCTGCCCCCGACATCGCTGCCACCTAATACAGTTATTAACCCCTAATCTGCTGCCCCTGATATCGCTGCCACCTAATACAGTTATTAACCCCTAATCTGCTGCCCCTGATATCGCTGCCACCTAATACAGTTATTAACCCCTAATCTGCCGCCCCTGACATCGCTGCCACCTAATACAGTTATTAACCCCTAATCTGCCTCCCCCAACATCACTGCAACCTACATACAGTTATTAACCCCTAATCTGCTGCCCCTGATATCGCTGCCACCTACATGCAGTTATTAACCCCTAATCTGCCACCCCCAACATTGCCGCCACCTACATAAAACTATTAACCCCTAATCTGCCGCTCCTGATGTCACCGCCACTATACTAAAGGTATTAACCCCTAAACCTCTGGCCTCCCACATCACTACCACTAAAATAAATCCATTAACCCCTAAACCTAACCCTAACGTAACCCTGAGACTAACTGTAACATAATTAAAATACAGCTAAAATAAAGTTACAATTATTAACTAAATAATAACTATTGTAAGCTAAATACAAACTTACTTACTCATGGAACAGCCAATAGGATGAGAGCTGCTCAAATAAAAAAACAGTCAATAGAATTTTAGCAAATCTAATCCTATTTGCTGATTGAAATCTTTCAGCCAATAGGGTTGCAAGGGACCTCATCTTAGATGACGTCACTTGTATTGAAGTTCCAGTTTACGGCGGCAACCGTATGAAGAGGATGCTCCACGCTGAATGTCTTCAGGATGGACCTGCTCCACGCCGGATGGATAAAGATAGAAGATGCCGTCTGGATGAAGACTTCTTGCCGCTTGGATGAGGACTTCGCTGGCTGGATGAAGATGGAATAGGCTGCCTGGATGAAGACTTCTTGCAACATGGATGAGGACTTCGCCGGCTGGATGGATCCTTCAAGAGGGACTTCAAGAATTGTAAGTGGATCGTCAAGGGTTAGTGTTAGGTTTATTTAAGGGTTTTTTGGGTAGCTTTTATTTTTAGATTAGGGTCTGGGCATGTAAAAGAGCTAAATGCCCTTTTAAGGGCAATGCCCATACAAATGCCCTTTTCAGGGCAATGGGGAGCTTAGGTTATTTTAGATAGTTTTTTTTATTTGGGGGGTTGGTTGGTTGGGTGGTGGGTTTTACTTTTGGGAGGTGTTTGTATTTTTTTTTTACAGGTAAAAGAGCTGATTTCTTTGGGGCAATGCCCCACAAAAGGCCCTTTTACGGGCCATTGGTAGTTTATTGTAGGCTTTTTTTTTTTTTTTTTGATAGGGCTATTAGATTAGGTGTAATTCTTTTTTATTTTTGATAATTTGTTTCTTATTTTTCGTAATATAGTGTTTTTTTTCTTTGTAATTTAGTTATTTTATTTTTTTGTAATTAGATACTTTTTGTAATTTTTAGAGTAGTGTTAGGATTTTTTAAATGTGTAGTTTAGTTTAATTTAATTGGTAGTTAGTTAAATTGTAGTTTAATAATTATCTTATTTTAATTGTTAATTAAAATTTATTTATTTAATTTGACAGGTAAGTTTTAATTTAATTTAAGATAGGGAAAGTGTAATTTTAATATAAAGTTAGGGGGGCATTAGGTTTAGGGGTTAATAGTTTATTTTAGTATATTTCGTTGTGGGGGCTTGTGGTTTAGGGGTTAATAAGTTTATTATAGCGGCGGTGTGGGGGCGGATGGCAGATTAGGGGTTAATTATATTTAAATAATGTTTGCGATGCAGGAGGGCGGTGTTGATGTCGGGGAGCGGCGGAATAGGGGTTAATACATTTTAATAGTGGTGGCGATGTCTGGAGCGGCAGATTTGGGGTTAATAACGTTATTATAGTGTTTGTGATGCGGGAGGGCCTCGGTTTAGGGGTTAATAGGTAGTTTATGGGTGTTAGTGTACTTTTTAACACTTTAGTTATGAGTTTTATGTTACAGCTTTGTAACGTAAAACTCATAACTAGTGACTTTAGATGGCAGTACAGATCTTGTGGTTATAGAGTGTACCACTTACTTTTTGGCCTCCCAGGCAAACCCGTAATACCGGCGCTATGGGAGTCCCATTGAAAAAGGAATTTTTCTCTGAATTTTTCTCTGAATTTCAAACAAGCAGTAGACACCGCTGCCACCTACATTATATGTATTAACCCCTAATCTGCTGCCCCCAACATCGTCGACACCTACCTACATTTATTAACCCCTAATCTGCCACTCCCAATGTCGCTGCCACTATATTAAAGTTATTAACCCCTAAACCTAAGTCTAACCCTAACCCTAACACCCCCTAACTTAAATATAATTACAATAAATCTAAATAAAATTACTATCATTAACTAAATTATTCCTATTTAAAACTAAATACTTACCTATAAAATAAACCCTAAGCTAGCTACAATATAACTAATAGTTACATTGTATCTAGCTTAGGGTTTATTTTTATTTTACAGGCAAGTTTGTATTTATTTTAACTAGGTAGAATAGTTACTAAATAGTTATTAACTATTTAATAATTACCTAGCTAAAATAAATACAAATTTTCCGCCACATTAGAGGTGACGAGAGGCTAAGGAAGCAGCGGTCTGGTGACCGCTGCTTGATATATGACGGCGAGCAAGTTCTTGTGAGAACTTGCAGCCGTAGGGCGTTAATAAATCTAGCCCATAGCACTCCAGGGCTGGCGTAAAGCTGATGTGGTGTTACTTTCTAAAAAAGGGAAACAGGGCTGTTCCAAGAAGCTATAGACTAGTTAGTGGGGACGATACTTGAAGGGATTATAAGGGGTTATATTGACGAGTATATTTGTGTAAACAAAATTATAAGTTCATATCAGCATGGTTTTATGAGAAATAGATAATTTAAAACTAATCTAATTCAATTCTGCGAGGAAGTAAGTAAAAAATAGATAAAGGGGAATCAGTGGATGTGATATACTAGGATTTTGCAAAGGCGTTTGATACAGTGCCACATAAAAGATTAATGAACAAGATGAAGGGACTGGGAATAGCTGAAAATGTTAGCTCATGGATAAATAACTGGATAAAAGACAGGGAGCAATGAGTAGTAGTAAATGGATCATACTCAGATTGGACAATCAGGTAAAGGTTGTGTAAGGTCATTGGGTCAGTGCAAGATACAATTGCTTTACAAGGGGATTTATAAACAATAGAATGGGCAGGTAAATGGAAAATGGAATTTAATACTGGAAAATGTAAAGTTTTACATTTTGGAAGTAAAAATAAGCAAACAGCCTATTATTTAAATGGAACTAGACTTAGCAAAACAGAGGAGGAAAGGGATTTGGGAGTAATAATAGATAACAAGCTAAAGATGAGTGCACAATGCAGGGCAGTAGCTTCTAAGGCTTATATGATAGTAGAGTATATTAAAAGAGGCATTGATACAAAGGAGGAAAGCATAATTCTGTCACTATATAAATCCCTGGTAAGTCCTCACCTTGAGTATGGAATGCAGTTCTGGAGACGAATCTACCAGCGATAGGCCACAAAACTGATAAGGAGAATGGGGAATTTAAGCTATTAGGAGATGTTAGCCAAAATGGGTTAGTTTTCTCTAGAAAATGGGTGCTTGAGAGGTGACATGATTACTTTATATAAATATATTTATAAGGCCCATATACAGAGATGGTGAAAGCTCTGTTTATTCCAAGAAAAATGTTTGTGACAAGAGGTCACAATTTAAGGCTGGAGGAAAGGAGATTTAAGGGCCGATTTATCAAGCTCCGTATGGATTGATGCCCCTTGTGTCCGGTGAGCCTTCAGGCTCGCCGGAAACAGAAGTTATGAAGCAGCGGTCTAAAGACCGCTGCTCCATAACTTGTCCGCCTGCTCTGAGGCCGCGGACAGAAATCAATCCGATCGAATACAATTGGGTTGATTGTCACCCCCTGCTAGTGGCAGATTGGCCGTGAATCTGAAGGGGGCGGAGTGAGCACACATGAACTAGTGCTGCCTCGCTGTGAAAAACTGTCAAAATGCTATGAAAAAAGGAGGCGACCTTCAAGGGGTTAGAAATTATCATATGAGCCTACCTAGGTTAAGCTTTCAACAAAGAATAGCAAGAGAACAAAGACAATTTGATGATTAAAGTAAATTGGAAAGTTGTTTAAAATTACATGCCCTACACTGTCCCTTTAGGTTTTAACTTTAAAATAGAAAATCTGGCAGCCTTTTTTTCTCTTAACAGTCTGTAAACAAAGAGAAAGCAGATATAAAAAAGTCAGGTAAGGAAGATTCTTGGGTCCAAAGTTAGCATAATAACTTTTGACTAATAATTAGCCAGAAATGCATAAAGTATTCATGTCTTGGAGAAACATGTGTTCTTGTATAAGCTCTGTGGTAATGAATAGGTAACCTTTAGTAACTACAGTCCAGTGAAGCTTAACAACATTGTTAATTAATAATGTTTAGCTGTAAACGTTCAACCAGCTGGGTTTTTTTTAAGCTAATTTCGTGTTTAGACCCTAGGGCTCACAAATAACTTTTTTTCCATAACAACCTTGCTACATGCATTAGGCTTTACTTTATAAGTACCAAACAAAATGTGTGTTTGCAAAGAATAAATACTAGCACAGTTTTTGACTGATAATATTACTAAATTAAAGACTAGATTACGAGGGGAGTGCTAACAGGTTGTGCGAGCGATATCGGGTTTATCATGGGTGTTTGCATATTACAAGTAGAAAGTAATCACGTTTGCTTCTGTGCAATATAATTTAAAGTGCGTCGGGGTTGCACAAAAATCAAAAGATATGAGGCAAGCAAAGGGCTTTAACATAGCGATACATACAAATACATGTCTAAATATGTATATGTCTGTGTGTATATGTGTGTGTGTACAGATGTATTTATGTATTTTACTGTATATTTACTATATATATATATATATATATATATATATATATATATATATATATATATATATTCCACATTTAAAGTGTTCTTCACTTTCAGGATAATGACCTTTTAATTCTTAAATACATATCTATATATATATATATATATATATATATATATATATATTAAAGTTTGCTGTGAGTTAAGCCCAGAGAGTGCAATCATTGGACTTTGTTATATATATATATATATATATATATATATATATATATATATATATATAAAACAAAGTGTATTTTACATGAACAATATTATATATATAATAAAAAGTACTTTATATTCTATGTGAAGAACAAAGGAATGTAAAATAAGGAATATGGGCATCGGTTCTCAATTTAGATCTTAAAGCAATCAGGTTAGCGCACAAAAATTTGTATTTTTAAGGCATGTTATTGAAATATTACATATAAAATATAAAAAAATATATATAAAAAAAAAGAATTACAATTATTAAAAATGATTAAAAATACTGTAAAATATTCTAAATAATCCAAAGAATATAAATATATACAGGCATACCTTGGAGATATTAATGATTTGGTTCCGGACCACCGCAATAAAGCGAATATAGCAGTAAAGTGAGTCACACAATTTTTTTTGTTTCCCAATGCATATAAAAGTTATATTTACAGTATAATGTAGCCTATTAAGTGTGCAATAGCATTATGTCTAAAAAAACATGTACATACCTCATTTAAAAAAATACTTTACTGCTAAAAAAAAATGCTAACCATCATCTAAGCCTTCAGCAAGTCATAATCTTTTTGCTGGTGGTGTGCATATATGGGTTTATACATGTATATATATGTATATACATGTGTATTTATGTGTTTATATGTGTATATATTTAGAAAATGGCGATGATAGACTTGCTCGAGACAAGGTTGCCACAAACCTTCAATTTGTAAAAAGAGCATTATCTGCGAAGATCAATAAAGTGAAGCGCAATAAAACAAGGTGTGCCTGTATTTTAATGCAATGTAGAATTGAATAGGATAATTTATTTGGCAAATATAGTATTACCTTTCAATAGGGGTGATGTCAGACGATTCACAGAGCGTGGTCCAAGTGGTCTCCTCTTGAATCCTTGCAGCGGGACCTCAGTTCCTTTAGAGCTCTATTGTGCTCAGTTGTTTGATCCGCTTGAGGATCCATACCTGCTCTTTTCCACACACTGCTATTATTTGAAAAGCCACGGCGGTATTGCCGTAACCGTTGGCGTTCTCGACCGCAATTGCACAGCTGTTTGTGCTAAAGGAACTGAGGTCCCGCTGCAAGGATTTAAGAGGAGATCACTTGGACCACGCTCTGTGAATCTTCTGACACCACCCGGTGTAAGTAAGATGTTAAACACCCCTATTGAAACGTATTTCTTGCTTTTGACAAGTTTTTTCTTGTCTTGTTTATTCCTTCTCCTGCATAGGAAATCACCTGTTAATGCCGGAATAACATTAACGCCTAAAAAGACTCTGGGAAATGTTCCATTGTGTCTTATCGTAAAGATTGATGAACTCAATTTTATACTGAAAATCCAGTTTACTACACTGAATCTGTGTAGAGTGTCTGATATAGACCACCATATGTTCATTGATTTTAATGTGTCATTCTACTATTAGGCGTATTTCTTATGTTTTATGAAGCATCTAACTGTTTTTCATTTTCTTAAGAATTGTTTTGTATAATTGATTGTGTACTGCAATTGCAATAACAGATCATATGAATTGATGCAATTAGTATTGTGACCTATTGACTGTATGAATTGACTTTTTTAATGCGACTTCTGACTGTATAAATTGATATTTTTTTAAGGGTTAATATTTGTTCATTTTGCTTATTAAATGCTATATCTTTTTATGAACTGACATTATTTGAAGAGTTTAGATACAATTTTATTTTTATTGAACCCCTGCTTTTGAAGACAATCTGTCTTTTTATAAATAATATATAATTTATTGAGACTTATTATCTATTCAGACATATCATTCACATGGCCATATAGTTTATAGTTTAGCTGTTTATAGCTCCATAGATGTTAATTTGATCCAATACCCTTTGTGGTACTGATCAATCAACATTAAACTCTATATGTTACTTTAGGGTGTCTTGGAGAAAATCACCTGTATCTGTTGGCTTTATTACTATAACTTTGCAAGCGCGGATCTCACTATTATATAGTTTAAATATAGTATTATATATATAAATAAAAGGAATTCTTCATGTGGAAAAAGGTATCAGGTGACAATGAACAAAGAAATGCAACCAGTAGTGTAAAAATCTAATCATTAAATATATAAAGTGCAATTTATCGTACCAAAAGTGATATAAAAGAAGTATTCCTGTTTGCTATTTTAATAGCCTAGGAAAAAAAACTATTTAAAAAATGGTTTGTCTGAGTTCATAAAACTCTCAACCTTGGCCTATGATAAAAAGATAGGCGATTAAAAAACAATGGCTAGAGTTAGATGAACTCAGATGAAATTGTTCCGATTCTCTTATTCATCCTTAAAAAATAATTGTCCTTAAAAGAAATAAATTGACACCCAATGATCTTTTTTGCAGATCTCACAATTTGGTGTAGTTTCCCCTTTAATGATAATGTAGCACAGCTATACCAGGTTAATATAGAGGATGATAAAACTGATTTGATGATGGCTGAATAAAAACAAGTTAAAGGGACATGAAACCCAAAATGTTTCATTCATGCTTCCTTCTCTTGTTATCCTTTGCTAAAAGGTTTATCTAGGCAAGCTCAGAAACAGCAAAGACCCTAGGTTCTAGCTGTTGATTGGTGGCTGCATATATATATTGGTTGTGATTGGCTCATCAATGTGTTCAGTTAGAAACAATTAGTGCATTGCTGCTCCTTCAACAAATGATACCAAGAGAATTAAACAAATTAGATAATAGAAGTAAATTAGAAAGTTGTTTAAAATTGTATTCTCTATGTGAATCATGAAAGAAAAAATTTGGGTTTCATGTCCCTTTAAAGTTTTTGAATCAGGCAAAAAATGTTAAGCTGCCTTAAGAAGTACAAACATTGTTACAACTTTTTAATTATACTAAAAATATTAACGTACCATTTCAAATCATGTAGAAGCCAAGGAATTTGTACAATGTAACTCAACCTACTGGGCAATCTTTAATTTTCAGAGAAGAAGGTGATGAAGACTTTTTTTTCTAAAACCAATTACCATCTCTTTGGTTTTATGAATATTTAACTTGTTTGCTTCCCTCCATGTTATTGGCCTGTCTACTTCCATGGTATAGCTCAATTAATCTTCATCTGAGATAAGCCCAATCAGAGAAGTGTTTTCTGCAAATTTCAATAACCCCACAGATTCATTTGCAGGCATACAATATAAGGAATAGTGCAAGGAAGAAGAACAGAACCCTGTGGGACACCTGTCCTGTATTGAGGAAGTCAGGGTCAGAAATCAGCCCATTCACTTTAACAAATTGTTTCCTATTAGTTAAAAAGCTATAAAGCCATTGGCATATGGAATAGGGCACATTAAGTTGTTTTAATTTAACAAAAAGTAAATCAGAAACAATAGAATTAAAAGCAGAACTGAAATCCACACAAAAAAATTCAGACATAGGTGTGCAGATTATCCAAATGATGTCAGATATATGATTATATTTAAATGTGTAATAATGCTCTGTAAAAAATAAAAGGTTAATATAATTTTATTACAGATTTGGCTTATTTTTACTGTAACATAAAGGGACACTAAACACAAATTTTTTTTATTTGATGATTCAGATAGAACAATTTTAAGCAACTTTCTAATTTACTCCTATGATCAATTTTTCTTCATTCTCTTGGTATCTTTATTTAAGAAATCAGGGATGTAAGCTTACGAGTCGGCCCATCTTTGGTTCAGCACCTGGGTGGCGCTTCCTGATTGGTGGTGGCTAAATACCATTTTTGGGTTTCATATACATGTAGCTGCCTCTATAGAGACTAAAGACAAAAATATAGACTTCAGAGTTCCATGTTACACACTACACAGTGATTCCTTGATCAATACATGATTTAATTTATTTCTATTCCTAAAGTTTTTCAAGGTCTGTGCCTCTGCACGGCAAAACAAAAAGAATTGCTATGCATAACTTTTGCAATGTGGGGTTTATTAGCTGAAATAGCATAAAAATAATGTGTATTTCAGCTAAAATTTTAATTTTCTGGAGCTCAGTTCAGGGCACATGATATGCAGAATACACAGAAATATTACATTGTCATGTTAAAGCTAAGTACCATGAATGGGATTTCTATGAGATCACTGAGTTTGTATGCCAGCCCTGCCTTTGTACAATATTATGACTTTCACTCCCTGCCACTTTTAGCACAACATGCGTGTTTGCTTCTGTTCTGCAGCACATTCCTTCTCACTCTATCACTGCAAATCAAGGTCAATTGACCATTCTGATTGACTGCCAGCTTGTTAACATTTAAACACAGCTGTTGAGCAATACATTCATTGTTATTGTTACTTTAAGAACTTTAAACCACACATTTAATTATAACTTCTGCTGTTACATAAACCAGTTTAATTGGGTTGTAATTCTCGATGAAGTAAAATACATAATTCCATGCCTGACTAATGATTATGTGAGCTCTGCTTTGAAATATAAACATGGGGCAAGGAAACACATCATATTATGTCCCTTGCACATTTATGCAGCAAATTATTGATTTTTCAGAATAAATTGGCTCCTTGTTGTTAAATAGATATGAAACAGTCTGTTTTTTACTGTTGTAAAAAAAAGCACTTAGCAGTGGATTATACTTAATAGAAATAATTGAGATATGTATTACTTTTAATTTTAACTTCCTGTCTTCCTTCAAAAATCCTATAACAAAATTCAATACATTAAATACAAAACTGACTTTTCCTTTGCAAAGGAGGTTCCAACTTAGTTTCCAAAAGACCCACATGACATTATGTATGTGTCATAAATCATATCAATATGAACTTGAAATGTATATAATAAACTTTATAATACGCAAGTGGTAACAATACATTTGAATGACTCGTAAACTGCTGCACTCCATAACCTGTCAAAGAGATGTAATAGCTGTTAAATAAACAGAGACAGATTTGCACAACAATACACATCTTTTTGCCTTCTTCAAAAAAAATCTACCCTCATTTCAAACAAATTTCTTGAACAAATGCCAGCAATGTGGTGGGTGCAAAGAGCCAGGGAACATATCCATATTAATTAGACCAATTTATAAATAGCAGAGCATAAAAATCTTCAAATTTATTTAAAAAAATAAATAAATAAAACAAACTATTAGCATATTTTCTTACAGTGCGCACACCTAAAACATTATAGAATATGGGACATCTTTATTTAAACAACTCTATAACAAAACTACAGCAAAAATATAAAATATAGAATATTGTAACTACGTTTAAGGTCTTTTTCGTTTATGTGAAATAAAAACTTCCTTTTTCTTTTGCAAAGGAGTTTTCAACTTTCCAAAAGTCTAAATTCAAAGTTAACACTTACATGTAATAAACAGTATCAGTATAAACTGTAAAAGTATGTGATACCGTTTATAATAAACTTGTGGTAACAGTGCATTTGTGTGACTAATAAGCTGCTGCACTTCACAACCCATCAAACAGGTGTAATAGCAGCTAAATAAAAAAAAAATAGACACAATCATTGATAATATGCTTTTGCCTTAATACCATTCAACTACTGTAGATGTCTTGAACAAATACAATCAATATGGTGGGTGCTACGAACCAGGGAACACATCAGTATTAATTAAATCAGTATCTAAATAGCAGGGTATCAAAAACTAGTTGAAACCTTGTTGAAAGTTGTTGTTTTTATGTGTTCATCTTAAAAATCTAGTTATTTTCCATTTATTCATGAGGACTCCAATATCATAATACAAAAAGGCCCCACCCCTCTGGAATGTACAGCGCTAATCCCCTCCCTAATACAAAGGTTAAAACTAACAGAGTATACCCAAATCTTTTTCGCTAACATTAATATCTCAATGTCCATAATATTATGGGAGACAGGAATTCTGTGTAGGTGACATGGCAGTGGTGACATCGTGGTGGCAGAAATCAAGTTAGATAAATAATCTAAGTTTGGCCATACCAGTAAACAACTTCATGAATAATTATTGAAACCAGAAAAGCATATAATTCGCAAGTAAATATAATTGACTTTTTGTTGCCAAGGAGGACTTCAAAATATTGCCTCTCTGAAAGAAAAACCATTAACAAGATTTCAAAAATGAATTCATAATTTTTAATCATGCGATTTTAATTAGTATATTTACATCCTAGAGGACGTTGCCCTTTCCATAACGACGTATGATCTTATTTATCCTGAAACGTACTTGGTGCAATAAAATATTATAGCAGTATATAATAAAACAGAAAGTGAACAATGGGGACATCATGGTGACTGATCAGTTTTGCAATCTGTTTGAAATCTGATTGACAGGTGGTTTAGAAACAAACATTCTTAGGGCAGACATGATATAGGTCAGTTACATTTCAATACTAAAAGTTAGCAGTGAAAAAGTTTCTGTATTTATCAATTATATATGAAAAAAATTGTTATAAAGGCTGTGGTCACAGAGCAACAGTGATTAGTGGTGGCCCAAAGAGAAAAAAAGCAAAGGTTTTATATGAATGTGTAAAAAAATACAATGAGAAAATTTGTTAAAGCATTTCCTTATTGCATTATTTCTTCTCTACTTTATGACCTTGATAGTTCAGACAAGAAGAGAAAGGATACCACTGTATCATCGTACCAGCAGCACCACCCCTTTAAATTATAGCTGGCCAGCACCAGCTGCCGTGGCCCACCGGGAAATCTCATGGTGTCCTTGCAAGCAAATCCGGCCTTGCATACTCACACACAAACACGTTGATGTGCTTTTATAAATTACAGTTTTATAATAAAATAGTTTCAAAGGTTATTTGCAATAAACTGAGATTTGGACAATAATTATTTATTATTATTATTTATAAAATATTTTACCAGGAAGGATACATAGATATTTCTCTCATTTTCAAGTATGTCCTGGGTCCACAAAACATTGCAGTGATACAATAGGGTACAATAAAATACAAAAACAATAATAATACATAATATATGCAAACATTTAACATAGAAACAGGTAGGAAATATATAATCAACCATGACAGGTTTATTCTGTTTTGAGATATGTAGAGAGGGATCTCTTAAAGGATTTTATTCTTGGGGAAGGCTTGAAAGTGTGCGGGAGGTCGTTCCATAATTGTGGTGCTCTGTAGGAAAAGGAGGATTGAGCTGCTTTTTTTTTGTAAGGAGGCAGACTAAATAATGTGCTGGTACTGGATCGGAGGTTATGGGAGGTGGGAATAACCGGGGAGAGCATTCTGCTCAGGTAGGGTGGGAGCTTCCCAGAAAAGCTCTTAAACACAAGGCAGGAAAAATGGAGGGTGCGTTTGTATTCCAGCGACAGCCAGTTTAGTTCTTTTAGCATGTTACAATGGTGGGTCCTGTAGTTACATTGTA
The DNA here is from genome assembly GCF_027579735.1 of Bombina bombina. Classification (NCBI taxonomy): domain Eukaryota; kingdom Metazoa; phylum Chordata; class Amphibia; order Anura; family Bombinatoridae; genus Bombina; species Bombina bombina. The sequence continues at coordinate 97,276,859 of NC_069501.1, forward strand.
GCACAAAGCAGCAGAACGAGTTATACAGTGTATTAAGTTTATTAAGGAGAGTTTGCGGTGCTGGTGCGTATACTATGTCCCCATAATCCATGATAGGCATCAGCATTTGCTGTACAATCTTTTACTTTACTGTAGGGCTTATGCAGGATTTGTTTCTGTACAAGTTTTTCAATATGGAGGCCAAAAGATAGATTGGGGTCTAACAACATACTCAAGTATTTGAAAGAGTGGACTGCGGTCAGTGTGCAAATTGATTTTGTTTTGATGCGTAGATGGGAATTTTGTAGTCTGTGTAATTTAGATACCGTTCCAAAGATCATTGTGACAGTTTTGTCAGTGTTTAGGAAGAGTTTGTTTTTTGAGATCCACTTTTCTACCTCTGTGAAATGGTCTTGGAGCACTGCCTCAATCTAGAGTTAGTGTATATATCTTTTGGAATACATTTTATATAGCCTTGTAAGCTTGTTGTATATTAATCTGTATCTATATAATGCAAATTAACTCTATACTACTCATAAAAAATGTTCTTTACAGGAATTCTTTATGAGCTGACATAAAGCAATTATCAATGCTAAACATCTATGAAAATGCTCTCAAACTTAAACTTAAAGACAATATCGACTTTAAACAGCAATAAAATTGTCTTGCAAATATGTTGTAGAGCAACATTTTATAGTTTCTTCTTATATGACAAGAAAACTAAATGATCTTCATTTGTTTCAATTTGAAAAAAAGAAAGGATTTAAAAAATAGCAGTTGAACTTGTCTATCTGTCCATCCATCTTTATCTATCTATCTATCTATCTATCTATCTATCTATCTATCTATCTATCTATGTCTATCTCTATCTATCTTTCTATCTCTCTATGTATATCTATCTATCTATCTATCTATCTATCTATCTATCTATATCTATCTCTCTATCTATCTAGCAAGGGATCTAGTAATTGGTGAAGAACAGAAAAATCCTAATACAGCCATAAGAAGGAATCCTGTGGAAGCTTCAATCTTGTTCCTTTCATTTTGACTTATTTCCATTTATCCGTAAGCTTGAGAAACTGATTAACATGTTTGTTGTAAGCAAAAGTTAGCCAGTTTAATTCCTTTATGGGCAGAGACAGATCCTGTTAATAGCACTGCTTGTTAAATTTAAATACCTGAGCGACTAAAGCCCATCTGCACCAGAGCAAGATTTTCATAAACGACAGCCGGATCAGAGCAGTGGTGACTCTAAGAGGGTGATCTGGAAGTTGCTATCAAACTTTCATGATTTAGTTAGAGCAGCACTTTCCAATTTACTTCTATTAACACTTTTTGAGTCACCAGCTCATACTGAGCATGTGCAGGATTTCACAGATAATATGTATATGCATTAGTGATTGGCTGATGGCTGTCACATGACCCTGAAGCAGTTGAAATAGACATAACTTTGAACTTCAAATGAGTAGTAGATTTTTTTCTAACAAATTTCAGACTAAGTGCTATAACATTGTAATTTTATTATGCATTTGTTAAGTATGCAAACCTACTGTATTTATGGGTCCTTTAATAAAAAAGCACATCTTTTAAGCTATGAATTGTCTGCCCGTGTTGTCATAATGTTAAGTTACACACACCAATAATTTATAATAATTTTGAGATGGGGAACTTTGAGGGCCATAAGTGAATTGGCAGAACTCCATGAAAGCCAAATACCAACTAACCAATACTCTCTGGATTTTGGTAAATCTAACTTGGAGAGTAGATGTTTCTTTAAAGTCCACAACCTCCCACTATATCTGTGTGTTTTGTGATTATAATATATGCTTTTTGCTTGATCTTTATTATAAACTTACATAAAATATTAATAAAGGGCCATAATAGTCAATATATTACATGCTCTTATCCAATAGGGTATGCCATTTTAAAGGAATTTTAAACAGTAAATACTTGCTAGACATAATAATATGTTCAAAGCAAAGATTAGCCTGGGAATAATATGTATGTGAATTTTTTTAAAATTATAATAGTTTTTTTAATATTGAAAATATAAGTGTAAAGGTTTAGTTTCTACAGGGAGTGCAGAATTATTAGGCAAGTTGTATTTTTGAGGATTAATTTTATTATTGAACAACAACCATGTTCTCAATGAACCCAAAAAACTCATTAATATCAAAGCTGAATAGTTTTGGAAGTAGTTTTTAGTTTGTTTTTAGTTATAGCTATTTTAGGGGGATATCTGTGTGTGCAGGGTGACTATTACTGTGCATAATTATTAGGCAACTTAACAAAAAACAAATATATACCCATTTAAATTATTTATTTTTACCAGTGAAACCAATATAACATCTCAACACTCACAAATATACATTTCTGACATTCAAAAACAAAAACAAATCAGTGACCAATATAGCCACCTTTCTTTGCAAGGACACTCAAAAGCCTGCCATCCATGGATTCTGTCAGTGTTTTGATCTGTTCACCATCAACATTGCGTGCAGCAGCAACCACAGCCTCCCAGACACTGTTCAGAGAGGTGTACTGTTTTCCCTCCTTGTAAATCTCACATTTGATGATGGACCACAGGTTCTCAATGGGGTTCAGATCAGGTGAACAAGGAGGCCATGTCATTCGATTTTCTTCTTTTATACCCTTTCTTGCCAGCCACGCTGTGGAGTACTTGGACGCGTGTGATGGAGCATTGTCCTGCATGAAAATCATGTTTTTCTTGAAGGATGCAGACTTCTTCCTGTACCACTGCTTGAAGAAGGTGTCTTCCAGAAACTGGCAGTAGGACTGGGAGTTGAGCTTGACTCCATCCTCAACCCGAAAAGGCCCCACAAGCTCATCTTTGATGATACCAGCCCAAACCAGTACTCCACCTCCACCTTGCTGGCGTCTGAGTCGGACTGGAGCTCTCTGCCCTTTACCAATCCAGCCACGGGCCCATCCATCTGGCCCATCAAGACTCACTCTCATTTCATCAGTCCATAAAACCTTAGAAAAATCAGTCTTGAGATATTTCTTGGCCCAGTCTTGACGTTTCAGCTTGTGTGTCTTGTTCAGTGGTGGTCGTCTTTCAGCCTTTCTTACCTTGGCCATGTCTCTGAGTATTGCACACCTTGTGCTTTTGGGCACTCCAGTGATGTTGCAGCTCTGAAATATGGCCAAACTGGGGCAAGTGGCATTTTGGCAGCTGCACGCTTGACTTTTCTCAGTTCATGGGCAGTTATTTTGCGCCTTGGTTTTTTCCACACGCTTCTTGCGACCCTGTTGACTATTTTGAATGAAACGCTTGATTGTTCGATGATCACGCTTCAGAAGCATTGCAATTTTAAGAGTGCTGCATCCCTCTGCAAAATATCTCACTATTTTTGACTTTTCTGAGCCTGTCAAGTCCATCTTTTGACCCATTTTGCCAAAGGAAAGGAAGTTGCCTAATAATTATGCACACCTGATACAAGGTGTTGATGTCATTAGACCACACCCCTTCTCATTACAGAGATGCACATCACCTAATATGCTTAATTGGTAGTAGGCTTTCGAGCCTATACAGCTTGGAGTAAGACAACATGCATAAAGAGGATGATGTGGTCAAAATACTCATTTGCCTAATAATTCTGCACTCCCTGTATAAAGTAATGGGAGCCACCGTTTTTAACTAGTTTTCTATTTATCTCTGTTTGCGCAAACAACACAGCCTTGTTTGGGCAGTCTCTCTTTTTGCCTGTTTTTTATCTTCCACAAATTGTCATCAGAAGAAAAGATATATAATTAGAAAACTTAAGTTCAACCATGGCATCGCCCATTACTTTTTAGAGACAGTGGAAACGAGAAAACTGCAAATTTTTATAGTTAAATTACAGGAAAAGGGGGCAAAATAAATAATGAAAGCATATTGCAAAACCTTTTTTTTTAATACACATAATTAATCATGTTATATGTCAATCTTATACTGTTTAATACCCCTTTAAGACTATCAACCCTAGAATACTGAGTGTTTAACCCCTGCAAAGGCAGCTCACTGCTGGTCATGAGCGGAAAACACAGCTGAGCCAATCAGCAGCACTTATTATTATTATCAGGTATTTGTAGAGCGCCAACAGATTCCGCAGCGCTTGTTCAACATCTGAGCTGTGTGACTACTGACTGGATCAGCAGCATTTTCCACTTGGGAAGAGCGGTGCTCTGCATGTCCCAGGCAGTATTTCTACTGTGTGTTTAAGCCATTTGCAGATGATAGTCTTAAAATGATATGGTCTAATGGCCTAACGGTCTAATTTAGCTCCTTGTGAGGAATCAGGTAAACAAAGTTTTTATATTGTTTATCTGATGTCCTCCTTTACTCATGAGTTACAGTAATCTCTTTGGGATAGAGCCATTTCCTTGTTGATATTTTTAAAGGGACACAGAAATAAAAATTAATCTTTTATGACTCAGACAAGAGTGCACAATTACAAAATATCACATTTTCAGTTATCAAATGTACATATTTCTCCGTTTGCCAAAACATAACACCTTAAACATTTTTATGAAATCCCTTTACATGCTGGTCCAGGGAGCAGCAGTGCAATTCCAGAAGCTATCTAATTGGTGACTACACATATATGCCTCTTGCCATTTGCTCACCAAACATGTTCTGCTAGACCCCAGTAGTGCATCGGTGCTCTTGAGCTTACTTTAACTATGCGTTTAATCCCTTTGGATGGGTTACACAAGCAATAGTGCAACAATAAAATGTTCTAACTTGTCAATACTCTTGCACATTTATGTCCCTTTAGGGTTATTGTTAAGGGAATTGTTCAGATTCCAGAGATAGCTGCAATGTTTCCCAAAGGAGTGTTCATCTTCTTGGATCCAAAGGGTTAACAAGGTTCACCACAACTGCCCCTGGGTACTGTAGTCTTGTAATATACACACTTTACTGCTAGCAAATGAACACAGCCTGGCTGCCCAACTAAGCCACAGTGTTTAGCTGTAGATATACATGAACATTAAGCACACAAATAAAGAACAGATTTAATAAAATAGCTATATAACTGATTTCTGTGATTTGCAGCTCTTTTCAGCAGCTATGGGGTTAACACCATTGCACACAGGCATAACAATAACCTTTCCCTTTAATATTTTATCTTTTTGTATTATTCATTAGTTGCGTATTAAAAATATTCTAGGAAAATATTAAAAAAGCCCACAATAACTAAACTTGTTTAATCCTTACAGCGTTTTATCAAATATTTTCTTTGCAGAAACGTGACTTATGTCTTTTTATACCTTTTTTTCACTCTACAAAACCTGAACTAAATTTCCTTTGTAAAGTGATTCACTGAAGTGCTTGTCTAACTGGTTTCTCATGTTTCAGCATTTTAGAATACAGACATATCTGAATATGGAAGGGTGTACTTGTTTTTCAGTGTTCATTTCAAAGAGTTACTCTGGGAATTATCAAAGGGCACTAATAGTTATAGTTAGACAAGGAAATTCATTTTTTTATTTTTATTTTATTAAAACAAGGATATCTACTTGTAGCCCATGGACCATAAGCCACCCTCTGCATTAGCGTCTGCGTGTCCAGGGAAAAAACACAGATGAAAATGTGCACTTCGGGGACTCAGGTGGGTGGGCTCGCCTGAAACAATAGCTAAGTAGCAGCAGTCTTAAGACCACTGTTAACCTCTCTGCACCCTAAAATGTGGCGGATTTAAAAAAATCCGGATCCAATTGGGATGATTGACAGCCCCTGCTTGTGGTTGATTGACTGCCATTGAGCAGGGGCAGCATAGCACAAGCAAATGCTTGTGCAAAGTTAAATGTGCTTTCCTCTCACTGCAATGTCCAATGAACATGTTCACTGTAGCAAATGTCCATATGACCGTTAATAAACGAAGCCCATAGGGTGGTCTGCAGCTTTACTTAAATCTGGTCCTTTGTCACTGGGCATTTTCAGGATGTATATTATTTGTGTGTTTAATAGCCATAAATGTATATGTAATCTCTTAAATCTTCACATGAACTGCGTCCCACATTGTGTCTGTTGTCTGTCACTGTTTAAGAAAAATTAAATGCCAATGGAGTCCCCTTTTTGTTTGTAAAATGCTTGTTTCTATACCAAAGCTCTACTATTCTTGCAAAGTTTCAGCAATCCCTCTTGACAATGAATTGCGGGAGCTTCACACACCATTAAAATAGTGGCTCAGGTGACACAGTCTCTGATTGGCTAACTCATGAAAAATGCATAATCTAACAAACTGGAAAGTGATATAATAGATAGATAGATAAAAATCTATAAAGTTTCACCAATGTTTTTTTAATGCATTTGATTCACTAAAGTTACCCATTTCTCACTTCAGAAATAAATACCTCAAAATAACATACAAACTAGTAACTATAGACTCGTGAGACCACATGGAACACATCTTACATCCTTGATAAACTACTACTAACATCATTTTAGTTTACACACAATGGGGCCAATTTATTAATGTGCGAGCAGGACATCATACCAATGTAGCGTATCATGTTGCTGCACATCGATAAATGCCGACAGCATACGCTGTCGGCATTTATCATTACACAAGCAGTTCACAAGAACTGCTTGTTGCAATACGGCCCCTGCAGATTCACCGGCCAATTGGCCGCTAGCAAGGGGGGTCAATCAGCCCGATCATATAGGATCGGGCGGATTGACGTCTGCGGCCTCAGAGCAGGTGGACAAGTTATGGAGCAGTGGTCTTTAGACCACTGCATCATAACTTCTGTTTCCGGCGAGCCTGAAGGCTCGTGCGGAAACAGGGGCATAAAGCTCCATTCGGAGCTTGATAATTCTGCCCCATTGTCACTTTAGCTAGAATCTGGCTGCAGCAATGTTGACATTGAGGATGTCACAGGTGATATTGCCCCTAAGGATTGAACTCTCATTAAAACTTAACACCCGGCATAATCCTATTCTGATTTCTGATCCTATCTCCAAAACTCAATACTACTCTTAACCCTAACCCTAATCTTAACTCTAATTTCTATTCTAACTTCAACTCTAACCTAATCTCAACCCGAACCTAACTTTTATCCCTAATCTCACCCTAGACCTTACAAAGGACCATAACCCCAACCTAACCTGATATCAAACAATTCCTCAATGCAATGGAATATCATAACAGAATAATCTCAGAAGGCACAGAATCTCAGGACACAACATCACAACTGGCTTTAAAGAGGAAAAAAAATGGAAGTTGTTATATTTTTTTCAGGACATAATAGCAAGGAGATTGCTCTTATGTCCTTATGCAATTTGGTATTTCAGTTAATGGTGGATTATAAGTAACTCTTCTCTGAATTGGGAAGAGTGAATTTTGTTAAGGGGGGCAACTATTATGCAAATTAAGAAGGAAAGTTTAGGTGTTAGGACAAGCACAATGGAGGGTTTTATATGGGTGTCTGCACATTGTACTTCATGTTTTAAAACTTTAAAACAACATAAAAGTGCAATATTAAAGCATGTAATGCACTAGAGCTCTTTTACTTTGTTCTGTGTCTTGGCCCTTCAAAGAAGTTAAAAACAATTAAATCTGTTCTAGGTAATCAATACCGTTTGCACCTGTGCTGGATATGAATGTGATTGTGGTTATGCGCTTATGTATATTCATGATTGGCTCACCGGCCTTATCAAGTTTAGTAGCGACACTATTGCCTGCTCACAGCAGTTTTAATGTGTTTAATCCACTGGGGGGGAGGGGGGGGGGGTGGTAATATACAGAGGCACACAGACAGAGCAACACTAAAATGCTTCAACCAATTAAAAAAAGGAATACACTTTTAGGATTTAAAGTTGTTGTTATTTCCAGTAATGCATTGCTACATATGTGGATCAAGTATATGATAGGGGATCTTGATAAATCTAGAAAGAAGGGGCAGAATTAGCCCAAAGAAGCATAAGTGTAAATATCCCTTTCTACTGTCAATTTATATATCACATTTCTGTTTTACATTATTCTGATACCATTGTTGTAGTTCAGTAAAAAGATAATTAGTGTTGTAATTTCAAGAGTGAAAATAAACAAAAAACAATAAACAAAAATGTTTTTTTTGTTATTTTTTAAAGCTTTTGATGTACGTGCAGCATATCTATCCCCAGTAAAAGCTGATAAAATAACTGGTTACATACAGATAATGATGCTCTTGCTACCGGTAAATACATTGTTGTAGCTCAGACTTGCCATATTAATAGTAAGATACAGCACAACAGGGAGGCAGATTTTTAATTCTTGACATTTACGGTTTTCTCTCTGGCAGAATGTGTTTGGCTTTCATGATTTGATAGTTCCAGCAGTATTTTGCATGTTGAGGTGGAGCAGGAGCAAACTAAAATATACTAATTGAGACATCAAAGAAAAAATCCAAATCAAAGATTATTTTACAGCATAAAAATCCAATCCAAGACCGGTTCAAGATGCTTCCAAAGTTCTCTATGAAATAATTAGAGTGTATGCTTTTATTGGCCCTGTCTATTAGTAAAGTCTGTTACTTCAAAGAGAGTGCGTCTAACCTGTTTCCAAGGAATACAGTCTGGCTATTATATTTACTCATTAAAAAAAAAAGAGAAAAAACAGGAAATAGCACTTTGTTCTGTGTAGGTGACTGTGACAATTTGTAAATTTTAACCCCTTAACTGCCAGACAGAACTGAAAAATTACTGCAGTAAACTTCCATAAGTAAACATTCTTGTAGCAAAGTTTACGAGTGTTGCAGTGCCATATACAGATATAGGGCTGATTTACAAGTGGAGCGCTAAATTATTGTACTCACACAAACGGGGCAAATTTGTCCATTTGCAGGCACGCAATAATTAACCAGTCATTACAAGTGGCTGGTTATGGCTACCTATGAATTAGCAATCCGAAAATCAACCAGAGATTAGACCTTGGTTAATTTTCTAAAAGTGCCCCAAAATGCCCTTTAAAATAGCGGGCTTTATAGTTTTTTTGATTAAATAAAAAAGCTACAAAAATAACTACACTAGGCAGTTTTGGGGTTTTAAAGATGGTTTATTATAATTGGTAGCTTTAGAATAAAATAGCTCACTTGGTGAGTCATTGTGGCAATATACTTAAATACATAGGACCTAAAGCAAAAAAAAAAAAAAATAGAGTTACTTTGAAACAAGCTCAACCAGTGAAAATGTTACCTGTGAGATGAGCTGCCACCAAGTACAATGTTTTACACAATTAAGTGCAATTCTGGAGAACACCTTTGTAAACACTGCTCTTTGACATGAAGTATACTCATATTCCAAGGAAATAACATGAGAAATGTTTGATAAACGTCAACAGATTCTGCCTGTTAACCTTTTTGCTTCCAAACAACGCAATAAGCTTATACTGCAGCATCATCTAGAAGCGAAAAGACTTAAGAGCTAAACTGTATTTCATATAACAAAAATGATTTATGCTAATTTGCATTTGTAATTGAACCCTTTGCAAACAAATGGATGTTTACTGATATGTTTAATGGAAGAAGAAACTATGATACAGAACACTTCATAAATCAATTGTCAGAATCATGCCTTATAGGGCTCGATTTATTAATTAAGGGCAGATGGGGCGGTTTATATTTGCCCCTGTCCGCCCCAGCTCTCCTCTGCAGGCACCAATCCGCTGCCGGAATTTAACATTGCACACAAGTGCTAATTTCGCGCTCACTGCATCTCAGCCCCATGCCCGCGCACATCCAATCACGTGTGGGAAGGAGCTGTCAATCTCCCCAGTCAGACGAGGACCGGGGAGATTGACATTCTCCACCTAAGAGGTAGAGAAGAGGGTAGGGAAGCAGCAGTCTGATGACGCGCTGCTTGATAAATACTGACTGCAGGTTCTCTTGTGTCTGATGACTGCTGCTTGATAAATACTGACCTGCAGGTTCTCTTGTGTCTGATGGCCGCTGCTTGATAAATACTGACTGCAGGTTCTCTTGTGTCTGATGACTGCTGCTTAATAAATACTGACTGAAGGTTCTCTTGTATCTGATGACAGTTTGCTTGATAAATACTGACTGCAGGTTCTCTTGTATCTGATGACAGTTGCTTGATAAATACTGACTGCAGGTTCTCTTGTGTCTGATGACCGCTGCTTGATAAATACTGACTGCAGGTTCTCTTGTGTCTGATGGACCGCTGCTTGATAAATACAGACTGCAGGTTCTCTTGTGTCTGATGACCGCTGCTTGATAAATACTGACTGCAGGTTCTCTTGTGTCTGATGACCGCTGCTTTGATAAATACTGACTGCAGGTTCTCGTGTGTCTGATGGCCGCTGCTTGATAAATACTGACTGCAGGTTTCTCTTGTGTCTGATGACCGCTGCTTGATAAATACAGACTGCAGGTTCTCTTGTGTCTGATGACCGCTGCTTAATAAATACTGACTGCAAGATTCTCTGTGTCTGAGGACCGCTGCTTGATAAATACTGACTGCAGGTTCTCTTGTGTCTGATGACCGCTGCTTGATAAATACTGACTGCAGGATCTCTTGTGTCTGATGACCGCTGCTTGATAAATACTGACTGCAGGTTCTCTTGTGTCTGATGACCGCTGCTTAATAAATACCGACTGCAGATTCTCTTGTGTCTGAGGGACCCGCTGCTGATAAATTACTGACTGCAGGTTCTCTTGTGTCTGGATGATCGCTGCTTGATAAATACTGACTGCAGGTTCTCTGTGCTGATGATTCGCTGCTTGATAAATACTGACTGAGGGTCTCTTGTGTCTGATGACCGCTGCTTGATAAATACTGACTGCAGGTTTCTTTGTGTCTGATGACCGCTGCTTGATAAATACTGACGGCAGGTTTCTTGTGAGAACATGCAGTCGAAGGGAGGAAAAGGGCTTGATAATCGAGCTCATAGAGAGGCTAAATTGTCAGTGTCATATCTAAAAATTATACAATAACATACTTATTTGTTACTGAAGTAGCAAAACGTGTAATTAATAATAGTAAGATACATTTACAAACAGTAGATTGATGTGACTGTATAATCAACATAAATTATACAAGATAGATGATGATAGATAGATAGATAGATAGATAGATAGATAGATAGATAGATAGGTAGACATATAAAAAAGATAGATAGATGATAGACAGACAGATAGATGACAGATAGACAGACAGATGATATACAGACAGATGATGGACAGACACCAGACAAAAATATGGATAGACTGACAGATTATCCAATTATTATTTAATAATAATAATAATAATAATAATAAATATTAAGAAAGATAGACAGATAATAGATAGAAAGACAGACAGATAGATGATAGAGATAGATAGACCGATAATAGATAGACAGACAGATGATAGAGATAGAAAAACAGATAATAGATAGACAGACAGATAGATGATAGAGATAGATAGATAGATAGATAGATAGATAGATAGATAGATAGATAGATAGATAGATAGATAGATAGATAGACAGACATCTGATAATAATAATAATAATAATAATAATAATAATAGATAGATGGATGATAGATAGACAGATAATAGATAGGCAGAGAGACATATAGATGATAGAGATAGATAGGAAGACAGATAGCCAATAATAAAAATAATTTACAAAAAAAGAAAGACAGATGACAGATAGATAGATGATAGATAGACAGACAGATAAAAAAGATAGATAGATAGATAGATAGATAGATAGATAGATAGATAGATAGATGATAGACAGACCAATAGATTATAGACAGACAGAGATACAGGCAGACAGATAAAAAAAAGATAGATGATAGACAGACAGACAGAGTATACAGGCAGACCAGATAAAAAAAGATAGATGATAGACAGACAGACAGACAGACAGACAGATATACAGGGCAGACAGATAAAAAAGATGGATAGATGATAGACAGACAGATATATGATAGAGAGGCAGACAGATATACAGGCAGACAGATAAAAAAGATAGATAGATGATAGACAGACAGATTAAAGACGGACAAATATACAGGCAGACAGATAAAAAAGATAGATAGATGATAGACAGACAGACAGACAGACAGATATACAGGCAGACAGATAAAAAAGATGGATAGATGATAGACAGACAGACAGACAGACAAATTACAGGCAGACAGATAAAGAAGATAGATAGATGATAGACAGACAGATATATGATAGACAGGAAGACAGATATACAGGCAGACAAATAAAAAGATTAGATAGATGATAAACAGACAGACAGATATACAGGAAGAAGAGATAAAAAGACAAATAGATGATAGACAGACAGATAGATGATAGACAGACAAATAAAAAAGATAGATAGATAGATGATAGACAGACAAAAAGATGATAGATATACAGACAGATATACAGACAGACTGATAAAAAAACAAAGATAGATGACAGACAGACAAATAGATGATAGACAGACAAACAGACAGATCACAAAGATAGATGATAGACAGACAGACAGACAGACAGACAGAAGGACAGGCGGACAGACCAGACAGACAGACAAGTAAACTATAGTTTTAATACAATTTATCTCTAATGGGGTTTGGTATCATCAGATCAATTTCCAAACTTAAATTATAATAATTTGTTCAATAAACCATAAAAGGGATATGCTTATTATTATTTGGAGTATTGCCTTAATTAATTACAGCCATATTAATTATTGTTCTTATTTCTTCCACCCGACAGTAATCTTACCAGAATATAATTCATCATTAGCGACAACACGAGAACAGATTACAACACAACCTCTTAATACCGATAACACCCTGAAGTCATTATTGTACAAGAATTTCAGGGTTTGTTATCTAAAGTTTGCATCCTAATGTAGGAAACTAAAGTCAGAGTTAGTGACGTTTTCCCCCCACCTCGCCAAGCACTGGCAGGGTTTGTTTTGTGTTCCTATTAGAATGTTGTAAGATCCTGCAGTAGTGAAAAGTGTAGGAAAACAAGTCAGACAAATTGCATCATATTGTGTATCCTTGTTTTAAAGATACAATCTAATGTAAGAATAAAATCATTTATTAGCACGTTATTATTATATGAATCATGTTGTTGATTATGTGATTAACCCATCAAAGAGGTAAAACACAGTTACAACCTCTTCACCCTCCAGTGTTGAGTCCTGGATAGGACAATATTTTTGGCAGCTACCTGCTATGCCACTACATGATTGGCTCACTGAACAAATGCTAACAAACATAAGGCCCATAAAGTCTGCCCATATCTGAATTCCCTTACATGTTTTATCCTTATCATCGCTATTGGAAGTCAATTTAAAAAAATATCTTACTTTAAAATATATATGGTTAAAGAACACACATACACACTCACACTCACACACACACACACTTCACTCACTACACAGACATGCGCTCGCACACACACACTCACACAAACACACTCACACACAAAACACAGACCACACACAGACACGCACACCTCACTACACAGACATCGTTCGCACACACACTACACTTAGTCACACACACAAACTCACACACACGAAACACGCACACACACAGGCACAAACACCCATCCCCTCCACAACAGACCCACACACAATTACTCACTCACCACACACACAAGCACACTCACTCACATACGCAGACACGTGCACCAATCACTCACAGACATGCGCTCACACATACACTCACAAAACACACACACAGCACACACACTCACACTAACAGACATGCGCTCGCACACACAAACTCATTCATACATACACTCAGTCACACACACACTCATGAACACAAACACATAGACCACAAAATCCCTTACACACAGACCCACACACAAACACAATTACTCACTCACACACAAACACATCTCACCACAGAGGACACCACAGACATGTGCACCACAATGACTCACTAACACTCATGAGCACACTCAGACATACCCTCACTCACACCCACCCAAAGACACACCACTACTTTAAAAGAAATAGTTTTCTAGACATTTTCTTCTTCAAAATGCAATTAGTAGCATTTCTACTTAACAGTATTAGAAAATATCCTAAGCATCCATATTGCCTCCCTGCAGGTATATGTAACCCTTCCTAGTACTGAATAGACTATCAGCTCTACAGGTTAGGGAATACTTTAGCTCCAGGCCTCCAACCAAATACATATGAAAGTCTGGAGCCAACCAGAATACTGAGAAGCCAGGGAGGAATTGATATATAGGTGATAATAATGACTACAATATTATATACAACAATAATCATTCTGACCAAGTTTCCTTCCCTGTCTATTCTTGTTGTACCCCCCAATATACTGTTGCTGAAACTGTTGGCAAATTACAAATAAGATATTAATAATTTACAATTGGTTGTAAATAATATTCCACCTGCTAAACTTTGTTACTAATTGTTAGTTACCATTTGCTTTAAAGGGACACTAAACCCAAAAATGTTCTTTACTGATTCAGATAGAGAACACAATTTTAAACAACATTGCCATTTACTTCTATTATCTAATTTGCTTCATTCTTTGATATATCCTTTGTTAAATAAATAGCAATGCATATGGGTGAGCCAATCACCAGCGAGTGCATCTATGTGCAGCAACCAATCAGCAGCTATAAAGCCTATCTAGATATGCTTTTCAGCAAAGGAAATCTAAAGATGCAGCAAATTAGAAAATAGAAGTAAATTAGAAAGTTGTTTTAAAATTGCATGCTCTTTCTAAATCATGAAAGAAAAAAATGGGTTTCATGTCCCTTTAACTAAATGTATTGGTGAAACAGCTCTCATACAATTCTTATCATCAATATGTATATTCATTATTTATAAACATTATTAATAAAATAACAAATAATTAGACTTTCATGCTCTCCAATAAAAAAAAAAAAACACGTACAACTTTTAAAATGCTGAAACATTGTAACCATCCATAAGCAAACATAAATACCAATAAAAATACCACTGACAAAGCAAAGCATATGAAATAACAGCCATAGGAAGGAATAGAATAATCAAAACATAATAGGACAGGTAAAGTTATAAATAAGGTAATGTGTAAAAGATCTATCACAGATAATCTCTTTACAGATGCCCTTTTACAGTTCTGCAGTCTCAGAAGTTCTTAATTTCCAAGCTTATACTACAGAGCTACCTCATAATTTTAATGCTATGAATTAGTAATCTTCTTCTACCCTGATTTCTCTGAATCTTAGTAAATCTTCAGACTCCATAATATGAGGTTAATGTAAAGATTTCAACTTATACAATTCCCTCACTTCAATAGTTATCAAAACAACACCTTGTTTACCTTCAGTCACCTAGTTTAAAAAAATATATATTTGGCAATATTTTTTTTCTAGATTTCTTCACACCATTGCTAAATTAAGTGAATGTTTTTTTGCTTATTTCCTAATGTACCAAACCCTCTGGATGTTGCTAAACAACATTAAGTAAAAACATGACTTAATATATTTTTTATGTAACACATAACAATGTAGAAATATAATCTATATTCCTGAAAGAAAAACAAAGCAGACATGTAATACTAAAATTGTATCAAATACAAATGAAATAAAATTTATTTTCAGTTTCATGAATATTTACATTGTTTGGAAATTCATTGTATTTTGTTTAGAAAAAAAACTGGTGTTTAGTATAATGTAAATATTCATTGTTTTAAAGAACTGTTTTTAAGTTAAACATCTGTAATTGTCATCCCTTACCTGTCTGTTGTCACTGTACATTAGAAGTTAATCCATGACTGGCAAACCTGCCTTTTCTGTAAACGATGAGGTGAGTTCTAAGTCCACTTCTAAACTCACTGTGGAAACAAGTCAGTGCAAGTTTGGAGTTTAAAATTACCTGACTGAGAAAAGCTCAGCAGAGGAAAGGAATCTGATTAAAGTGACTGTGATGTCAGCAGTGAGTCTCCAGCAGAGGCACAGCCTAGTTCACTTTTAGTTTTATTACAGGAACCTACTGGAATCAACAACCCACCCTGCACTGCTCCTCACAGACACCCTGACTCCAAGGAAATGATGAAGGAATGTGGTTGGTCTTGGGTATTGGTTTTAACTAGTTTTTTACTTTTCTTTTTTTGTAACGGGGAAGTATGCAGAGAAACCATATGATAGAGAGGTTAATGTGTGGGGAAAAACTGCTCCCTCTGAGCAAGAATTGAATTATGTATGTAAATTTGTTGAAGATACAATATATTTTGTTTCA
This sequence comes from Bombina bombina, assembly GCF_027579735.1. Classification (NCBI taxonomy): domain Eukaryota; kingdom Metazoa; phylum Chordata; class Amphibia; order Anura; family Bombinatoridae; genus Bombina; species Bombina bombina. Next base: position 97,293,049 of record NC_069501.1, read on the forward strand.
TCATAACAGGTCACAAAGTATAAAAGATTGAGGGGGTAATTCTGTTTAGGATGATTGGCTAGTTATTGCTAGTAAGTACTTTAAAGGGACCAGACAAGTCCAAAAAAAATCTTTCATATTTATAATAGGGAATGTCATTTAAACCAACTTTCCAATATCTTTTATCACCAATTTTGCTTTGTTCTCTTGGTATTCTTAGTTGAAAGCTAAACTAGGAGGTTCATATGCTAATTTATTGAAGACTGCCTCCAATCTGAATGCATTTTGACCACTAGAGGGCATTAGTTCACTGTGTTTCATACAGATAACATGAGCCTCCTGCACGTGAAGTTACCTGGAGTGAGCACTGATTGGCTAAAATGCAAAAATGCAAGTCTGTCAAAAGAACTGAACAAGGGGGGCAGTATGCCAGAGGCTTAGATACAAGATAATTATAGAGGTAAAACGTGTATTATTATAACTGTGTTTGTTTATGCGAAACTGGGGGAATGGGTAATAAGGGGAGTTTTTTATCTTTCTTTTTAAACAACAAAAATTCTGGTGTTAACTGTCCCTTTAAGGGCCATTCATGAAATCATATTAGACTAGTGGCTTTGCACTGGAATGTATTTAACCACTGCAAAATATAGTAGAAGTACCACTGATGGTGAACAGAAACTGCCATCTGATCGAGTCAACATTGCTAATAAACATATCTAGCACTGCTGATTGGATCAGTTGGCCATTTTATGCAGAATCGGCTACTTCTACTATGTGTTTAACCATTTTGCAGGAGTTAAACATATGGTGGGGGGCAAAGTCCATTAGCTATATACAAATCTACAAAGTTTGGTTTAGCCCACAAAGAGTTTAAATACCATTTTGGGGTTGCCGCCAATGAGGCCAAATAGTTTCACAAAACAGGGTGGCTTTGAACATTAACCAGCAAATTAACAAAACATTTTTAAATACTGCAAATATTGCCAGTAAAAAAACACCTATACTTTTATAATAAAATGGGGATCTAAGTCACACAATATGGCCATATTCTGCTTAGCAGTTACCAACTTACATGGTGTCCCAGTGTTAACTGGTCCTAACACTACTGCTTTATATACTTTGTTAGTATCTGAATGCGGAAGAAGCTGCCCCTTAGGGGTCAGTTGTTGCAGAAATGTTAGTAAGTTCCAATGTTGTTTTAAATGCATCTTTTAACCACTTCAATGCTAAACCTTTTTTTACACCCCTGTGCTAAGCACATTTTTGCTGCTTACATTTTAAAACTATTGTAAGACCAATTTCAAGTAAATAACCCACACAAATAATATTGTTTTTGTTTGTTTTTAACAGCAGGACCATCAAATTAAAAATATGCCATTATTATTTTTTCCTCATGACATGTCAGAAGACTTCAGAAAAAAAAGTAAAAAAAAAAGTATATTTGTGTTAACATTTTAGTAAATAGCTTTGCAAATAGTGAGGTGACCACTGTTGCTATTACATTGTCATCAAGGGTAGCCATATTTGAAAGAGAGGCCCATATACAAACTTTATGGTGTTATGCTATGAGATAAACTACAGTGGCAACCAATACTTCGCTTGTTTATTCTGACAACATTTCCATATTTATTTAAAAATATAACTTGTCCACTGCAAAATAAATTTTATTCAGTCTCTAGTACTTTGAATTTTTTTTTTAATGAGCTGCTAAAGACCTCTTCCCCATGGCAGGCATTTGAAAGTTAACACTCGTAGGTGCAGCCCTCATGGAATTATCTAAAAAAGGGTCTGTCCATGCGAATGTCAAGATGTCTCCCTTAGAATGTAATGGAGTTCACTGACAAGGGAAATACAAATCATATAAACTCTGTTTTCAGTGTATAGTATTTTACAATCACCTCTAGTTTCGTATACATTTGTTTTTTTAATTAGGGTATTAAATGTTTTCTGTGTTTTGACACAATCTGCGAGAAAAAACAGCAAGGGCTGCAGGGGAAAATGTTTAGATAATACGCCACACCTGAGGAGACATTTCAGCTACACTCATAGAATGCCCCTGTTCAGCCCCACTAGCAGAGATGGGGAAACTAATTTAAACAAGAAGACAAACAATGCATTTTAAGTTTCATAATATAAATATTAATTTCAAGGTGTTTTTTGCATGTGCTGTGTAGTTTTATTACAATTTCTATTGTGCACCTTAAATAGTTTTTTCCTGCATACTTTGAATAGAAATTTGAATTTTTCCATGAAATACAATATTTGATTATGATTTTTTTTAAGCGATTAAACTATACAACTTTTTACTGTGTATTTTTATTTTAATTTTACTGTTGTTTGTTTTATACCATATTTTTTTTTAAATAGATTTTTATTGATAACTATATACGAAAACCACATAACAACACATTTTTCTCTTTACATAGTCGGTAGCGTAGTAGTACACACGATTATTCAAGAGAGAAATGACATTCAAAGAGGATCAGCAAACATGGCATGGAGGTCATTAATAACATTTAATTATTATCTGGTGCGTACTTGCACAATTCACTTGTTATGTATTGGCTATTCTGAGAAAATGTTTAAGATTTTGTAAATTAGACAGTATATGGCAATAAATGCCATACTCAATAGGCCTGACAGTTAGGAGAGACAAGACAAAAGGTATACGCAGTATGTATATATGGAAATAATGCTGTTGGGCTCAATCACCCATACCCCCTTGAGAAGGGAGGGGTGCAGGGGGAGGAGGGGAAGGCACCTGGGGAGGGGAGGGGATACTATCGGGGGGGGGCTAATAAGGGGGAGGACCCCATCCGTAAATGAGGAGCACCTCGGGACAGTCACAGTGAGGTGCATCCTCAGGGACAGGGAAGGAATATAGTCAGAGGTAGGTCGCCAGTGTTCAGGGGAGAGGGCAATTATGGAGTACGTTTCAGGTAAGTCTCCCAGGGTCCCCAGATTAGGTTAAAGGTACCTGGTTGGTTTTTCATCCGAAAGACATAGTCTTCCATAGATTTAATGTATTGTAGGTAGTCAACCACAGCCTGCCATCTTGGAGGCTTCTGTTTCTTCCAGTTCCTGGCTTTTAGCATCTTGACCGATGTCAACAAGTAAACAAGTAGGTATCTCTTATGCATCGGCAGCTTTTTTACTCCAATATGTAGGAGAGCTAGGCCCGGTGTGTCCGGAATCGGGAGTTCTAAGGCCGTACAGGTCGCACAAATTTTAGACCCCAGCAGTCGGAGTCTGTCACATGACCACCACACATGAAGTGGAGTGCCTATTTCTCCACACTCTCTCCAACATAGGGGTGAATGTCCAGGGTACAGAGTCTGAAGTTTGGCCAGCACTAAGTGCCATCTGGTAATGATCTTAAAGTAAAGTTTGTACATAGTGACACAATGGAGCGCAGCTTTAGTCATCTGTATCGCCTTGGACCAGTCAAGAGTCGTGTAGGTAAGTCTCAATTCAGCCTCCCAGGAGGTCATATGTCTTGTCGATCAGGAATCCCCACGCTTTCATAAGGGATCTAAGTCTCATAAAGTCAAACTCTAGGTGACGAGGAATGTCAAATCAAAGCTATCATGTCTTGGGATGAGAGAAGATTATTGTTTAAGTAGAAGTCACCTAAAGAGGTGACCGGATGTTAGGTAGCCCTTGCAAGAGTGTCATGACCGGGTGGATAGTGGAAGGATGCGGGGCTATCAACTGGTTGTGTCTCAACTGGAACCAGGCTGATTGACAGTTTTTAATGAGATGGTTAGAGACAGTTATTTGCGAAGCTAAGTGCGGGGGGATCCACAACAAGTCCGAGAGGTCAATGTATGCTGGGAGGGATGCCTGCTCTAACTCCTCCATCTTGTGGGAGGGAGGGCTGGTCCCAGGCTGAGACATGTGAGATCATCGCTGCTTGGTGATATAGCTGGACATTGGGGAGGCCCAGCCCACCTCGGTCAATCGGGGCCTGGAGAGTGGCTGCTGCGACTCTCGGTCGCTTATTATCCCAAATATAGGAATTAAATGATGCTTGGAAGCTACGCAGCATCTTCTCCGGTACTGGGATGGGGATACATTGCATGATGTAAGTTAACTTAGGGAGGATCATCATCTTTAGAGCAGCAATTCTGCCCATCCACGATATTTCCTCATATTTCTTCGATTTCAATCTGGCATCAACCTCCCTTAATAGGACAGCATAATTTTCCTGTATCACTGTATCTTTGACATGCGACAGGTAGACACCTAGATGTCGAATCTTGTCCACCGACCACTTGAACGAGTAAAGTCGCTTAAGACACCTCTGCTTTGCCTGTTCTAATCTAATGTAGGCCTCTGTTTTAGACACGTTAATCTTATAATTCGATATTCTGCTAAAGGAGTCAATGGTCTCTAAGAGGGGGGGAGCGACTCTACAGGATTTGTTAGGAAGAGAGTGAGGTCGTCAGCAAAAAGCGCTAACTGCTGGAGGGTGTCATGTATCTGAAGACCCTGGATCCTGGGATTTTTCCTAATTGCCTCCTCAAGCGGTTCCATAACCAACGCGAAAAGGAGTGGAGACAGGGGACATCCCTGTCTGGTCCCATTCCTGATAGTAATTTTAGGAGAACAGAAGCCTAGACACTTGACCACGGCCGTCGGGGAGGTGTAGAGAGCAGCAACAGCTGTACGAAAAACTCTGGGGATCCCAAAGCGCTCCAGGGCACAAAACATATATTCCCACCCCATCCTGTCAAACGCTTTTTCTGCATCCATAGACAGGGTGAGGAGGGGCAGCCCCATATCCGCCGCTTCCATAAATATATTCAGTAACCTGCGGGTGTTATCTGTACCTTGCCTACCTTGTATGAATCCCACTTGGTCCAAATGGACCAGCGAGGGTAAGTGCTTTCCAAGTCTGGTTGCCAGAACCTTGGCATAGACCTTCACGTCCACATTAATAAGTGAGATAGGCCGATAGCTCCCACAGAGCATTGGATCCTTCCCCTCTTTGGGTATAGTCAGGATACTGGCCTCCAGGAATTCGGGGAGGAAGACCCCTGTCCCCACAACTTCATCGTAAAGACGAAGCAATATAGGTGATAGTAGTTGGGCAAAGGTACGATAGAATAAGCTCGTGAAGCCATCCGGACCCGGAGCCTTATGGGGCTTTAAGGCCAGAATGGCTGCTTTGATTTCCTCTAGGGTGAAAGGAGCAGTCAGGTCGTCTACTGAATCCGCATCTAAGGATTGAAGGTCTAACTTCGCCAAAAACTGTTGGGTTGCTGTCCAGCGTGAGTCAGCTCCCAGAGAGGTTTTATACCATTTTTATACAATTTTTTGTCCTATTGTAATGTATGCATCAACTTCACACACTTAATGGAATATTCCAGCCAAAATTGAATCCACATGGATACATTACAGTTTTGAATAGAAGCATTTTTGTAATATACATGTTTTAGCAAAAATACTTCTAATAAATGCTATAGCTGTTTAAAAAGTGTATTTATGTATGCACCGTGCACCAGCATTTTAAACGCAGCACTTGCTCAGAGAGCCTAAGGAACTTGACTCAATTTGTTGATTGATGACATGATACATGCCCCACTTGCACTCTGAGCAGCTGCAGTATTTAAAATGCTGGAGAATATCTAGTTATGCTTCACATGCACGTGCAAAGAAAAACAGTAAATCAGTGTAATTTTTACTAGAAGCATTTTGCCAATACACGTATACGTTTCTGTTGAAAGATGTAATAATCCATGTGCATTTATATTTTTACAGTAATATTCCTTTAAAAGCAGGGAACACCCCTCTGCGAGACACACTGATCTCTCACGGGTCATAGAAATGGTTAATTGTAAAAAAAAATATTGTGACATATATTGCCACTATTTCATCCTAATAATAAATGGCCAAGTATGTTTGTCAGATGCAGTCATGCGCAGTAGAGACTGCACGTGACAAACATACCTGGCCATTTGGATCCTGACACTCAGCACTCAGCTCAGAGCAAGGCTGAAGCGGAGTGTCAGGGGCATGACCGACGGGAGCGTCGCAATGGGGGAGTGGCCGGGTGCGGCGAGGGGCGTGGTCGGAAGTGGCGAGGAGGCGTGGCCGGGCACTGAGAGGGGTGTGACCGGGCGGGGTGTAACCGCAAGGGGGCGTGGCCGGGCATGGTGTCGCAATGGGGGCATGGCCAGAGAGGCAAAGGGTTTGAAAGACAGAGCCAGAGAGGGAGCAAGAGGGGGGGGGAGGGCCAAATAGAGGGGGGGGAGAGCCAAATAGAGGGGGGAGAGAGCCAAATAGAGGGGGGGAGAGAGCCAAATAGAGGGGGGAGAGAGCCAAAGAGGGTGAAGAGAGAGAGAGCAAAAGAGGAAAGCGAGCCAAAGAGGAGAGAGCAAAAGAGGAAAGAGAGCCAAAGAGGAGAGAGAGCAAAAGAGAGAGAGCCAAAGAGGGGGAGAGAGAGCAAAAGAGGGGGGAGAGGCCAAAGAGGGGGGAGAGAACAAAAGAGGGGGCAGAGAGAGCAAAAGAAAGGGGGAGAGAGCAAAAGAGGGGGAGAGAGCGCAAAGGAGAGGGGGAGAGAGCGCAAAAGAGGGGGGAGAGAGCGCAAAAGAGAGGGGGGAGAGAGAGCAAAAGAGAGAGGGGAGAGAGCAAGGGGTGGGACCGCTGTACTGCAAAAAATTGCCCGTGTACATGGCTTTAGTACTAGTTCATAATAATAGTTTTGTTATTACATATTTAAGTGAGAAGCAAGATTCAGTTACACTTGTAATATTTCAGTTAAAGGAAGAGGAAAGTCCAAATTAAACTTGCTTTTCAAATAAAGATAGCAAGAGAACAAAGAAAAGTTGGTAATAGGAGTAAATTAGAAAGTTGCATACAATTACATGTTAAAAAGTCGTTACCTTTGTGTGTTTAGTATCCTTTTAACTGGTGGTCTAGATATAGTGTTCAATTTTAGACTTTTTATTGTACTCCTATTATCACATTTACTTTGTTCTCTTGGTAAGCTTTATTGAAAACCCTACCTAGAGCAGTACTGCATGACTGGGAGCTAGCTAGTGTTTGGTGAGTATACACATATGCCTTTGTTATTGTCTCACTAGATATGTTCCGCTAGATCCTAATAGCACATTTTTTTCTCTATAGCTGAACGTTTTAAAAGATTTAAACACATAGGGGAGGATCCTTTAGAACAGATTATCAATTGATTTATCTACAAAAGATCTCATGGATTTTAAAGGTGAGTTTTATAGAAAAGTTATTAGATAAGCTTTTATAAAGGACTTTAATCAACCCCAGGGTTATATGCAAGAAAAAGTACAATAATACAATGCAGATACACATTAGAGCATTTTCTTTTTACATGTTATGTACCTTTAAAACTGTAATTGACTTGGCTCAGGAAATCAGCTTTTATTATGTGATTAGTACACGTCACCCCTTTTAAGAGTAGTCTGTTCCATGTGTGTGTGTTTTTAACTTTTCTTACCCCTCTATGACCTTTATCCTCATTACATTTCAAAATAGAGTCAGATTTGCCCAAGGCCATTAGCAGATTGAGATTGAGGGATATTTGACTTCTAAAAATCTTTTTCACTTTTTTTTTGTTTCTTGCCAAGGGGGATGGACTCAAGACCCATATTTCCATACAATATCCTTCTAATACTGTAGTGTACCCAAAAACTCAGATGATTACTAACAATTGACATAAAGTTCACCACTAGACACCAGGGAGGGGTGCAAGAATACAAAATGTTCTTTCTAAGCTCTTATCTAACTAATGGCACTATCTAGATGATAAGTTCTTAATAAAATAAGGAACGTACTTATATAATACACCTACATTCCTTGTTATTGATTTTAAATTGATTACCTAAAAATGAGACAACAGGAAGTTCTATTTTATTGGGACTGTAGGCTGTATATATTATCCTATCTCGTAAAAACAGCCTAATACACAAATACTTATTTGAAAGAGGAAACATTACTGAAAATTATGATTAATTATTTGTAATACACCATCAAAATTCACAACTCTATACACAGTAAACAATACCTGGACATGGGAATGAAGTCAAGATAGGTTCACGAAGGTTTGCAAATTAGTAGAAATATGGATAGTTGAAAAATTACCTTGTTGAGTGGCCAGAGCCACTAATGCTGGCAATTTGCTGTAGGTCAGATGTTGCTATAGACTGGAATCTTCAGCCGCGTAAGATGTCTGTAGTCAGTTGTCTGGTAAGTTCAGTAGAGCAGAAGAGCAGTAAAAAGCCATGGCAGGGCAGGAACTAGAATGAACCAGAAATCAAGCAACAAGGCCCTATAGATAAGCAGGAGAGAAGTCCAGAGAGCACTTCAAAGGGTCAGTAAAAAGTAGAAAAGTAATCAGTCCGAATAAGGAAAGAGGTTAGATTGATAAGCAAAGAGCAAAGTCTATATCAAGCCAGAATTATAACAGGTAAGTAACAGGAACATGAACACTGGGAACTTAAATGATGAAAACTGAGCATTAAATAGCAATCTCAAAGCTCCTTTAAGACTTCCTGTCCAACTTTTGGTATAATGTCAGCTACAGGACCACTTCCAACATTGGTGGTAACAAATAGTGCACCATTTAGCACAGGTCACAAATACAGAAGATATTCAGAGGCCTCTTGAGTGTTCCCTGCTCCTGGAACATCATCCAAAGCTAGCTTCACTCCCATAAGCACAGAAACACCAGTGCCCTCCTTGGTGTTGATGGCACTAATAACAGGTTTTTTTAGCGACTCCCTTGTCTCAACCCAGTAAGAGCTTCAGAACCTGACATAGCCCCCTCATAAAGCCTGACCTCAGGACACAGCTTCTTACAGAATGAGAAGGATGTTTTCTATGAAACACATGTAAAAGGTAAAGAGACTGTATGTAGACACAGTTTCCCAAGAACATTCTTCCAAGCCATAATGCTTCCCTTTAATAAGGTGCTGCAATCAACCTCTATAAATTTAAGAATCCAAGCTCTTCTTCACTTCAAGTTCTTCAGACCCTTCCACAAAGACAGGTGGTGAAGGAGGGGAATGACATTGAGGTAAAAGATTTTAAATACAGCATTGGGACACATGAAAAACTGGATGAATCTGACAGTTAGAGAGAATGTCCAAGCATACAAAGTACTGACAAAATGTGGCACCAATTTCACAGATGGACAAGAAAGCCACAGTTTGTTACTACTACACATGTTAAAAGGAACAAAAGAACAAGACCTATCCCCCCAAAATTCTGGTAATTCTTGGTCTGAATCAGAGTCTTCCATAACAACTGAACATTCTTAGACTGGTAGGTTTGTCTTTCATTCAGATCTAGAACAGGTGACACATCAGGTAAATATGGAAGAGCATTAGAATGAAAGCCATATGTTGCAAGGAAGGGAGACATCCCTGTGGAATGATGAATATAATTATGGTAAGCAAACTCGGCTGTAGGAAGTAAAGTCAATTATCCTGCAAATATGAGCAAAAACACCACAGGTATTGTTCCAAAGTCTGATTTGTAAATTCAGTCTGTCTCAGATCTGGTAGGTTTGTATTGCAGGACAAGTTGGTGTATGGAGTACGTCAGTTCTGGCAGGGATCTGTAGACAAGGATCCATGTAGCTGGACTGATATACGGGATTGCGTTGCATATAGTGCCAGCACCAGTTACTTGCAGAACAAAGCGAACTCCAAAGGAGAAGTCACTGCTCATCCTAACTTAGAGCAAATACAGGCACAAATCCCAAAATCCATAATTCCAAAATCCAAACTTATTCTTATATATAAATATATATATACAGTATAAATTTGTAAAGCATAATTCCAAACAGCTCAAACTCCACTGAATATATAATTTCTGAGCTACCCTTGATACTCCAGAAAAGTTTTAAATATAGAAACAAATGCCTAGATTTAGAGTTCTGTGGTAGCCGTCAAAAGCAGCATTAAGGGCTCCTAACGCTGCTTTTGGCTGCCCGCTGGTATTTAGAGTTGTGTAGGTAAAGGTCTAATGCTCATTTTCAAGCTGTGACTTTTCATACCGCAGATCCCCTTACGCCAATTGCGTATCCTTCTTTTCAATGGGATCTTCCTAACGCCGTATTTGTAATTGTAGGTAATTTATTTAATTAATTTATTGATAGTGTAGTGTTAGGTTTAATTGTAACTTAGGTTAGGATTTATTTTACAGGTAATTTTGTAATTATTTTAACTAGGTAGCTATTAAATAGTTAATAACTATTTAATAGCTATTGTACCTAGTTAAAATAAATACAAAGTTGCCTGTAAAAGAAATATAAATCATAAAATAGCTACAATATAATTATTCGTTATATTGTAGCTATATTAGGGTTTATTTTACAGGTAAGTATATTTAGTTTTAAATAGGAATACTTTAGTTAATAAGATTAATTTATTTTGTTAGATTAAAATTATATTTAATTTAGGGGGGTGTTAGGGTTAGGGTTAGACTTAGCTTTAGAGGTTAATACATTTACTAGATAGCGGCGAGGTCCGGTCGGCAGATTAGGGGTTAATACTTTAAGTTAGGTGGCGGTGATGTTAGGGAGGGCAGATTAGGGGTTAATACAATTTATTATAGTGTTTGTGAGGGGGAGTGCGGCGGTTTAGGGGTTAATACATTTATTAGAGTAGCGGCGAGGTCCGGACGGCAGATTAGGGGTTAATAAGTGTAGTTAGGTAGTGGCGACTTTGGGGGGGCAGATTAGGGGTTAATAAATATTATGTAGGTGTCGGCAATGTTAGGGGCAGATTAGGGGTACATAGGGATAATGTAGGTGGCGGCAGTGTCCGGCAGCGGCAGATTAGGGGTTACTAGTATAATGCAGGTGTCAGCGATAGCGGGGATGGCAGATTAGGGGTTAATAAGTGTAAGGTTAGGGTGTTTAGACTCGGGGTTCATGTTAGGGTGTTAGGTGCAGACTTAGAAACTGTTTCCCCATAGGAAACAATGGGCTGCGTTAGGAGCTGAACGCTGCTTTTTTACATTGTTTCCTATGGGGGAATCGTGCACTAGCACGTTTTTCCAGCTAGCCGCTACCATAAGCAACGCTGGCATTGAGAGTTGAAGTGGCGGTAAATATGCCTTTACGCTCCCTTTTTGGAGCCTAATGCAGCCCTTCAGAGAACTCTAAATACCAGCGTTGTTTAGAAGCAGCGCTAGAAAAAAAAGACGCCGCAAAATTCTAAATCTAGGCGAAAAGAAGGAAAAAATATACCTTAGCCAGCAATCGCTCATAAGGTAACATTTATAACTTTAATAAGGTTTAGGACTGGTCATCTACTGTACATTTATTCTCTGTTTTTGAGGATGAACCCAAGATATAACTTTTTCACAAATTCATAGTCCGGAAAAATACACCTTTTTCTTCTTTCATTTATATACTGATATACAGAAACAGGTTAATGTCTCCTCTAGATACTGTAAAGGTCTACCACAGGTGTCCCACATTATTTTTTAGTTGTTATCCTCATAGACAGGTTGGAGAGTATCTTTAGTTGTATATTTGAGGCAACATTGACTGGCTTATTACTGTTAAGCTTATATCGGTCCATATCATACCTTATTGGCATTGAATGTTGTTGCACATTACTCTCTGTAGACATGTGTATCTGTATTTATATGATCCTACATAAATTTCTCAGTAACCCACTATAGGACTATATTATAAGTGGCAAGCTATTGTTAACAAGGGATGCAATAAGCAATATTGTACCAGCGCTAACTTGCACACATATTACAAGTTGAAAGTAAACACACACCGCCATTTAAATTTGTGCTTCTCATGTTAGCATTAGTGAAAACTGCACATAAAGGGTTAGGGCTAAAAAAAGTTACACTAAACACAACAAGAAAACATTAAAATAAAGTATTACAATCATTTATACACTATCTGATAAAAAATTTTTAAAAAATTATATTTTTTTTATAAGGTTTTAAAGGTATAGGGTATATATATATATATATATATATATATATATGTGTATATATTATATATTATATATATACAGTATATATATATATATATATATATATATACATGTCTAAATGTGTATGTATGTATAAACATACAGTGATTGGCTGCAGCAAATCACGTCCGTCCATCATTGATAAATCGGCCTATATCACTGTTACACTGTGTTTCTGTTCACACATTGCCCCACAGTGTCCGAAATTGTATGTGTCTCACAAACATTCTCATTGTAGAAAGCAGACCCTGTGGGGGTCACTTCTCTGACACTCGTTTCCCCAATGACATCAAGGAGCTGCATAACACCTTGCATTGAATCTTCAGCGTAATTGCCAGGTTTTTTTCCAGTATAGCTGACCCCATTAGTGGTGGAGAGAGCTCCTACCACTCGATCGCTCCTCGGCTGCGACCCAATCAGAGACCTCTCCCACTGCATCCAAGCATCCGCGGGCACAATAGGTGGCGAGTGCCGGGGCCCCAAGGCACCGGCGTCATCATCTTGCTCAGTGGTGTAGGGAATTTGAGGCATCCCAGTAGGTAAAGTTGAGGTAGAGTGATTAAACTTTGTTCTAAGGGACTTTGTGATTGTCTCTTGAAATTTGGTGAGAAGAGCAATTCTCTTAGTAGAAAAGTATTCTCATATTAGGCATATCTGTTGTTGCTGAAATAAATAAATATTGAACTCTCAGTACTTTATAACCCAGAGCTCTGGGGGGGGGGGGGGGATTCAGTGGGCAGCCTTAGCCACATGGAGCTTCACTAGAGGTAACTTTCAGGACCTGATTAATGGCTGCTTCGTGTGGCATTCCTAAAGCGCATAGGCCAGGGTCGCAGTCGGGATATCCACTCTCTAAGCCTGACAAAAGTAGAAACAAGTTTCCAGCTTCATATGTGTAGATTACAATGCAATAAAGTCAATATTTTATAATAAATATCTTGCAAAACTAAGCTATAGTCGAGAGCTTCATTAAGATGCGTCCTGCTGCTTCAGGACTCGGCTCCGCCCTCATCTTTGCATATTTTTTAATATCTGTAGTTATCAGCGACATGGGTCTGTGACATTCACATAGGGAAGAAGGCTTCAAGTTAATCAATGGGAAATGTCCCGGTACACATATTTTATTTTTATTTTATTTTTAATTGTTTTTGGCCATGCTGAGTGATTTTGAACAGTGGTAGGAACATGCATAAATTGTTAAAATGAATTAAGACTACCTAGATCACAGGTAGCATGCTCACACCCAGTAACACCAGTTATATACATAGTAGTAATGGCTGGACTCTCAACAGGACTAGTGCTTAGAGAGTAAGTTCTGTATGCCTTAAATAACTGCCGTAGAGCTTTATGACATTACTGTTTGTCTCTCTTTTAGGTCTATATTCATAAAGTTTATCTCATTGGCCTAGATTCAATAAAACTTGTTCATGAACTAAAATCTTATTGAATAAACTTGTTGCAACATTACATGTTTAACGCATGTAATACAAGTCCCACTCTATACTTTGAACCAAATTTGATGCAATACTCAAATTCCTAAATAAATCACAAACTTGTAAAATTTTCAACCACTTTTTATTGGGAAATGCATAATTACGCGATTAATGAAATCAGACAATATGATTTAAATTTACATTTTATACTATCACTAACTATCAAATAGATCTATTCTTGTGTCACTCATCATAACTTGTAAGTGCTATTTGTTACATTGTGTATTATACTTTCAAAGTATGTATATGTGAAATTAGTATTAAAGATAAACATTGATGATGACGACATTAGGCCACACAGTGTAATATTTTTGACAACAATTTTAATCTTAAGGACATATGACGGAATTTTTCCGTCATAAAACAATTGAGCAAACTGAAAGCTGTGTCCTTAAAGGGTTAATAATCAAATGATTTTTGATTCAATATATCTTAAACTGATAGCTCAAAGGGATAGTCTACCTATCCTTAAACTGTCATGAATTAGATACACCAGAAATTAAAATCACCTCTTTAATTTCTTCCTATTTTCCTTCTGTAGAATTTAATTTTCATTAAGAAATGTCATCTTAAATGCCAGCCCATTTTTTAACCCTGTGTAGGAGTGGTGTTTAAAACTAGACTTCAATTAGGAAGTGATAAAACAGGTGCAGAAAGAAAACTGGCCCAGCTCTTAAAATATTCATTGTTTGCAAATAAAAACATATGATACACTGATCACATGTTATATTTGCAAGTATTCTTGCTCAGAATAATAATTTATTTACAATATTACAAATATTTACGTATAGCCCATCGTGAATGCGTCGAGATTAACGCCTTCAAAATCGGCCCCATAGGATTCAATGCACTTATATATATGTCTATATATGTATACATAGTATGTGTTTATGCTGTTTATATGTGTATATATATATATTATATATTACATATATATATGTGTATACATATATGTGTATATACATAAATACATCTTTACACAAATATATATATATATATAAAATTATATATATATATATATATATACATACTGTATATTATTATATATATATATATATATATATACACACATACATATCATCTTTGCCTGCCTTTTTTTTATATCTGACATCTCATATCTTTGAGCCCTTTACGTTTGTGTGCATTTTTTTTAATTATCTTTATTCGAGATCACATATATAAAAGTAAACAAAAAAGCAGAGAAACATAGTTACACTTTATCATTATACAGTATGTCATTATCTAAGTTTTGCACGGAGCAAACAAAAGATTAGTCTCTTGTTTTACTACTATCTTATAGAATATGGATGGGAATTAAAGATAAGAACGTTGGACCAACTCTATTCTCCGCTTTGAGACCTGGGGAGGAACTCAGGATTTAGTAATAGATTAGTTAGTGGGGAGTATTTTGTAGAAACATTTTGGATGATTTGGCACAAACAGTCAGCCTTCCACGTTTCATTGGATATGTAAGACTTTGAGACTGTTGGATTTTTAAGTGCAAAAAAATTACAGCGTTTACTTCCATATGGTCTGTGCCCACCAAAAAGGTTTCTATCTGCACCACCCTTTAGGTTTATCTCCATCGTACCCATACCAGTCCAGAACTCTTTGAAAATATATAGCTAACTTATATGAACTAAGGTGAGGAACGCCAACACGACCTGGGTAGGTAATATTATATAGTGCTTTTATTAATGTGTGTGGTCTGCGGTGCCAAATGTAATCATTTATTATTTTTTGTAAGTATCTATCTCTCTAGATATGTTTTGGATGGGGACTGTCTGGAGTAATACAGAGCTTTGGGCAGCAGAACCATCTTGGCTGCTTGGATTCTCCCCAACCAAGAGATATTTTTTAATAACCAGGAGGAGGTCAGGATTGAAATTGTTAATTAGTTCGCCGTAGTTATATTTGCGTGTGGAAAGTCTGTAAGGAGTTAAATAAGTACCAAGTATTTGAGCCTTTATAACTTTTTTATGCAATTTTTTTTAAAAAATTTATTTAATAGTGTTATTATGCATGAAACTGTACTTTTAAATTTATTTTTGATCTGTTTTGTGACACTTTTATTCAAGCATAATAATTAACCAGAGCTCTTATGTTGCACTATCCCAGTGCAAGTTAAATTAAATTGCTCTCAAGTGATCACATTTATTTTCAATTTATAATATGCGAGCTACTTTGACGCCCGCAAACAGCCGCGATAAACACAATAGCACACCATTCGTAATCTGGACCATAGATGGTTACAGAGAAAGTCAGATACTGTATATGATTAGAGTGATCTAAAACCAGGAGATTATGGCCTCTAGTTATCAAGCCGTCAACCTCAAATACGCTGGAATTCCGCAGCGTATTTGTGGCGAGGCTGATTCGCCATAGTTATCAAGCCCTACAGACGGCAAAGTAGAATCTAGTGACGTAACTACGATCCGCCAGACTCAGTCCGACACAGATCGATGGTTACGTCACAGATGTTCTGAACGCAAGTTCGGCACTATCTGAATACTTTTGGAAGTTATCAAAGAACAACAGGTACGCTCGCACTATTCCGGCCCAGCGTACCTGGTGTTATCACCACCCTGGAGGCGGCGGATCCCATAGGAATCAATGGGAGTCTGACAGCAGCGAGAGCTCATGTTCACTGCTGCCCGATCCCATTGATTTCTATGGGAAGTGTCTGCACAAACACCCTAACATGTACGAGTCTAAACACCCCTAATCTGCCCCCCTACACCGCCGCCACTACTTTATACTTATTAACCACTAAACCGCCGCTCCGGACCCCGCCACAACTAAATAAAATGTTTAACCCCTAAACCGTCGCTCCCAGACCCTGAAACAACTATAATAAATATATGAACCCCTAAACCGCCGCTCCCGGACCCCGCCGCCACCTAAATTATACCTATTAACCCTAACCTACCCCCCTACACCGCCGCCACTATATTAAATGAATTAACCCCTAACCCTAACACCCCCTAACTTAATATTATTTAAATGAATCTAAATAAATATTCCTATAATTAAATAAATTAATCTATTTAAAACTAAATACTTACTGTAAAATAAACCCTGATAGCTACAACTATTAGTTACATTGTAGCTATTATATGGTTTATTTTTATTTTACAGGCAACTGTATTTATTTTAACTAGGTACAATAGCTATTAATAGTCATTAACTATTTAATAGTTACCTAGCTAAAATAAATACAAATTACCTGTAAAATAAATCCTAACCTAAGTTACAATTACACTAACACTACATATCATTAAATAAATTAAATTAATTAACTACAATTACTAAGTACAAAAAAACTAAATTAAGGTAGAAAAAATCCGATTGGCTGATGTAATCAGCCAATTGGATTGAAGTTCAATCCAATTGGCTGATCCAATCAGCCAATAGAATGCGATTGACCTCGCATTCTATTGGCTGATTTCTACCTTAATTCGATTGGCTGATAGAATCCTATCAGCCAATCGGAATTCAAGGGAGGCCATCTTGGATTACGTCATTTAAGGAACCTTCATTCAGTGTTAGGACGGCGTTTGAAGAGGATGGCTCCACGTCGGCTGGATAGAAGATGGCTCCGCTCAGGAAGGATGAAGATAGAAGCTGCCACATGGATGAAGATTTCTACCGTCTGGAGGACCTCTTCTGCCCCGATCGGATGAAGACTTCTGCCGTATGGAGGACCACTTGTGCCCGGCTGGGTGAAGACGTCTCAAGGTAGGGTGATCTTCAAGGGGTTAGTGTTAGGTTTTTTTAAGGGGGGTTTGGGTGGGTTTTAGAGTAGGGTTGGGTGTGTGGGTGGTGGGTTTTAATGTTGGGGGGGTTGTATTTCTTTTTTTTACAGGTAAAAGAGCTGATTACTTTGGGGCAATGCCCCGCAAAAATCCCTTTTAAGGGCTATTTGTAATTTAGTATAGGGTAGGGAATTTTATTATTTTGGGGGGCTTTTTTATTTTATTAGGGGGCTTAGATTAGGTGTAATTAGTTTAAACTTCTTGTAATTTTTTTTATTTTCTGTAATTTAGAGGTTTTTTTGTACTTTAGTTATTTTTAGTTAATTTTATTTAATGTTAGGTAATTGTAGTTACTTAATTTAATTTATTTAATGATAGTGTAGTGTTAGGTGTAATTGTAACTTAGGTTAGGATTTATTTTACAGGTAATTTTGTATTTATTTTAGCTAGGTAGCTATTAAATAGTTAATAACTATTTAATAGCTATTGTATCTAGTTAAAATAAATACAAAGTTGCCTGTAAAATAAAAATAAACTCTAAAATAGCTACAATGTAACTAATAGTTATATTGTTGCTATCTTAGGGTTTATTTTACAGGTAAGTATTTAGTTTTAAATAGGATTAATTTATTTAATTATAGGAATATTTATTTAGATTAATTTAAATAATATTTAAGTTAGGGGTGTGTTAGGGTTAGACTTAGGTTTAGGGGTTAATTCATTTAATATAGTGGCGGCGGTGTAGGGGGGGTAGATTAGGGGTTAATCAATGTACTGTAGGTGGCGGCGGTGTAGGGGGGCAGGATAGGGGTTAATAAATGTAATGTAGGTGGCGGAGGGCTCCAGGTACGGCGGTTTAGTGGTTAAACAATTAATTTATTTGCGGCGGGGTCCGGGATCGGCAGGATAGGGTTTAATAACTTTGTGTAGGTGGCGGCGGTATAGGGGGCAGCAGATTAGGGGTTAATAGGTATAATCTAGGTGGCAGTGGGGTCTGGGAGCAGCGGTTTAGGGGTTCATATATTTATTATAGTGGCGGCGGGGTCCAGGAGCGGCGGTTTAGGGGTAAATATATTTATTATAGTTGCAGAGGGGTCCAGGAGCGGCGGTTAAGGGGTTAAAACTGTATAGTATAGTGTGGGTGCTTAGTGACAGGCTAGCAAGAAAGCTGCAAATAAGCCGATGAGCAGCGAGATCGATGACTGTCAATTAACAACTGTACGCTGCTCATCGCACCGTCGTACTTGGTGCGCAGCTTTTTGACAGCTTTCTTGATAACTTTGGCGAACGTATTCAGGTTTGCGGCGGCGATGTTAGGTGAGCTTAGGCGAGCGTATTGAGGCCGGCGAATGCAGGTAAGTAGACACGTTGATAACTAGAGGCCTATATGTACAGTAAGGATAGGAAATCAGTATGCTGTCAACAAGGAAAGGTATTAAGACAGGTGTGGCAAAATATAGAGGGGTTGTAATACAGAGGCAATGACAAGAAAATGTGGGACTGCAGTATTAACTGTGACAATTACACCTGATAGCAATTAAAGTGTTGGCTATATAAAAGAGTGAACATTAGGGTGTGAGATGGGTGGTTAATTGTTTGTGTGTAAAGTAAGGGTGTGATCGCAGGCAGTCTGTGCAGGGAAGAGATTTGCAGGTGAGGAAAATACTGATGAACGTTTAGGGCAGAAGGAGGGAATGTAAGATTTGCATCAAGGAATGCACAGGACAAATAGGAGTGCAAAGGGTTAACACCCAGTAATCTATTGTCATGCATTATTATTAATATTATTATTCATAATAATAATAATAAACCCACAATTTGTTCTGAACTGTGTATGCCATCTCTAATTTTTTGCCATATATATATATATATATATATATATATATATATATATATATATATATATACATACATATATATATATCTATCTCTTACACAACCTTGGCACTCCCTGTAAGGTAACAGTGGCCGGTGCAGAGTCTCCAAACACACTGCAGAAATTAGAAATGATAAATGATGTAACAAGAAATACTCACTTATCTCTTTATTTGGATATGTGCTGTGGTATATCTGGAATATATTTTTAATATATACACTGTTGCAGTAATCATAAACATTAATGCAGTTTCTGATAATTTTCCGCAAGGTTAAATAAGCAATATATATTCTGGGATAGTAATGTAAATATTTAACAATTTTAAGGGCTAGATTACCATAACCGCATACACTTCTGCTCCCCATAACCTTTAATAGCGTGCACTGCTGAAAAAACCCTTCTACTTATCGCTCAACCCGACGTTAGTTATTCCTATTTTACAATCCAATGTTCTTCACATAGAAGAAAATATTATTATTTTTTTATAATTATATATATATGAACCAAAGAATTTGAAGGGCACTCACTCACATACATTTTTATTAGTCATATATCTAATTCATAATGTAGTAGTCGACGTTTTGGCCCCTGTTTGGGCCTCCTCCAATAGAAATATGTTATTCTGTCTTAGCCGCTGCAAAAATTCAAACCGGCATCACAGCCGTACTCCAAGAAGAAAAGCCTTGTCAGGCAGATCTGTCCCAAAACGTCTGTTTTCCACTTTCAATGCTCTTCTCCGCCCACCCCCTAATACATCTTCTCTGTCAGCTCTTTGCCAGCCTTTCCAATAACAAAATCGACTCCATCAGAAACAAAATCAGCTCTCAACATACTTTCACTCTCTCACCCCCTCAAATGTTCTCAATCAACCACAACCCACATAGCCATAAATTTAGCTCTTTCTCCCCTGTTACTGAGGAAGAGGTTTCAGCACTTATACTGAGCTCTCACCTCACTACTTGTCCTCTTGACCCTTTTCCTTCACAGCTGCTCCCCTCCCTCTCTTCTACCCTTACTCCTATACTCACACACATTTTCAACCTCTCCCTCAGCACCGGTATATTTCCCTCATCTCTGAAACATGCACTGGTCACACCTATTCTCAAAAAAAAAACGTCTCTTGATCCAACCTCCCCATCCAACTACTGCCCTATTTCCCTACTCGCTCTTCCCTCAAAGCTTCTCGAAAAGCTAGTATATGCACGCCTATCCCATTTCCTTACATTAAACTCCCTCCTTGGCCCACTGCAATCTGGATTTCATCCCCATCACTCCACAGAGACAGCAATCGTTAAGGTTACCAATGACTAACTTACAGCAAAATCAAAAGGCCACTTCTCTCTGCTTATCCTCCTTGATCTGTCCGCAGCCTTTGATACTGTTGACCATCCTCTTTTGCTCCAAATCCTCAAATCCTTCGGCATTTTTGACACAGCCCTCTCGTGGTTCTCTTCCTACCTGTCAAACCGTACCTTTAGTGTAGCCTTCTCTGGGGCCTCCTCTGCCCCGTCACCACTTTCTGTTGGGGTACCTCAAGGCTCTGTCCTTGGTCCCCTTCTCTTCTCAATGTACATGTCATCATTAGGTTCCCTAATAAAGTCCCATAGGTTCCAATATCATTTGAATGCCAACGCTACCCAAATCTACTTCTCTGCACCAGACCTATCTCCTTCCTTGCTTACCCATGTCACTAACTATATTTCTCACATCTCCTACTGGATGTCCTCTCACTACCTCAAGCTAAATCTCTCCAAAACTGAGCTCCTTATTCCCCCCCCCCTTCTTCCAAAATCTTCACCCCCAATCTCTCTATAACTATGGACAACTCCATCATTACCCCTACCCCGCATACCCGATGTCTTGGGGTCACACTTGACTCAGATCTTTCTTTCACTCCTCACATTCAGTCCTTGGATAAAACCTGCCGCTTCCACCTTAAAAACATTTTTAAAATTAGACATTTCCTTACACAAGACACAACTAAGACTTTAATCCACTCTCTCATCCTTTCTTGCCTCGATTACTGCAACTCTGTCTTCTCTGGTCTCCCCAGCTGCCGCATAGCTCCTTTACAATCCATAATGAATGCCTCTGCCAGGCTCATCTTCCTTACACATCGCTCTTCATCTGCTGCACCTCTCTGCCAATCCCTCACTGGCTTCCTCTTGCCTCCAGGATTAAACACAAAATTCTCACTCTGACAAACAAAGCCCTTAACTGCACTGCCCCCCCCTATATCTCGGACCTTGTCTCCAGATACTCTCCCTCCCGTCCCATTCACTCTGCTCAGGACCTCCTACTCTCCTCCTCTCTTGTTATCTCCTCACACTCCCGTTTACAGGACTTCTCCAGACTGGCTCCCATCTTGTGGAACTCTCTGCACCGCTTCACAAGACTCTCCTCTAGTTTTGAAAACTTCAAGCGCTCCCTAAAGACTCTACTGTTCAGGGATGCATACAACCTACACTAACCTTTCTGTATACCGTTTCTTCTTCTCCATTGCAATCCCCTTGATTGATTAAGCCTAAGAGCCATGCTGTTTGTAGATCACCTTCATTAGAGCTGACTACAACAGTGCGACTCTTGGTAGGGCCCTCTACCCATTTGATCCCTATAAATGTTTCCTTGTGTTCTGCCTATGTTTATAGCGCTGCAGAATCTTTTGGCACTCTACAAATAACCGATAATAATAATAATTAAAAAAAGTGTATATATGTATATATATATATATATATATATATATATATATATAGATATATAGATATATATATATAATAAATTAGAGAGAAAGAGCTCTGCCAAATCTAGAGAGCTAAAGCGGATTATAGGCTGCACCATATACCACCCACACTTATATTAATAGAAACAATATCCTAAACAGGTATGCTGGACATATACATATTTATTAAAACCTCAGCCAAAAACAAATGCTGAAAAAGTAGCCAATAACAAAAAGTCAAGTGTAGTGCACTACTGAATTGTGATTCGTGCTAGCATATTGAAAATTGGAGCCGGCTCATGAGAAGTTCTCCTCTGTTACCGGGCACTTGAGTGTTAAAGTAATTTTGTTGTTTTTGTTTCTCATCCGGTACCGGATTCCAAATAATTAAATGAGAGTCAATGTGTGGCAAATAGCTATCAGTCACTCCAATCACATATGTGGTGTTACAACAATCTTCAGGGTGCAAGGCTTATTGCTGCACGGCTTACCTTCACTATCTTCACACACTCAGCGGGTATTACCTGACCGGATCTCTTCCGCAGTGTGTCTCACTGTGATGTATGCGGCCAATGCAGCTCTTCACTTGCCCAAATTATTACACTTGAAATCGATATCGCCAACTTCACAGCTCTTTCAGCATGCTGGCGTCCTCCACTCGGTGTCTGTTCAAAACATTACGCGTTTCGCCCCTCCCCCTTTCCGGGCTGAACTCAGGGCTTCATCAGATGTGTCAAATTAGACAACTGAACAGGTTTTTAAACGTTAGTGCAGATACAATGTTACAACCCCTTCTGAGATTTAAAGGGGAATGATGTTATGCATGTTGAATACAATGGCTACAAATTAATAACGGCAGTTAATTATATACAACTAAACAATACAAATATGGCTATTTACAATTCCCAAAGAGCTGTGAAGTTGGCGATATCGATTTCAAGTGTAATAATTTGGGCAAGTGAAGAGCTGCATTGGCCGCATACATCACAGTGAGACACACTGCGGAAGAGATCTGGTCAGGTAATACCCGCTGAGTGTGTGAAGATAGTGAAGGTAAGCCGTGCAGCAATAAGCCTTGCACCCTGAAGATTGTTGTAAACACTACATATGTGATTGGAGTGACTGATAGCTATTTGCCACACATTGACTCTCATTTAATTATTTGGAATCCGGTACTGGATGAGAAACAAAATTACTTAAGGGAATCAAGAAAGGCAATTTGTGTATTAATGACGGGAGCGTGTTTTAACACTCAAGTGCCCGGTAACAGAGGAGAACTTCTCATGAGCCGGCTCCAATTTTCAATATGCTAGCACGAATCACAATTCAGTAGTGCACTACACTTGACTTTTTGCTATTGGCTACTTTTTCAGCATTTGTTTTTGGCTGAGGTTTTAATAAATATGTATATGTCCAGCATACCTGTTTAGGATATTGTTTCTATTAATATAAGTGTGGGTGGTATATGGTGCAGCCTATAATCCGCTTTAGCTCTCTAGATTTGGCAGAGCTCTTTCTCTCTAATTTATTATATATCTAATTTGGATTGCAAGCACATAACACAGCACCCTAAGTATTGTGAGTGCTCCCAAGCTCTAGTATTAATATATATATATATATAATATATATATATATATATATATATATATATATATATATATATATATATATTAATACTAGAGCTTGGGAGCACTCAGAATACTTAGGGCACTGCCTCCCCTGCCTCCTATGAGTGCACATCCCTGATATATATATATATATATATATATATATATATATATATATATATATATATATATATATATATATATATATATTTATATATATAAATAGATAAATGCATACAAAAAATGTATTTATATATAAATTTACACACAATATATCCCTTTCCATTTAAACACCTTGTCATATAACATATACCATATACCTTTTAACCTTTATTAAAATAAAATGAATAGATTTATATATAAATATATATATATTTTTTTATATATATATATTATTGATAGTGTAGATAAGAGTGTAACATTTTATTTTTTAGTTATGTTGTGCTTGGTGCACATTTATTTTTAACTCTAACACTTTACTCAAGGTCTTCAGTTCCGCTAACGCGACGAGATTGCACTCAGCGATGCGCGTTTATTTTCAACTTTTAATACACCGGCAAATTAGCGCAATCACAATATTTAAATACTACGCCAACGCTAACATTAGAGATCCACTTGTAATCTAGCCCTGAATAGGTAACGTGCTTATTTTGCTTTTGAAATGTAAAAGCTTATATTTATGAGTGTTAAATCTATTTTGCTGTTTACCAGATCATAATATCAGCAATTAAATTCACCTTACACAGTATCATCTGCAAAGACATTTATGTTGCCATCTAATCCTTCCTATATGTAACTGGACTTAACTGACAAGTTAAAGAAGCCAATTTAAATATTATGCTCTCAGCATAGTTTAACTTCAATACCTTTTTCAGTTTAGACTGTTAAAGGGACAGTAAAGTCAAAATTAAAGGGACAGTCTAGATAAAATTAAACATTCATGATGCAGATAGAGCATGAAAAATTTTAAACAACTTTCCAGTCTAATTATTTTATCAATTTTGTTTAGCTCCTTTGGTATCCTTTGTTAAAGAGTAATTGTAGGCAAACTTAGAAGCATGCATGTGTCTTTAGCCATCTATCAGAAGTGTTTGTAACAATATGTATAGCAATGCTATACACAGTTGCAAACACTGCTGTCACATGACTAAAGACACTTGCACGCTCCTGAGCTCACATAGGATTACTCTTTAATAGGGAATACCAAGAGAAATAAGCAAAATTGATTATAGAAATTAATTGGAAAGCTGTTTAATTGAATGCTCTATTCATTAAGGTTAATTTTTACTTTACTGTCCCTTTAATATTGAATGACAAAACAAGACCGCAATTATTGCATTTGCAAAATAAATCTTCAAGCTCTATATAAGTAATCAAGTGCATTAAGAATTTGCTAAGAGCTGCACAAAATAAATAAATAAATACATACATAAATAAAAACAAAGGAGCATTGTGGTGTAAATAGCGGATAATTGTATTTATTTATACAAATTTCCTTTTTGTACAGACAACTTGCCCATACTCAGCAATCTTATTTTTTTGTTTACTCAACAAATCTTATTGATTTAATACACATTTTTTGCAAAGCTTTGTAAAATATTTCCCATTTTACATTGATATCTTAGCATCTACAAAGTTATGCCAATTCATTAAAAATGGATATATTTTCCTGATGAAACTTATCATGTTCGTTATCATGTTCGTGAATTGGGTTCATCTATTATATTTT
This sequence comes from Bombina bombina, assembly GCF_027579735.1. Lineage (NCBI taxonomy): Eukaryota > Metazoa > Chordata > Amphibia > Anura > Bombinatoridae > Bombina > Bombina bombina. Next base: position 97,318,191 of record NC_069501.1, read on the forward strand.
CATAATTTATTTTGCTCTCTGTAATTTAGCTTAGAAATGAAAAAAGCACACTATAGATTTATCAAGGCCAACCCTGCTACATATCTTTCCTTAATTGGTTTTAACAGAAAATAACTGGACACAATGTACTTTACAGTAGCAATTTGACAGCAGCTAGCCTTGCTGTCTGCAGACTCAAGCCCTGATTTTCTTCACCAGATAAGGCAAATGGGGGTATTGAAAATAATTGAAGCAAACAATATGGCTGATTTGTTATTCTATAGAAAAGGAACAGAAATGTCTTGTAATTATAAGGTGTTAACTATCTCTTTAAATTGTTTTTTTTCTTTATTATTTCTATGCTCTAGATCAGTGATTTTTAACCTTTGTTTTGCCGTGGCACACTTTTTTACATTAAAAAATCCTGTGGCACACCACCATCCCAAAATTTTAAAAAAATCACACATTGTAGCCTAATACAGCATATATATATACACATACACACAAACATACACATACTGTATGTACTGTGCTGTTATGCCATGCCTCCTACAAACTACCCCTGCACTGGGAGTAAAAAACAAGCAAAGTTTAAAAAATATTTCACACTGTTGTCAGTCTGCCGTGGCACACCTGAGGATCTCTCACGGCACACTAGTGTGCCACGGCACACTGGTTGAAAAACACTGCTCTAGATGGTACTCCAGATATATGTTGAAGTTGTGGGTCCCTCCCACCTACTACATTATTTAATATGCTAAATTACCACAGTCCTAAACTACCACTAAATAACAGACACTGCCACAAAATATTGTGCTAAATTACAATATTAATAAACTACCACTAAGTGACACACACTACCACAAAATATTGTGCTTAATTACAATAGTTATAAACTACCACTGAACAGCACACACTACCACAAAATACTGTGCTAAATTACAATGGTTATAAACTACCACTAAATAACTCACACTACCACAAAATACTGTGATTAATTACAATAGTTATAAACTACCACTAAATAACTCACACTACCACAAAATACTGTGCTTAATTACAATAGTTATAAACTACCACTAAATAACTCACACTACCACAAAATACTGTGCTTAATTACAATAGTTATAAACTACCACTAAATAACACACACTACTACAAAATACTGTGCTAAATTACCACAGTCCTAAACAACCACTAAATAACACACTACCACTAAATACTGTACTAAATTACCACAGTCCTAAACAACCACTAAATAACACACTACCACTAAATACTGTACTAAATTACCACAGTCCTAAACAACCACTAAATAACACACTACCTCAAAATACTGTGCTTAATTACAATACTTATAAACTACCACTGAATAGCAACTACCACAAAATACTGTGATAAATTACAATGGTTATAAACTACCACTAAATAACGCACATTACCACAAAATATTGCGCTAATTTACCATAATCATATACTACCACACCATATCAAACACCACCACAAAATGATGTGCTAACTTACCATACCCAAGTCAAAAAAGATGATCTTCCTGGAGTTATTCTGAAGTAATAGATGATTCCAGACTAGTAATCAGAAGCCATCCTGAAGTATGCCCAGTGCCCACAGGCCAAAATATTTAACCCCTTAACGACCGAGGACGTGCAGGGTACGTCCTCAGAAAAAAGGCAGTTAACGCCTGAGGACGTACCCTGCACGTCCTCGGTGTGGAAAGCAGCTGGAAGCGATCCTGTTATGTGGCCCTCTCTGCACCGGACATCGATGGCCGGTATCGTTGGTGGGTGGGAGCCGGTGTGGGAGGTGGGTGGCGGCCATCGATGGCCCTGGTCATGTGGAGGGGGGCGGGATCGTGGGCGGGTAAGTCCGGGGGTGCACGTGCACGAGGGGGCGGGGGCGGGCGCGTGCACGGGGAGGGAGCGGGTGGGAACCGCTACACTACGGAAAAAATGTGTCCCAAAATAAAAGTGGGACAAAATTTAAATATATAAAAAAAACCTTAGGTGTCATTTAGGTGGTGGGGGTTGGTCCGTGGGGGGGGGGGGTTGGGGGATTGAGCTACACTACAGAAAAAAATAAATAAAAAAAAAATAAACATTTGATTGTTCAGACTGGGTACTGGCAGACAGCTGCCAGTACCCAAGATGGCCCCCAATAAGGCTGAGAGGGAGGCTTAGAGAGCTGTTTTGGGGGGGATCAGGGAGGTTGGGGGTTAAGGGGGGATCCTAAACACAGCATATGTAAATATGCTTTTTTTTTTTTCTTAAAAAAAAAAAAAATCTTTTATTTTAGTACTGGCAGACTTTCTGCCAGTACTTAAGATGGCGGTGACAATTGTGGGGTGGGGGAGAGAAGGGAGCTGTTTGGGAGGGATCAGGGGGTGGGATGTGTCAGGTGGGAGGCTGATCTCTACACTAAAGCTAAAATTAACCCTGCAAGCTCCCTACAAACTACCTAATTAACCCCTTCACTGCTAGCCATAATACACGTGTGATGCGCAGCAGCATTTAGAGACTTTCTAATTACCATAAAGCAACGCCTAAGTCATATATGTCTGCTATTTCTGAACAAAGGGCATCCCAGAGAAGCATTTACAACCATTTGTGCCATAATTGCACAAGCTGTTTGTAAATAATTTCAGTGAGAAACCTAAAATTGTGAAAAAAATAACGTTTTTTTTACTTTGATCGCATTTGGTGGTGAAATGGGGGCATGAAATATATTAAAATGGGCCTAGATCAATACTTGGGGTTGTCTACTACACTACACTAAAGCTAAAATTAACCCTAGAAGCTCCCTACATGCTCCCTAATTAACCCCTTCAATGCTGGGCATAAGACACGTATTGTGCGCAGTGGCATTTAGCAGCCTTCTAATTACCAAAAAGCAAAGCCAAAGCCATATATGTCTGCTATTTCTGAACAAAGGGGATCCAAGAGAAGCATTTACAACCATTTATTCTATAATTGCATAAGTTGTTTGTAAATAATTTCAGTGAGAAACCTAAAGTTTGTGAAAAAATTTGTGAAAAAGTGAACAATTTTTTTTATTTGATCGCATTTGGCGGTGAAATAGTGGAATGAAATATACCAAAATGGGCCTAGATCAATACTTTGGGATGTCTTTGAAAAAAAAATATATACATGTCAATGGATATTCAGGGATTCCTGAAAGATATTAGTGTCCCAATGTAACTAGCGCTAATTTTGAAAAAAAGTGGTTTGGAAATAGCAAAGTGCTACTTGTATTTATGGCCCTATAACTTGCAAAAAAAGCAAAGAAGATGTAAACATTAGGTATTTCTAAACTCAGGACAAAATTTAGAAACTATTTAGCATGGGTGTTTTTTGGTGGTTGTAGATGTGTAACAGATTTTGGGGGTCAAAGTTAGAAAAAGTGTGTTTTTTTCCATTTTTTCTTCATATTTTATAATGTTTTTTTATAGTAAATTATAAGATATGATGAAAATAATGGTATCTTTTGAACGTCCATTTAATGGCGAGAAAAACGGTATATAATATGTGTGGGTACAGTAAATGAGTAAGAGGAAAATTACAGCTAAACACAAACACCGCAAAAATGTAAAAATAGCCTTGGTCCCAAACGGACAGAAAATGGAAAAGTGCTGCGGTCATTAAGGGGTTAAAGGGACACCCAAAATTTTTCTTTTGTGATTCAGATAGAGCATGCAATTTTAAGCAACTTTCTAATTTACTCCTATTATCAAATTTTCTTCATTCTCTTGGTATGTTTATTTGAAAAGCAAGAATGTAAGTTTAGATGCCGGCCCATTTTTGGTGAACAACCTGGGTTGTCCTTGCTGATTGGACAGCACCAATAAACCAGTGCTGTCCATGGTTCTGAAACCAAACATTTGCTGGCTCCTTAGCTTAGATGCCTTCTTTTTCAAATAAAGATAGCAAGAGAAGGAAGAAAAATTGATATTAGAAGTAAATTATAAAGTTGCTTTAAAGTGCATGATCTATCTGAATCATGAAAGAAAAAATTTGGGTTCAGTGTCCCTTTAAATGATATAACTCTAGAATCATTCACTGGCTGTTCATACTTGTGAAGTAATCAGTAAGGTAATTTGCTAATCATCCAGTTATCACCCAGAATGTATTACCTTAGCTGATGACTATACAAGCCTGATAATGTCTGATAATGTGCAAATGACTTCTAAAGTACTTTGATGATCATCAAATGAGTCCATGAGGGTCTCTAAAGTAATCCTGTTTGTCTTGTGTAGTTATAAATTACCACAATACCAATATGTATCAAGCTCATCAAAAAAATGCTGTGATAAGTTACGATAGTTACAAACTATAATAAAATATTAATTACTGCCACAAAATACCTTGCAAATTACCCCAAACTACCACAGATTACTACAAAGAACATTGCTAATTGCCACAAACTACAGCAAACCACCACATGCCTCTTTGATAATAACTTTATATTACACTGGTGATTACTGCAATTATTTCAAAAACTACAACACCCTTCTTTTACATCACTTGTGATTTTAATTACAGTTTAATAAACTAGTAGTTTGCAATATATTATGCATGGAAATTCACAAGCTATGAAATTATATAAAAATAAAGAAGCCAGATTATGAGTGGAGAGCAAACGTTTGCGCATGAGCAATAAGGGGTTTATTGTGGGTGTTTGAGCTCATCTGGCTTATCAGTTGTTTTCCGAGTTGAAAGTAAACGCAATCCCTTGAAGGCAGTCATGATTTTTGCTAGACTGATTACAGTGACTTTAGAGCTCTAGTTGACTGTTTTGCAAAACAAAAAAGTTGAACAAAACACAACAAAAATAAATTACCAAGTACAGTTAAACTCATAATAACACTTTCTAATAAAAATGATTCCAAAAAAATATTGCACACAAATTTTATAAGGGCTCAAACATATGAGGTCTCAGGTGAAAAAAAAGGCAGGCAAATGACTTTACATTGAGATATATACATGTCTAAAGATGTCTATATATGTGTGTGTATATATATATATATATATATATATATATATATATATATATATAAATAAACATAAACACATATGTACACATATATAGAAATATTTATAAGTTCCTTGAGCCCTTTGCAGTTAAGAAGAAAACATATGTATGCAATATTCATATATAATAAAGTGTTATAATGTGTATTTACTGTAAATATTTTACATTCCAGTGTTCTACACATAGCACATATGTATTTATGAATAGATCTTCCTATATATATATATGTATATATATACAGTATATATATATATATATATATATATATATATATATATATATATATATATATATATATATATATATATATATATATATCTGTTTATATCTATACCTATATATAATCATCTAGATATATAGGTATATATACACATATTGTACCAAATATTTATATATATATATATATATATATATACATACTCACCGGCCACTTTATTAGGTACACCTGTTTAATTGCTTGGTAATACAAATTGGTAATCAGCCAATCACATAGCAGCAGCTCAATGCATTTAGGCATCTAGATGTGGTGAAGACGACTTGCTGAATTCACACCGAGCATCAGAATGGGGAAGAAAGGGGATTTAAGTGACTTTAAACGTGGCATGGTTTTTGGTGCCAGATGGGTTGGTCTGAGTATTTAAAAAAACTGCTGATCTACCAGGATTTTCATGCACAACCATCTCTATATTTTATAAAGAATTGTCCAAAAAACAGGAAATATCCAGTTAGCAGCAGTTGTGTGGACAAAAAATGCCTTGTTTATGTCAATGGAAAATGGGCAGACTAGTTCAAGATGATAGAAAGGCAACAGTAAATCAAATAACCACTGGTTACAATCAAGGTATGCAGAATACCATCTTTGAATGCATAACACCTCAAACCTTGAAGCAGATGGGCTACAGAAGCAGAAGACCACACCGGGTGCCACTCCTGTCTGCTAAGAACAGGAAACTGAGGCTACAATTCGCACAGGATAACCAAAATTGGACAATAGAAGACTGGAAAAACATTGCCTGGTCTGATGAGTCTCGATTTCAGCTGAGACATTCAGATGGTAGGGTCAGAATTTGACATAAACAACATGAAAGCATGGATCCATCCTGCCTTGTATTAACGGTTCAGGCTGGTGGTGGTGGTGTAATGGTGTGGGGAATATTTTCTTGGCACACTTTGGGCCCTTAGTACCAACTGAGCATCGTTTAAATGCCACGGCCTACCTGAGTATTGTTGCAGACCATGTCCATCCCTTTATGACTACAGTGTACCCATCTTCTGATGGCTACTTCCAGCAGGATAATGCACCATGTCACAAAGCTCAAATCATCTCAAACTGGTTTCTTGAACATGACAATGAGTTCACTGTACTCCAATGGCCTCCACAGTCACCAGATCTCAATCCAATAGAGCACCTTTGGGATGTGGTGAAATGGGAGATTCACATCATGGATGTGCAGCCGACAAATCTCAGGCAACTGCGTGATGCTATCATGACAATATACACCAAAATGTCTGAGGAATGTTTCCAATAGCTTGTTGAATCTATGCCACAAAGAATTAAGGCAGTCCTGAAGGCAAAAGGAAGTCCAACCCGGTATTAGCAAGGTGTACATAATAAAGTGTCTGTGAGTGTATATATAGAAATATTTATTTATGAATAAATAGACCATATACTGTTATGTGAAGTATTTTCATGTCGGGTTGGTGTACATGAGAATATCCTATCGGGTTTGCGCTAGAGGGGGTGTGTGCGTGATATTGTAAGTTCTGCTTTATGCGCTCGTCAGGTTAGCACGCAAGCAAAAACAGTTTACTTTGAAAACAAGCGCACAACCCGACGAGCACAAAAAGCTTACTTCTAATGCAGTTAACGCTCGAACCGGAGAGTTAATTAGCACTCCACTTGTAATCTGGCCCATAAGTCAGTTCTAGAAATAAATTACAATAAAGTTAAAAAGTATTCTTAGTAGGATAAATATAGGTGATTGGTGCCAAAGCTTCTGTTTACCTAATGTAGCACTTTACTATCTTTTATTATAACTCTGAGTAACCTTGTTTAGGTTTATACAGAATTGTACATTATTTATGTAAAGTAATTAACAGAGGACAATCAGTGCAGCAGAATAGTTCAAATATTTTACTTAGAAATTCTCTTAGAGGACAGTACACTGCTAGTATATATATATATATATATATATATATATATATATATATATATATATATATATATATTTATATAATTAGCAATTAATACTCCATTGTAAAAAAATCCTTTAAAGTCATTTAACACTGTCATTTTGATAGTCCAAATCAAGAGCAGTTCAAGGATATGCCTCTTGTTTAAATGAGCTTGTGATCTGAACTAACCAATCACTGTCTAGAATCTAGCAGGCGCAGGTAAATGCCACCATACTTAAAGGACCATTAAATACAGCAAAAATGCATATTGAAAAGACAGTGCAATAACACTTAAAGGAACATTAAACCCAAAGTTTTTCTTTCATAATTCAGATAGAGAATACAATTTTAAACAAAATTCCAATTTACTTCTATTATCTAACTTGTTTCATTCTTTAGATATCCTTTGTTTAAGAAATAGCAATGCACATGGGTGAGCCAATCACACGAGGCATCTGTGTGCAGCCACCAATCAGCAGCTTCTGAGCCTATCTAGATATGCTTTCCAGCAAATAATATCAAGAAAATTAAGCAAATTAGATAATAGAAGTAAATTAGAAAGTTGTTTAAAATTGCATTATCTCTCTAAATCATGAAGGAAAAAAATTGGGTTTAATGTCCCTTTAAGGCCTGATGATCTAAAACTTTCCGCTCAGATGATATGATCTAAAATGATCCTCCAGCACTAGTGAAATTCTTGAAAGGAAGACTTTGCTATACTTCTCCCAGAGGCATTCCCTGCATTTCTGTGTTTAAAGGAAAGACAAGTGCAGTGCAATATAGCACTGTATTTCATGACAGTTCTGCTGAATTTACACTTTGTTCTTTGTATTTTATACTACAGATATAGTTTTATTACAATTAAACTTGGCACTTTCTATTTTTTATTTTATTTTGCATACAGCATTTTGTTTTGAATTGTGATTTTACAAATTCTCATTATACTTTGACAGTTTTTGTGTAACCTTAACAACTTAGGATCATACTTTGTATATTTTTGTGTATCTTTCACAAATAACATTGCATTTTGTTTTTATTTTATTTAAAATAAAACTGAAAAAAAATGACAGTTTCAGTTTCCTACAGAGCTTCATTACTTTTTATGGGCCCAATAAGCAAAGCTTCTCTAATTTGAAAATAAATTATAACGCAGACTTCACAGGGGCTGAACTCTATAAGAAATAAGGGCAGAACATAGAAGTACCAGAGAAATGAGAGATATCTTACAGGAAATAGTGAATGAAAGGATTCAATCTGAAGTGTAAAGCAATATAAAATACAAAGCACAAAGTGTAAGTGTAACAAAACTCTCATATCATGCAGTGCTAAATTGCACTGGGCTTGTCTCTCCTTCAGATACAGAAATGAGAGATTTCACAGTGCTGGAGAGTTCTGCCCTTTTTCTTTGAGCATTCAGTGAGTTCAGCCCATGTGAAATTTGCATTACATTTTCTCTGCAAGCAGAAGAATCTTTGATGATCAGGACCTTAGTCTAAATTTCAAATCAGTAGTAGATTTTTGTTTCTGACAGTTTTAAACATTTCTTCAATTTTCCCATCCCCTGTATCATGTATATCTGCGAATCACAAAACTCATATATGCATATACTGTTATGGGGACAGTCAAGTCCAAAAAAAACTTTCATGATTTAAATAGGGCATGTCATTTTAAGCAACTTCCAATTTACTTTTATCACCAATTTTGTTTTGTTCTCTTGGTATTCTTAGTTGAAAGCTAAGCCTAGGAGGTTCATATGCTAATTTCTTAGACTTTGAAGACTGCCTCTACTCTGAATGCATTTTGACCACTAGAGGGTATTAGTTCATGTGTTTCATATAGATAACATTGAGCTCATGCACGTGAAGTTACCCTGGATTGAGCACTGATTGGCTAAAATGCAAGTCTGTCAAAAGAACTGAAATAAGGGGGCAGTTTGCAGAGGCTTAGATACAAGGTAATTACAGAGGTAAAAAGTGTATTATTATAACTGTGTTGGTTATGCAAAACTGGGGAATGGGTTATAAAGGGATTATCTTTCTTTTTAAACACAAAAAATATGGTGTTGACTGTCCCTTTAACTCTTGCACATTATCAGTAGGAGCTGATGTCTCAGAAAGTGTCCATATAAAAATACTGTGGACCTTGTGGTAATGGAAATAAATTGGAATTTTTTTTTATTTTTATTTTTTTTAAATTGAATGTTCGGTCTGAATCATGAAAGTTTAAAGGGACAGTCTAGTTAAAATGTAGCTTTCTTGATTCAGATAGGGCATGTAATTTTAAACAATTTTCAATAAACCTTTATCATAATTTTTTGTTCTCTTGGTATTCTTTGTTTAAAAGGTAAACCTAGGTAGGCTCATATGCTAATTTCTAAGCCCTTAAAGCCGCCTCTTATCTCAGGGAATTTTGACAGTTTTTCACAGCTAAAGGGCGTTAGTTCATGTGTGCCATATAGATAACATTGTGGTCACGCATGTGGTGTTACCTGAGAGTCAGCACTGATTGGCTAAAATGCATGTCTGTCAAAAGAACTAAAATAAGGGGGCAGTCTGCAGAGGCTAAGATACAAAGTAATCACAGAGATAAGAAGTGTATTAACATAACCGTGTTGGTTATGCAAAACTGGGGAATGGGTAATAATGGGATTATCTATCTTTTTAAGCAATACCAATCCTGGAGTAGACTGTCCCTTTAATTTTGACTTTAGTACCGCTTTAAGTATGATGGTTGCACTCCAGCCTCTCTTGAGGGAGTGGAATAAGATCTTTTATTAGATGTATTTAACAGCAAAAGCAAACAAAATAAATAATGAATGAACATGTTGAGTTTAATATCACAGTTATAGTGTGCCATTAGCACTGCTGGTATTGCGTGTTGTTTTGATGGCTCGCCAAATCTTCAGTTAGCACAGCTTATTAATGCACCTCTCCTGATGTGTTGTGGTTGCTGCTATGTGCGTCACACCTTATTAATGCCCCTCTCCTGACATGTTGTGGTTGCTGCTATGTGCGTCACACCTTATTAATGCACCTCTCCTGACGTGTTGTGGTTGCTGCTATGTGCGTCACACCTTTAGGTGAGCTATCTTCATGTGACCCGTTGGATTTAGCTCGTTTAATTTTTCTTGTAATACTCTCTTTAAATAGCGAGCCTCAAGAACCATCTTTACCTGTTTATTTTTTACATTACTTCTGGAAGCAATTTCTTTTTTCTGCCTTGACCTTTTTTGCTTCTAGAACTTAACCAATCTTCTGCCTAAGGGATTATATACCTTGTTGCCAGCTTCGTTACCTGAACCTTGCCTGAATTTGACCCCTTTACTGTCAAAGTGATTTTATACCTAGTAGCAGACCTCCCCTTTGGGCAGAGCGAGAGGGGCACCCGACCAGGTCCCGCTCTTTGAGGGCCCCGAAATGTCACAGTTGAGGTTATGAGATGGTGCAATGTACAGTATATTTTGTATTTTGTTTATGAGAAGTGTTTATGATATCAGGAGGTCTAATATTGTGTGTTATTTCTTATATAGGTATCACTGAATGTTGGCACAGGGGTGGGCCATACAAGGGGCAGGGCATACAGGGGAGGGGAATAAGGACACTGGGCTGAGGGGCCCCAAAAATCTACCTTCTCCAGGGCCCCGCAAATGCAGTTGGCCTTGTCTTGTAGCCAGCTCCATTACCAGAACCTTGTCTGAATGTGACCACTCTTAAGCCAATGTGATTTTATACCTTGTTGCCAGCTCCATTACCGAACCTTGTCTGAATGTAACCCCTCTTCTGCCTAAGTTATTTTATACTTTGTTGCCAGCTCCATTACCAGGACCTTGTCTGAATTTGACCAATCTTCTGCCAAAGTGATTTTATATCTTGTAGCCAGCTCCGTTACCAGAACCTTGTCTGAATTTGACGACTCTGAATGAACATTGCAATTCCATTGCATTTTTACAGGGAGATTAAATTTTGAGTTTAATATCACAGTTATAGTGTGCCATTAGTACTGATGTTATTGCGCATTGTTTTGATGGCTCGCCCAATCTTTAGTTAGCATACCTTATTAATGCACCTCTTCTGACGTGTTGTGGTTGCTATGTGTGTCACACCTTTAGGTGAGCTATCTTCATGCGACCCGTTGGATTTAATGTGTTTAATTTTTCTTGTAATACTCTCTTTAAATAGTGAGCTCAAGAACCATCTTTACCTGTGTATTTGTTTACATTACTTCTGGAAGCGTAACTTTTTTTTTTGCCTTGTTACCTGGCCTTTTTTGCTTCTAGATCTTGACCAATCTTCTGCCTAAGGAATTTTATACCTTGTTGCCAGCTCCATTACCTGAACCTTGTCTGAATTTGACCCCTCTACTGCCAAAGTGATTTTATACCTAGTAGCAGTCCTCCCCTTTGGGCAGGGTGAGAGGGGCACCCGACCAGGGCCCTGCTCTTTGAAGGCCCCGAAATGTCAGAGGTGAGGTTATGAGATGGTGCAATGTACAGTATATGTTGTATTTTGTTTATGAGAAGTGTTTATGATGTAAGGAGATCTAATATTTTGTGTTGTTTCTTATATAGGTATCACTGAATGTTGGCACAGGGGTGGGCCATACAAGGGGCAGGGCATGCAGGGGAGGGGAATAAGGACACTGGGCAGAGGGGCTCCCAAAAATCTACCTTCTCCAGGGCCCCACAAATGCTAACGTTGGCCTTGCCTTGTAGCCAGCTCCATTACCAGAACCTTGTCTGAATGTGACCACTCTTCTGCCAAAGTGATTTTATACCTTGTAGCCAGCTCTGTGACCTTAACCTTGTGTGAATTTGACCAATATCCTGCCTAAGTGATTTTATACCTTGTTGTCAGCTATGTTACCAGAACCTTGTCTACATTTGTCCCCTAGCCTGCCTAAGTGATTTTATACCTTGTTGCCAGCTATGTTACCAGAACCTTGTCTAAATTTGACCCCTAGCCTGCCTAAGTGATTTTATACCTTGTTGCCAGCGCAGTCATCAGAACCTTGTCTGAATTTGACCACTCTCCTGCCTAAGTGATTTTATACCTTGTAGCCAGCTCCCTTACCAGAACCTTGTCTGAATTTGACCACTCTTCTGCCAAAGGGATTTTATACCTTGTAGCCAGCTTCCTTACCAGAACCTTGTCTGAATTTGACCACTCTTCTACCTAAGTGATTTTATACCTTGTTACCAGCTCCATTACCAGAACCTTCTCTAAATTTGACCACTATCCTGCCTAAGTGATTTTATACCTTGTTGCCAGCTCCGTTACCAGAACCTTGTCTAAATTTGACCACTAGCCTGCCTAAGTGATTTTATACCTTGTTGCCAGCGCAGTCATCAGAACCTTGTCTGAATTTGACCAATATCCTGCCTAATTGATTTTATACCTTGTTGCCAGCTCCGTTACCAGAACCTTGTCTAAATTTGACCACTAGCCTGCCTAAGTGATTTTATACCTTGTTGCCAGCGCAGTCATCAGAACCTTGTCTAAATTTGACCACTCTTCTGCCTAAGTGATTTTATCCCCTGTTGCCAGCTCTGTTACCTGAACCTTGTCTGAATTTGACTACTCTTCTGCCAAAGGGATTTTATACCTTGTAGCCAGTTCTGTTACGCGAACCTTGTCTGAATTTGACCACTCTTCTGCCTAAGTGAATTTACACCTTGTAGCCATTATCGTGTGCTGGTGTTACACAGTGGATCGCAAATATTGCTTTCATTAAAGCGATATTTCGTGCTCCACTTGTAATCTGGCCCTATATGTTTTAATTTAATTATGTATCCAAAAATATATAACATTTAACTTTTGCTCTTTGATGCTCTATAAAATATAATGAGAGGTTAAGCTAAATTTGTATTCTTCTTAAGAGCTGAAGATAAGCATTACTATTAATAGTATGCACAGAACTACATGAAGAACTCCACTACTTGCGCTCAAGCATCATCTAATGTGAATTTTACAGTGCGACTCCATAGAACTCTATCATTTGAGGGATTTAAAGCTCAACCATGCAATTTGAGATGAAGATGTTAGGGCTTCCTAGACTATCACTTGAGTGATAAAAAATAATGTTGGACTTAAAATATGAGTGCAAAAATAAAAGTTCTATTGATTGTGCATCAGTGATGTCAGGCCTGCCCTTTGTTCAGAGAGAGAGGAGTACCTGCCCAGGGCCCAGCACTGGCATCAGTGGTGAGGCTATGAGAAGGAGAAATGCAAATCCAGCATTTTGTTTATGAAGACATGTCTATGGCTGACAATGTCCATCCAGGTAAGGACCCAGGGGCTGAGTAGTGAACTGATAAACACTTCCTCAACACACTGGATAGTGCCCAGGATGAGACTAGCTAGGTAGAGTCTCTCTTCTAATGGATTTGAAACAAGCAGGAGATTTGTCAGGAAAGGGAAAACACAGTACACAGATCTCTTTAACAGTGGACCTCCTTGAACCCCTATTCTCAGTAATAGACATTTCCTCTAGTTCAACTGTTCTGATAAAAGGTAGTGGAGACATTAACACATATTATTTTCAGTTTATTACAGGCCATGGTCAAAACTGCAGGAGGAGACAGCACACAGACAGCAGGCAAAAGAGCAGTTATGAGGCAGGCAATGTATCAGCAGCAAAGTAACGTAAGGGAGGAAGTTACGAACACCCCCATTACCAAGTTCAGAAATGGGCAAAGATGGATACTAGAGACATCATTAAATAGTGCTGCAAGTAAAAACTGTGCCAAAATCCTGCAACACAACAAAAGTGATGGGAATACTGGAACAGGAAAAAGACACAGATGTATTCCTTTAGCATTGGTTTTATAAGAAATGCTTCTATCTACCCCCACACAAAAAAAATCAAAAAAGCTATTAGGGATCACTTACTGCCTGTTTTGGAGTTGGTTACAGACAATCCAGATATTGGACTCCATGTATTAATAGATGGACGGACAAGGTTCCCAACTTGGGAACCTGTCCTCATTCCATCTCCTTTGCGGTGAACCAGCAGCAGGCACTGTATGTACGCTTCCCGGTTGTACCATTGCACAAGCTTGCACACCCCCTGATCTCACATGAACAATCATTTTTAGATAATGTACTTTTTCTAACCCCCTTTGTGCCATGTTTACATCATTCAATGGCTGTACTAGTTATGAACCCTTCTCATTCTCTAAAGATTTGCGGCACAGCTAACCTAATGCTATATGGTCCATCCCATGGAGTTCAATGTATAGTACACTCCTACTAATTTGTATTGATTTGTATTGTGCAGATGTTGCCGATCTCTTTAACAGTGGACCTCTTAGAACCCCTATTCTCAGTAATAGAAATTTCCTCTAGTTCAATTGATCTGATAAAAGGTAGTGGAGACATTTTTAACACATATTATTTTAAGTATATTACACATCTTGATAATTGCTTGTTTCCTGCTGTAAGTGCAATTGTCTTGTATGTAACTCTTTAATGAAGACAAATAGGGCTAGATTACAAGTGGCATGCTAATGTCAGCACGGGACGCGATAAGTAATATCGCAACAGCGCTAACTAGACTGCATAAATATTAATAAAATGTTGCATAAGGGTTAAAAGTAATTCTAGATTGTAAGTTCCCACGGGAATAGGGCCCTCAATCCCTCCTGTATGTGTTTGTAAATTTTGTCCTGTCTTTTACAAGTCTTGTATTGTTTTATTTAAATGAATTGTATCCATGAACAGCGCTGCAGAATATGTTGGCACTTCATAAATAAAGTATAATAATAATAAAAAGGGATATAGACTTCAAATGGAGAAGATAGGATCCCACAGCAGATGCATTAAAAAGTAAAACTTAATTGACAAAGTTAAAATCGCCCGTCGTGGGCTAGAGGGTGCAACAATAGAGAACAAGGTGAATGAGCGTGACACCAATGTCTTTTTACTTTTTAATGCATCTGCTGTGGGATCCGATCTTCACCATTTGAAGTCTTTAGCAGCACCAGCAAAGGATCCTGCTTTTCCTCAGAGTGTACACTAACCCCCGGGTGAAGACTATCCCCACCCCATACGTCACTGTTGACGTCATCGATTGGAGCCGAGTGCCGTGTGCCAGTACCTGGATGGAGGTCGCACTGGGAGGAAGCAGCGTACGCGCTCGCCGAGTAAGTTCTCGGTCTGTTGAGTTTCAGTTACCCCGGTGCTCCATGGATATCCTCTGACGGCGGAAAAGTAAGTTTTTGATACTTTACTGTAACAGCTCCTTTGGGGTGGTTGAGTATTGCCTTAAGTCCCGGGAATATTCATGCATGTACTGCAAATTTATATACCTCAGCTGTGTATAGGAGTCTACCGCCCCCCTTGTCTTTGCTTAAAAGGGATATAGGCACAAAAGGAGGAACAGCCACACAGCGAGAGGCATCAGCAAAAAGGGACTGAATAAAAATAAAAAAAACTTTATTGACACATCTCTAAAATACAGGTACGTGGCAGCCAAACATCCTGACTAGTTTCATGCTCTTTTGAGCACTTAATCATAGATCCTATGATCAAGTGCTCAGAAGAGCACGAAACTTGTCAGGATGTTTGCCTGACACGTACCTTTATTTTAAAGATGTGCTAATGAAGTTTTTTTAATTTTTATTCAGCCCCTTTTTGCTGATGCCTATTGCTGTGTGGCTGTTCCTCCTTTTGTGCCTGTAATTTCGGCTCTTGTGGCCGTATTCAGTCTGCACCCCTCCAGCTGAGGGACAATGGTACAGTCCTACTTCTGCTTCACCGTCATGTCATCAGTTCTGGATCTGCAGTGGCGAGGTGTTTGTAAAAGGGATATGGTATATGACAAGGGGTTTGACTGGAATAGGCTATTTTTAGATATAGGTATTGGGCAGCTTCATTAGCTGTCGAATATGGAAGAAGGCGGCCTCCTGTGGACTTTGGCTTTTTT
Source organism: Bombina bombina (assembly GCF_027579735.1). NCBI lineage: Eukaryota > Metazoa > Chordata > Amphibia > Anura > Bombinatoridae > Bombina > Bombina bombina. Next base: position 97,334,310 of record NC_069501.1, read on the forward strand.
GGTGCCGGATTTGTGCTTGTGAAAGATCACCACATTAGGATCTGGGTTTTCATAGATCTTAGTGCGGTGATCTTTCAAAAGAATCAATTTGTCATCGAAAATAGCCGAAGTCCGCGAGTGGCCATCTAATTCCGCATTCAGCAGCTGAAGAAGCTGTTCAAATGCCAATGCCTAGATATTGTTTATATATATATCTACATATGTGTGTACATGTGTTTATATGTGTAAATATGTATATACATACAGTACATACATTATTATTATTATTAGGTATTTGTAGAGTGCCAACAGATTCTGCAGCGCTATAAACATAGGCAGTATACAAGATAACATTTATAGGGATCAGATGGGTAGAAGGCCCTGCCGAGAGTTGCACTGTTGTAGTCAGCTCTTATGTAGGCGATCTACAAACAGCTGGGCTCATAGGCTTACATTCTAAGGGGTTCAAGGGGAAAGCAATGTAGTTAGGAAAGGTTAGTGTAGGTTGTATGCATCCCTGAATTGAAGAGTCTTTAGGCAGGACTTGAAGCTGTTAAAACTAGGGGAGAGTCTTGTGGAGCAAGGCAGGGAGTTCCACAAGATGGGAGCCAGTCTGGAGCAGTCCTGTAAATGGGAATGTGAGGAAGTAATTAGAAAGGAGGAGAGTAGGAGATCGTGAGCAAAGCAAAGGGGATGTGAGGGAGAGTATCTGGAGACAAGGTCTGAAATGTAGGGGGGAACAGTGCAGTTGAGGGTTTATTATGTCAGAGTGAGGATTTTGTGTTTAATCCTGGAGGCAAGAGGAAGCCAGTGAAGGGATTGGCAGAGAGGTGAAGCAGATGAAGAGCGACGTGTAAGGAAGATGAGCCTGACAGATGCATTCATTATGGATTGTAAAGGAGCTAGGCAGCAGCTAGGTAGACCAGAGAGGACAGAGTTTCAATAGTCGAGGCGGAAAAGGATGAGAGAGTGATTAAAATCTTAGTTGTGTCTTGTGTAAGGAAATATCTAATTTTAGAGATATTTTTAAGGTGGAAGCCACAGGCTTTAGCCAAGGACTTAATGTGAGGAGTGAAAGAAAGGTCTGAGTCAAGTGTGACCCAAAGACACTGGGCATTTGGGATAGGGGTAATCATGGAATTATCAACAGTTATAGAAAATTGGGGGGTGGAGATTTTGGAAGAAGGGGGGAAATAAGGAGTTCAGTTTTGGAGATATTTAGCTTAAGGTAGTGAGAGGACATTCAAGATGAGATATGAGAGACAGTTAGTGACACAGGTTAGTAAGGAAGGAGGTAGGTCTGGTGCAGAGAGGTAGATTTTGGTGTCATTGGCATACAAATGGTATTGTAACTCATGGGACTTTATTAAGGAACCTAATGATGATGTGTAGATTGATAAGAGAAGGGGACCGAGGAAACGGGCAGAGGATGCTCCAGAGAAGGCTACACTAAAGCTATGGTTAGATAGATATGAAGAGAGCCACGACAGAGCTGTGTCGCAGATGCAGAAGGATTGGAAGATTTGGAGCAAAAGAGGTTGGTCGACAGTGTCAAAGGCTGCAGACAGATCAAAGAGGATAAGCAGAGAGAAGTGGCCTTTGGATTTTGCTGTAAGTAGGTCATTGGTAACCTTGACAATTCCTGTCTCTGTGGAATGATAGGGACGGAATCTGGATTGCAGTGGGTCAAGATGAGAAGTTAGTGTAAGGAAATGGGATAGATGTGCATATACTAGGTTTTCAAGGAGCTTTGAGGCAAGAGGGAGTAGGGAAATAGGGCAGTAGTTGGATGGGGAGATTGGATCGAAGGAAGGTTTTTTGAGGATAGGTGTGATTAGTGCATGTTTTAGAGATGAGGGAAATATACCAGTGCTGAGGGAGAGTTTGAAAATATGCGTGAGCATAGGGGTGAGGGTAGAAGAGAGGGAGGGGAGTAGCTATGAGGGGATGGGGTCAAGGGGACAGGTAGTGAAGTGGAAGGACAGTATAAGGGCAGAAACTTCTTCCTCAGTAACAGGGGCAAAAGAGCAACATTTATGGCTATTTGGGTTTTGGATGATTGTGAGCTTTTGTGGGGGTGGGAGATTGGTAGCATCTTGAGAGCTGATTTCTGATAGAGTCAATTTTGTTATTGAAGTGGCTGGCAAAATCTTGAGCTGAGAGAGAAGTTGTATTAGGAGGTTGCGGTGGGCGGAGAAGAGTATTGAACGTGGAAAACAGACATTTTGGGTAAGAGGAAAGAGCAGAGATGAGATTAGAGACGTATTGTTGATTATCAAGCTTAAGGGGAGAATAGTAGGAGTTCATGATGAACTTGTAGTGAAGAAAGTCAGCTGATCGCGGAGATTTCATCCAGTGTCGCTCAGCAGTAAGGGAACATCTGTGTAGGAACTGTGTCAAAGGAGTATGCCAGGGCTGAGGATGAGTGTCAATGACCGATATAAGGGTGGAGTTATAGTGGCGATAGATTGGTCGGGGAAGGAAAAGGAGGGGATGGAAGAGAGGAGAAGTTCAAGAAATCTACCAAGCTGTTGCTGATCTAATGACTTAGTACTTCTGTGAAGTTTGGTGTGAGGGGTAGAGGGAGGGGGAGTTGCATGGAGGGAACTGATGTTGCAAGTGAGGAGATGATGGTCAGAAAGAGGAAAAGGGGAGTTTGTGAAATTTGAGATAGTGCATCAATAGCTGAAAATCAGATCGAGGGAGTGACCATCTTTGTGAGTGGGAGAGTCAGTCCATTGTGACAGGCTGAAAGAGGAACTGAGTTGCAGAAGTTCTTTTGCAGAAAAGGCTGTGGGATTGTATAGAGGGATATTGAAGTCGCCAAGAATGAGGGCAGGGGTGTCTGAGGAAAGAAAATAAGGAAGCCAGGCAGCAAAGTGATCTTAAAATTAAGTTGAGGAGCCAGGGGGGCGGTATATGACTGCAACACGTATAGAAAGGGGAGAAAATAAACAAATAATGTGTGCTTCAAATGAAGAAAATGTCAGGGAAGAAAATGGCTGTATTTGTTGAAAGGTGCAACAAGAGTAAAGTAAAATACCAATACCACCTCCTTGTCTATTGCCAGACCTAGGAGTGTGGCTGAAGTGGAGACCCCTATGTGACAGCAGTGGATGCTGTGTCTTAAGCAGAGAGCTTGTTGCAAACAGAGCGAGATTCCCAGAGTGCGCAAGTGAAGGGGGTGGCGGCTTTAGATGCAAGAGGAATGAGAATAAGGTTACCAGAGTTTTGTTTTTGAAGTGTATTGAAAGGCACACATGGATGTGCAAGGCTATGAAGTTGTGGGGGACCAGGATTAAGGGAGATGTCACCAGCAGCTAGTATGAGCAAGAGGGAGAGTGACATGAGATGAGATACATTCACATATACACACACACACACATATATATATATATATATATATATATATATATATATATATCTATACATATGTGTGTGTGTGTGTATGTTTGCACTTTTGAGGCCTTTCTGTAGTGTTGCGCTTACTTCCTGGTTTGGTTAGATGGCACATTGAGGCACATTGAGGCTTCCATACAAAGCTATTGTCATCAAGTGGGCTGTGCTAAGAATCAAAGTAGTACAGAAGCCATCTTAAGACAGTTTGTGATGCAGTTAAAAAAGTACAAATAACAAGAGCTGAACCTTAGGATCAGACAAGTGCTGCTAATAAAAAGTGTAATGTCAGCTACAGATCAGTGCAGCAGGATACAGCATCAGCTAGTCAGGAAGAGTAAGAACTGTCTGTTATACATTACAGTTATATGTTATATTGCAGTTATACAGTTACCCTGGATTACTGTCTACAGAACAGACTTTATACAGCTGATCAAGTAGTTCCTGTGATGAGAGTGGGAAGTGACGTCACTGGATGGGGGCGGAGCCTAGGGCTGTTTGTCTATATCGCAGTTACTTAGTGAGATCAATGCTACCAGATGTCTAATTCTATGCTCTGCAATAAAATAGTGCTGTACCCTCTTTGCTGTGTCCTGCATCTCATGACATGGTGTCAGAAGTACTTGCCTGTGCTTCTGCTTCCTGATTGATGACAATGTCGAAGTTTACCCCACCTGAGCCTTTCGATATTTCTCAGCCTGCAGCTTGGCCCACATGGCGTCAGCGGTTTCAACGCTTCAGGATTGCTTCCAAGCTGGACAAGGAGTGGTGAAGTACAAGTTAATTCTCTTTTATACTCTATGGGGAAAGATGTGGAGCCAGTGTTCAATGCCTTTACTTTCCAAGAAGGGGAAGAATTTGACTGAAATAGTTACGAATAAACTCAGTGCCCACTTTGTGCCCAAAAGAAATGTGATTCATGAGAGGGCTTGTTTTCACAAACGTGCTCAGCGTGTGTGAGAATCTGTGGAGTCATTTGTGCGCAGCCTGTATGAGCTAGCTGAATTCTGTGAGTTTGGTGTTGCTAAAGAGGAGCAAATCAGAGACAGAATAGTCATAGGAATTGCAGATGCTGAAGTCTCACTGAAGCTACAGTTGGAGGCTGAATTAACGTTAGATGGGGCTATTAGGATGGCCCGCCAGAGTGAACTGGTGAAAAAGCAAAGTGCTGATCTGAGGTCTGAGAGTCTGAGAGTATTATGGATGAAGTGCAGCAGTTCAGGAGAGCTGCTAGTGAAAGGCACAGTGTGAGTGGTAGACCTAGGGCATCAGATAGGCCCAGAAGTGGATGGGCACAGCATGCCCGATGCACACTGTACAACGTGCCCATGATCAGAGTGTCATATGCCCTGCTAAAGACAAAAGATGTAGAAAATGTAATAGAATGGGCCATTTTGAATTGGTGTGTAAAACTGAATATATTAAGGAGATGCAGGTGGATAGCAACCAGGAGGGTCAAGAAGTGTCCTTTGTAGGGTCTGTTGTTGATTGGAGGGTTACTGTAATGGGAGCTAAAGTTGCCTTTAAGATTGACACAGGAGCAGACATCACTGTTATGTCCCTTGCAGCATTCATAAAACTGCCTCGACAGCCCCAGCTGGCGTAAGTTACAACAAAAGTCCATAGTCCTGGTTGCCGCATTGATTGTGCAGGGAAATTTCTTGCCAGCTGCGAGTACAAGCAAAGGAAATTCACCATGTGGGTGCATGTGATTAGAGGTCAGACAAACAGCCTGTGGTTTGGACCTAGTAGCCAGAGTGAATGAGATCTCAGAAGATATGTTTGGTGAATTGGGCCTACTGAATTGCAACCCAGTCCGTACCCACGTGGTCTCTTGCAACCCAGTCCATATATATCACTTAAAGGTGATGCAGTCCCATACAGCATTACCTCTCCACGTAGAATTCTGTTCCCGGTCATGCCTCAAGTGGAGAAGGAGCTTCTGCATATGAAGAATATGAGGGTTATTGAAGAGGTTGTTGAAGCAACTGACTGGTGTGCCCCCATTGTGCCTGTTGCGAAGAAAAACGGGAAGGTACGCATCTGCGTAGACTTGAAAATGAGGCGGTCAAGAGAGAGAGATATGTGCTGCTGACACTTGAAGACATTGCTCCGAAATTGGCTGGGGCAAAGTTCTTCTCTACATTGGATGCTTCTAGCAGGCTTCTGGCAGATACCTCTAGATCCAAAGTGCCGCAAACTGACTACTTTCATTACACCGGTAGGTCGGTTTTTGCTTCTGCAGACTCCCCTTCGGGATATCCTCTGCACCTGAAATCTTTCAAAATGAAATGAGTTCTCTCCTAAGAGACCACGTGGGTACGGCTGTCGTCATGGATGACATCTTGGTGTATGGGTCTACATTGGAGGAATATGATCAGCGACTGAGCTGTGTGCTGCAGACTATTAGAGAGTCCAGGCTGAAGTTAAATAAAGAGAAATGCCATTTTAGGAAAGCTGAGTTATGTTACTTTGGGCATATTATCAATGGGGATGGCATCAAGCCAGACCCCAAGTAAATGTGTGCTATTGAACAGACCTTCTGATGTACATGAGCTGAGACAAATATTGGGCCTTGTAAATTATGTGGGCAGGTTCCTCCCAGATTTATCCACTATACTACACCCTATCACAGAGTTGCTAAAGAAAGTTGTTGCCTAGGTCTGGGGACCTTCACAGGAAGAATTCTTTATGCATTTCAAGTCCCTGCTGGGGTCTGCCCCAGTGTTGGGGTTCTACAACCCTTCCAAAAAGACTGTGGTTAGTGCTGATGCAAACAGTTATGGGTGGGGGGCCGCCCTCCTGCAGTTGAATGAGAACAAACTCCAGCCTATCGCCTACTGTTCCCGTACACTGACAGCTGCCGAGTCGAAATACGCCCAAATTGAGAAAGAGTGTCTGGCTGCAGTTTGGGCCTATGAGCGCTTTCAGCATTATCTAGTGGGTTTAGAGAAATTAAGTCTGGAGATGGACAATAAACCGCTAGTCCCTCTAATCAACTCCTATGATTTTGACAAAACACCCCTAAGATGCCAGAGACTTCTAATGAGGCTGCTCAGGTTCAACGTTCAGGCAGTGCATGTGCCGGGGAAACAACTGGTTGTGGCAGATACACTTTCCAGGCTCCCGCTGGCTGCTGCTGAAGAGTCTTCAATGGAATCTGATGTGAAAGTGTATGTAGATTCAGTTCTGGCCTCCAAATCCATTTCTTCAGGGAAGCTAGAACAAATAAAGAAAGAGACATATTTAGATACAGACCTTCAAGAAGTTATAAAGTAGATAAAAGAAGGTTGGCCCGAGAGTCGGACAGCCTAGATGTCTCTAAGTTCTTACCAGTCAGAAAGTTTGCAGCTCATAGAGCTGGATGGGTTGGTGCTGTTCCAGGACCACATTGTTATTCCTGTTAGCATGGGGCAGGAGATATTAAACAGGAGATACATGATGGTCACTTACAAAGTGCAGGGAACGGGCAGCTACGGCAGTATGGTGGCCTGGGATCAGTTCCGACATTGCAACCCATGTGTCAAAATGTGCCTTTTGCCAGTAACGCCGGCCTACTCGGAGAAGGGAGCCCTTGATTTCCACTCCGCTGCCTGCAGGCCCATGGCAGAAAATAGCTGCTGATTTGTGCTAACTGCATGGGAAAAAGTACCTAGTTGTAATCGACTACTATTCCAGTTATTTGGAAATTGCACCTTTGAATGAAATCACAAGTCAAGCTGTTATCACTCATCTCAAGAGCTTGTTCGCCCGGTGGGGCATACCAATGGAGTTGGTGAGCGATAACGGAATGCAGTTCGCTTCCACAGAGTTCAGGTCTTTCAGCAGCGAATATGATTTTGTACATTCCACATCAAGTCCACATTACCCGCAGGCCAAAGGAATGGCTGAAAGGGCAGTTCAAACAACAAAGTTCATTTTGAAGCAATCTGAGCCGTTCCTGGCCCTCTTGTCCTATAGGGCGACTCCCATTCAAGCCACGGTGTTTAGCCCGGCACAGCTGATGCTGGGATGCCAGATTCGCACCACCTTACCCTCTGTGGGTGACTTCCAGCCAACTAGCTCTATTCCTCGGGATGAAGTCCTTAGGAGGGATGAAGAGGCAAAAAGGGGCTATCGATTCTTCTACGACAGGAGACATTTTGTGAGGCCCTTTCAGGAGCTGAATGCGGGGCAAAGTGTCAGAATTAAACTGGATGATGAGAAGAAATGGAAGACGCCTGATACGGTAATTGGACGCTCTCCAGAACCAAGGTCTCATGTAGTCCTTACTGATGGAGGGACAGTTACACGTCGAAATCGAAAACATCTTCAGCCTGTACCTGAGAGTTTGGAACTGGATGCCTGTTTTAAGAGGGGTGCCTTCCCCTCAACAAGATCACAGCGGGGATATGTCTTTGCGTCCAGCAGACTCTCAATCACCTTCTTCTGTATCAGAGGTCAGTTCATGTAGAGTTACATCAAGCGGAAGAGTGGTGAAACTTCCAGTATGGGCAGAATAATCCCATGGTCACTGTGGACTAGGGTAGTCTACCCCAATGTTCAAGTCAGGATGTAATTCATGTTGTTTATACAGATATTCGCTTTAACTTGTTATTTATTGTATACTATTCTAAACTGTTGTTGTATGCTTCTTGTATACCTTGTTATTTGTTGTATTCAAATAAAAAAAAATGTATGCCTTGTCCTTTTAAAAGGGGGAAGATGTGATGAGAGTGGGAAGTGACGTAACCGGATGGGGGCGGAGCTTAGGGCCATTTGTCTATGTCGCAGTTACTAAGTGAGATCAATGCTACCAGATGTCTAATTCTATGCTCTGCAATAAACTAGTGTTGTACCCTCTATACTGTGTCCTGCATCTCATGACAGTTCCCTTGTCATCTTGCATAATACCTGATACTGAGATTACTATAGTGCTGCATACACAATGTACAGCCTTTCTGTAGTGTTGTGCTTACTTCCTGGTTCTGTTAGATGGCACATTGAGGCTTCCATACAAAGATGATGTCATCAAGTGGGCTGTGTTAAGAATTAAAGCAGTACAGAAGCCATCTTAAGACAGTTTGTGATGCAGTTAAAAAAGTACAAATAACAAGAGATGAATCTCAGGATCAGACAAGAGCTGCTAATAAGAAGTGTAATGTGAGCTACAGATCAGTGCAGCAGGATACAGCATCAGCTAGTCAGGAAGAGTAAGAACTGTCAGTTACACATTACAGTTATAAATTATATTGAAGTTATACAGTTAACAGTTATACAGTTTTAAATTGCCCTGGATTACTGTCTACAAAACAGACTTTATACAGCTGGTCAGGTAGTTCCCTTGTCATCTTGCATACTACCTAATACTGAGATTACTATAGTGCTGCTTACACAGTGTACAGGACTGCTAATATTAGGAGTGTAGCAGCCATTCATTATAAAGGACTATATATGTGCATATATCCATATTACTGTGTGCAAATATACAGGAGCCACCTTGTTATGTAATCCAGTAAATAAAGTGCCAGTCTACATTCAGAAGTTCCCAGTGCATCATTCATATAAATAGTTAATGTTTGCTATATAAGGACAGCACACTTTCAATAATTTGTATATGTTTTATTGTGTTTTGAATATAAATACTTTACATTCCAATGTTCTTTTCATAGAAAAAAATATTATTTTTATTTTAAATATGATTTTATATATATATATATATATATATATATATATATATATATATATATATATATATTCATTTAGATATATATATATATATATAATTTCTTAAAATAATTAAATATATATGTATATAGAAATATCTAAAAACTAAAAGAACATTTTCTTCTTATGTGAAGAACATTGGAATGTAAAGTATTTATATATTGCTTAGCGATATAGGTCTTTGCTTTGTCGGGTTAGCGCACAAGCAATAACTGTTTTTATTTAATAGTGCTCTCCTTAGAAGTCTATGGAAAGAAGAAATTAGTGTGGTTGTGATGTTCAAAGCCCTGAAGTTAGCCCGCCTAATTTTTTGCTTCTACGCTTATTTTTTACTTTCAACTTGTAATACATGCGCTAACCCAGCCACGTTACAATTTAACTTCATGCTCAGTTAGCATACAAGCAAAAAAAATATTAAGCGTGTCACTAGTAATCTGACACATAATAAGACTTAAATATTTTAAATATAATTTTAAGTGTATTCAATTACATTTTTAATCACAGATTTAACAGTTGTACTCATTAGGGGCTTATCAAAACAAAAGTGTGATGATGAAATTAGAATATGCCACTGTCATTTCGCAAATAAACAGTTACAGTAAAGTCATTGAGGCAGCTAACTAAATTGCTTGTAGTTAGCTTTTCCATTAGAGGACAACAAACAGTGATATTAAAAGTATATCTCTATAACCTTGTTTGTTCGTTAAGGATATCTGCCATTAACTTAGAAAGTCCTTGGTGTCACTTTCTAACTTATATATGGGAGTATTCACTACTGAAAATCACTATCACACCAATTTTGAAGCACATAAAGTATATATTTTATGTCAGTACAGTATATAATAGTGCTGCAACAATCTGCATACAGAATAATGGCCAGATTACAAGAGGAGCACTAAATATCACATTCAAGAAAGCGATATTTGCTCTCCACTGTGTGATACCAGAGCATGCTAATTGTGCGCTGGTTTTACAAGTTAACAGCAATGCGAACTCAAGCTTGCGTTTGCGTTGCTGGGAAGCATTGCACTCATGAGAGCATGCTTACATAGGTTTTACCGCTAAAAAAATGGCCTTTGATTGCAGAATGGTCAGTTCACCGGTATTACAAGTTGCGTGGTATGGCTTTAACGTGATCCATTCCGCAATCAAAGACCAGTAGTGTTTCACAACACTTATAAAAAATATATTACAAAGTACACTAACACCCATAAACTACCTATTGACCCCTAAACTGCCATTCTCATGCATTGCAAATACTATAATAAACTTATTAACCCCTAAATACACCCGCCCACCCACATCGCGACTACCTAAATTAAAGTATTAACCCCTAATCCGCCGCACCCTGAATCACTAACACTAAATGAACCTATTAACCCCCTAAACCACCGATCCCCCACATTAGACTCCCTAAATAAACCTTTTAACCCCTAAACCACCAGCGCCCACAACTTGAAATACTAAATTAAACTATTAACCCCTAAACCACACACTCTATATTTAAATTAAAGTTACAATATAACTACCTTAAAATAAATAAAAACTTACCTGTGAAATTAAAAAAACCCTAAGCTTAACCTATAAATAAACCTAACATCTCTATTTTAAAACAATAAAAGATATCAAAAATCAAAAACCTAAATTTAAAACAAACCTAACATTACAAAAAATAACAAAATCTAAAATTACGAAAAATAACAAAATCTAAGATTATAGAAAATAATAAACAAAGTTATCCAAAACAAAAAATAAAACTAATCTAATACCCCTATAAAAACAAAAAAGTAGGGTTGCACCGATACCATTTTTTTAAGACCGAGTACAAGTACCGATACTTTTTTCAAATACTCACCGATACCAATTACTGATACTTTTTTATGTCATGAAAGTTTACCAAGCACAATACAGACTAATGATTTAAGATCGCTTCTTTATAATTATGAACTGTATCTCAAAAGACATTTTGAAATAATAAAACAGTTTTATGTGCTTGTTGTCACAAAGTTCACAGAACAAGTTTATAAATTAAATTATTACAATAACATATTAATAATAACAACAATAAATAACAGCTGCAACAGCTGGGGCTGGAAAGCTACAAGTTAAAGGGGCGATTACTGGATGCAATTGGGTTGTAGGGTGCCTATATAACTGATAAATCTGACACTTGTACTTAATACAAAGTCGTATAATTTAATTCTTAAAATAATATTGGGGAAGGAGTATCCCAGTAATCCCCTTTGAGAAAAATGGGGCATTTGTATTCTACTGACTCAACAGAAAATAGGGCTGGTCTTCATATTTTTCCAGGGCTGCTTTTTATTCCCAGTCCAGCCCTGGCTAAGGCTGTTCCTCAGAGTACAGTATATTTTGAGCATAATTGTGCAAGATGAGAGGCTTCAAGCTGTAAAGTAGCAGCTTTTAAAGTACTGCTCTGATATAAAATAATACAAATAACAGCAATTAGTATTGGCAGAACAGAAGTGAATAATTTTTAGTTAAGTCTCCACTCCAGCTTAAAATGAAATGGGAACATACAGTTTGAAAACGCCACAAGATGGCATATCGGTAGGAATTGGAGGTATCGGTTTAAGTATCGGTGCATTTGCACGAGTACAAGTACACATGCAAATACTTGGTATCGGCACCGATACCGATACTAGTATCGGTATCGGTGCAACCCTACATAAAAGCCACCCCAAAATAAAAACACCCCTAATCTAACGCTAAATTACTAACAGCCCTTAAAAGGTAATTTTTTTAAGGCATTGCCCTAAGTTTAACAGCTCTTTTACTTAAAATAAAAATACTAAGTCCCCCCTAACAGTACAACCCAACGCCAACCCGATTCCCCCCCCCCAAAAAAAAGGGGCATTTTTATGGGCAATCAGCTCTTTTACTGCCCATTAAAAAAAATAAAAAACCCTAATCTAAAAAAACCACAAAATTTGTACTCAATATTACTTAAGTCCGGCGTTGAAGGTCTTCTTCCAGGTGGCTCTATCTTCAATCTTCATCCCAGTGTTGCGGAGCTATCTTCAATCTTCCTCCAGGGGTCGTGGAGCTGAGGCGGCGCGGAGCAGGCCATCCAACGCGGAGACTCCTTTTCGTACGATCGTCCACTGCACACTGAAGATTAAATGCAAGGTACTCTTTTTTTTATCGGGGTACCTTGCATTTCTAAATTTCTCAAAACAGCCAATAGGATTTAAGCAGCTATCATCCTATTGGCTGATTTTAAATTTGTACTCCAACTGGTACCTTATTTTACATATAGACCTTTAGCCCTAGCTGATTAATGCCCCCCCCCCCCCCATAAAAAAACCCTTTTCCTATATTTTCAATCCAACTTTTGTAAATAGCTGTGTGTCTGCAGGGTGAACAGAAGCACAGGAAGGGTTAATGGAGTTGGGACTGGGTAGTGGCAAAGGTCAGTTGTGGTTTGGGTATAGAGCAGTGTTAGTTATGGTTTATTGTGGTTTAGGGAAGATTGTTAGTTTACTTTATTAAATTGGAGGTTAATTCATATGAAGAAAACCATTTATTTGTCATCCTCCTAATTTACTTTTGCTCTTCTTACAATCAGTTATAATCTAGAAAACGTTTACTTGTTAATAGAAAAACTGGGTATACGTAAACATTGCAGGCTACAACACAACTTCTTTTAATTAGAGCTGACACAGGGCTAGATTACAAGTGGAGCACTAAATTATCACGCTCCCGCAAACTGGCAAATTTGCCCGTTTGTGGCAGATTGATAATTAACCAGCCATTAGAAGTGGCAAACTCTCAGGGGCAATTAGCACTCTGGTCTCTGGTTAATTTTCAAAACGTGCCCCAAATTTTTTTAATTAAAGTTTTTTAATAACAAATATCTGCACTAGGCAGTTTTGGGGCTTTAAAGTTGGTGGGAGTGGGGTGTTAGAAAAAAATGGCATTCAAAAGTGGCCTGTTACTGATGACAACAACATGGAGATCTAATTGAGAACTTTGTAGAAAAATATCTTTATATAGCAACATTTTTATCTTGTACAAATGTATGCACAATTACCATAGCTAAGCACAAGTCCTGTGTTTGCACTCATAGGCTGTTCTAACCAATTCTAACCAGTTTATGTGAATCCATTTTCACACACTGAGTGACAGCATCATATTTCCATAGCATATGTCACAAACATTTAGACAATTCCTTTTTGTTTTTAAGCTTGTGGAGTCCTAATTGTGTCTATCAATAGAAAAATGTGAGTTGTCCTTAGCAGCCGGTAAGCAATACATTCACAGATATGTACTATTCTTATTAATTTAAATATACGTGTAATCAGGTGAGTGTTTGTGTGTATGTGTCTGTGTGTGTAGTGTTTATATATGTGTGTATTGTGTGTGAGCATTTGTGTGTATGTATGTGTGTAATTATGAGCATGCTGTTTGTGTCTATTATGTGTGTATGTATTTATCTGTTCATGTGTGTGTTGTATGTATATGTGTGTGTGTATGTATATTGTTGATCAAACCACGTGTCCAAAGTAGATGTACCAAAAAGCTTTTAGGGAATCAGTTCCAAAGTTCTGATGACAACACAGAAGTACTAGAGATATGACTGATCCAAAGAAAGATAGTCCGGCTTCCTGGTTCCCAAAGATATGGAATATCACCCACAAGGATAATCTGAAAGGTAAAAGGAAAAGATGCCCCCAAATGGTGTAGTACTTCAAATAAACACAAAAATAAAAACGGTGGTCAGCGCTACTCACAAGATGAGAAGCACTAACAAAGTGCTTTCATTGTATACCTCATTAGATCGGTTGTATTTACTGGTATTATAACTCATTAATATATAGCTAAACTGCTTTTTGCTTTAATAGTATGTTAGTAATTATTAATTATTTTACGAACAATACATATACTATTCATAGATTTTGCACTCAAATTACAGATTACAAGTTTTGCACTATAGAGGGTGTGAAACGAACGCAACAAAAGTTGCGTTATTTCACCATCCATAGTGCTGCCATTACAAGTTTTTGAAAAGTCGCCTTGTGCGTGCGATAGGGTAGCGATGAGCTCCATACTGCACAAAATCCAAGCGCTGCTTTGACGTGCTCGTGCACGATTTCCCCATAAACATCAATGGGGAGAGAGTATTAGAAACAAAAAAACATAATTTATGCTTACCTGATAAATTCCTTTCTCCTGTAGTGTAGTCAGTCCACGGGTCATCCATTACTTATGGAATATTTATCTTCCTAACAGGAAACTGCAAGAGAATTACCCAGCAGAGCTTGCTATATAGCTCCTCCCCTCACCTGTCATACTCAGTCATTCGACCAAGCATACGAGAAAGGAGGAACCATAGGGTACAGTGGTGACTGGAGTTTAATTAAAATTTAGACCTGCCGTAAAAACAGGGCGGGCCGTGGACTGACTACACTACAGGAGAAAGGAATTTATCAGGTAAGCATAAATTATGTTTTCTCCTGTTAAGTGTAGTCAGTCCACGGGTCATCCATTACTTATGGAATACCAATACCAAAGCTAAAGTACACGGATGAAGGGAGGGACAAGGCAGGAACATTAAACAGAAGGAACCACTGCCTGAAGTACCTTTCTCCCAAACACAGCCTCCGAGGAAGCAAAAGTGTCAAATTTGTAAAATTTTGAAAAAGTGTGAAGCGAAGACCAAGTCGCAGCCTTGCAAATCTGTTCAACAGAGGCCTCATTTTTAAAGGCCCAGGTGGAAGCCACAGCTCTAGTAGAATGAGCTGTAATCCTTTCAGGAGGCTGCTGTCCAGCAGTCTCATAGGCTAATCGTATTATGCTACGAAGCCAAAAAGAGAGAGAGGTAGCCGAAGCCTTTTGACCTCTCCTCTGTCCAGAGTAAACGACAACAGGGAAGAAGTTTGATGAAAATCCTTAGTTGCCTGCAAATAGAATTTCAGGGCACGGACTACGTCCAGATTATGCAAAAGTCGTTCCTTCTTTGAAGAAGGGTTAGGACACAGAGATGGAACAACAATCTCTTGATTGATATTCTTGTTAGTAACTACCTTAGGTAAGAACCCAGGTTTAGTACGCAGAACTACCTTGTCTGAATGGAAAGTCAGATAAGGAGAATCACAATGTAAGGCAGATAACTCAGAGACTCTCCGAGCCGAGGAAATAGCCATCAAAAACAGAACTTTCCAAGATAACAACTTGATATCAATGGAATGAAGGGGTTCAAATGGAACGCCTTGAAGAACATTAAGAACTAAGTTTAAGCTCCACGGCGGAGCAACAGACTTAAACACAGGCTTAATCCTAGTTAAAGCCTGACAGAAAGCCTGAACGTCTGGAACTTCAGCCAGACGTTTGTGTAGAAGAATAGACAGAGCAGAAATCTGTCCCTTTAACGAACTAGTAGATAAGCCCTTTTCTAAACCCTCTTGTAGAAAGGACAATATCCTAGGAATCCTAACCTCACTCCATGAGTAACTCTTGGATTTGCACCAATGTAAATATTTACGCCATATTTTATGGTAAATTTTTCTGGTAACAGGCTTCCTAGCCTGTATTAAGGTATCAATAACCGACTCCGAGAAACCACGCTTTGATAGAATCAAGCGTTCAATCTCCATGCAGTCAGCCTCAGAGAAATTAGATTTGGATGTTTGAAAGGACCCTGAATTAGAAGGTCCTGTCTCAGAGGCAGAGACCACGGTGGACAGGACGACATGTCCACTAGGTCTGCATACCAGGTCCTGCGTGGCCACGCAGGCGCTATCAGAATCACCGAAGCTCTCTCCTGTTTGATCTTGGCAATCAAACGAGGAAGCATTGGGAATGGTGGAAACACATAAGCCATGTTGAAGACCCAAGGGGCTGTCAGAGCATCTATCAGCACCGCTCCCGGGTCCCTGGACCTGGATCCGTAACAAGAAAGCTTGGCGTTCTGACGAGACGCCATGAGATCCAGATCTGGTTTGCCCCAACGACGAACCAGTTGAGCAAAGACCTCCGGATGAAGTTCCCACTCTCTCAGATGAAAAGTCTGGCGACTTAGAAAATCCGCCTCCCAGTTCTCCACGCCTGGGATGTAGATCGCTGACAGGTGGCAAGAGTGAGACTCTGCCCAGCGAATTATCTTCGAGACTTCCAACATCGCTAGGGAACTTCTGGTTCCCCCTTGATGGTTGATATAAGCCACAGTCGTGATGTTGTCCGACTGAAATCTGATGAACCTCAGAGTTGCTAACTGAGGCCAAGCTAGGAGAGCATTGAATATTGCTCTTAACTCCAGAATATTTATTGGGAGGAGTTTCTCCTCCTGAGTCCATAATCCCTGAGCTTTCAGGGAATTCCAGACTGCTCCCCAGCCTAGAAGGCTGGCGTCTGTTGTTACAATCGTCCAATCTGGCCTGCGAAAGGTCATCCCCTTGGACAGATGTGGCCGAGAGAGCCACCATAGAAGAGAATCTCTGGTCTCTTGATCCAGATTTAGTAGGGGGGACAAATCTGAGTAATCCCCGTTCCACTGACTTAGCATGCACAATTGCAGCGGTCTGAGATGCAGGCGTGCAAATGGTACTATGTCCATTGCCGCTACCATTAAGCCGATTACTTCCATGCACTGAGCTACTGACGGGTGTGGAATGGAGTGAAGGACACGGCAAGCATTTAGAAGTTTTAATAACCTGGCCTCTGTCAGGTAAATTTTCATCTCTACAGAATCTATAAGAGTCCCTAGAAAGGGAACTCTTGTAAGTGGTAATAGAGAACTCTTTTCCACGTTCACCTTCCACCCATGCGACCTCAGAAATGCCAGAACTATCTCTGTATGAGACTTGGCAGTTTGAAAACTTGACGCTTGTATCAGAATGTCGTCTAGGTACGGAGTCACCGCTATGCCTCGCGGTCTTAGTACCGCCAGAAGTGATCCTAGAATTTTTGTAAAGATTCTTGGAGCCGTAGCTAATCCGAAGGGAAGAGCTACAAACTGGTAATGCCTGTCTAGGAAGGCAAATCTCAAATACCGGTAATGGTCCTTGTGAATCGGTATGTGAAGGTAGGCATCCTTTAAGTCCACCGTGGTCATGTACTGACCCTCTTGGATCATGGGAAGGATGGTTCGAATAGTCTCCATTTTGAATGATGGAACTCTTAGAAATTTGTTTAGGATTTTTAAGTCCAAGATTGGTCTGAAGGTTCCCTCTTTTTTGGGAACCACAAATAGATTTGAATAGAATCCCTGCCCGTGTTCCGTCCGCGGAACTGGGTGGACTACCCCCATTAGTAAGAGGTCTTGAACACAGCGTAGAAACGCCTCTTTCTTTGTTTGGTTTGCTGATAACCTTGAAAGATGAAATCTCCCCCGTGGAGGAGAAGTCTTGAAGTCCAGGAGATATCCCTGGGATATGATCTCCAACGCCCAGGGATCCTGGACATCTCTTGCCCAAGCCTGGGCGAAGAGAGAAAGTCTGCCCCCCACTAGATCCGTTTCCGGACAGGGGGCCCTCTCTTCATGCTGTCTTGGGGGCAGCAGTAGGTTTCTTGGCCTGCTTGCCCCTGTTCCAGGACTGGTTAACTTTCCAGCCCTGCCTGTAACGAGCAACAGCTCCTTCCTGTTTTGGAGCGGAGGAAGTTGATGCTGCTCCTGCCTTGAAGTTACGAAAGGCACGAAAATTAGACTGTTTGGCCTTTGATTTGGCCCTGTCCTGAGGTAGAGCATGGCCCTTACCTCCCGTAATGTCAGCAATAATTTCTTTCAAGCCGGGCCCGAATAAGGTCTGCCCTTTGAAAGGAATATTAAGCAATTTAGATTTAGAAGTCACGTCAGCTGACCAGGATTTAAGCCATAGCGCTCTACGCGCTTGGATGGCGAATCCGGAGTTCTTAGCCGTAAGTTTGGTTAAATGCACAACGGCATCAGAAACAAATGCGTTAGCTAGCTTAAGTGTTTTAAGCTTGTTCATTATTTCATCCAATGGAGCTGAGCGAATGGCCTCTTCCAGAGACTCAAACCAGAATGCTGCCGCAGCAGTGACAGGCGCAATGCATGCAAGGGGCTGTAAAATAAAACCTTCTTGAACAAACATTTTCTTAAGGTAACCCTCTAATTTTTTATCCATTGGATCTGAAAAGGCACAACTATCCTCCACCGGGATAGTGGTACGCTTAGCTAAAGTAGAAACTGCTCCCTCCACCTTAGGGACCGTCTGCCATAAGTCTCGTGTGGTGGCGTCAATAGGAAACATTTTCCTAAATATGGGAGGAGGGGTAAAAGGCACACCAGGTCTATCCCACTCCTTGCTAATAATCTCTGTAAGCCTTTTTGGTATAGGAAATACGTCAGTATACACCGGTACCGCATAGTATTTATCCAACCTACATAATTTCTCTGGAATTGCAACCGTGTTACAATCATTCAGAGCCGCTAATACCTCCCCTAGCAATGTGCGGAGGTTCTCTAGCTTAAATTTAAAATTGGAAATCTCTGAATCCAGTCTCCCTGGATCAGATCCGTCACCCACAGAATGAAGCTCTCCGTCCTCACGTTCTGCAAACTGTGACGCAGTATCTGACATGGCTCTCATCTCATCCGCGCGCTCTATCCTTAACCCAGAGCTATCGCGCTTGCCTCTTAAATCTGGCAACTTAGATAATACTTCTGTCATAACAGTAGCCATGTCTTGCAAAGTGATTTGTAAGGGCCTCCCTGATGTACTTGGCGCCACAAAATCACGCACCTCCTGAGCGGGAGGCGCAGGTACTGACACGTGAGGAGAGTTAGTCGGCATAACTTCCCCCTCGTCGTCTGGTGATAATTTCTTTACATGTAAAGATTGACTTTTATTCAAAGTAGCATCAATGCAATTGGTACACAAATTTCTATTGGGCTCCACATTGGCCTTTAAACATAGTGAACAAAGAGATTCATCTAAGTCAGACATGTTTAAACAAACTAGCAATGAGACTTGCAAACTTGGAAATACTTTTCAAAATTAATTTACAAACAATATAAAAAACGTTACTGTGCCTTTAAGAAGCACAGAAAAACTGACACAGTTGAAATAACAATGAACAAAAATAGTTATAGCAACCAAATTTTCACAGTAAATGTATTAAGTTAGCAAAGGATTGCACCCACCAGCAAATGGATGATTAACCCCTTAGTACCCAAAAACGGATAACAATTATATAATTAACGTTTTTCTCACAGTCAAATACACTGTCACAGAACTACTGTGACTGATTACCTCCCTCAAAATGGATTTTGAAGACCCCTGAGCTCTCTAGAGACGATCTGGATCATGGAGGATGAAGTAGACAGATTGTGACTGAATTTTTACTGTGCAAAAAAGCGCTAAAATAGGCCCCTCCCACTCATATTACAACAGTGGGGAAGCTCAGAAACTGTTTCTATGCAGAAAACAAAGATGGCCATGTGGTAAAAATCATGCCCCAATAAGTTTTATCACCAAGTACCTCACAAAAAACGATTAACATGCCAGTAAACGTTTTAAACATACATTTGAAAGTTATGTATTATTATTAATAAGCCTGCTACCAGTCGCTTTTACTGCAGTTAAGGCTCATACATTATTTCAGTATTTACAGTATTTTCAGAGTCAATTCCATTCCTTAGAAAATACATTCAGTGCACACACACACACACATCAGCCTGATACCAGTCGCTATCACTGCATTTAAGGCTGAACTTACTTTACAATGGCATCAGCAGTATTTTCTCAGTCAATTCCATTCCTCAGAAAATAATTTACTGCACATACCTCTCTGTTGCAGGGGGACCCTGCATGCTATTCCCCTTCTCTGAAGTTACCTCACTCCTCAGATGAGAACAGCCAGTGGGTCTTAGTTACGTCTGCTAAGACCATAGAAAAAAACCCAGGCAGATTCTTCTTCTAAAGCTGCCTGAGAATAAACAGCACACTCCGGTGCCATTTAAAAATAACAAACTTTTGATTGTAGAAATAAACTAAGTTAAAAAACACCACAGATCTCTCACAGCTTCCTATCTAGTTAGGCTGCAAGAGAATGACTGAGTATGACAGGTGAGGGGAGGAGCTATATAGCAAGCTCTGCTGGGTAATTCTCTTGCAGTTTCCTGTTAGGAAGAGAAATATTCCATAAGTAATGGATGACCCGTGGACTGACTACACTTAACAGGAGAAAAACTCTCCAATTGCGGAATCAAAAGCTCCGTAACGCAACCCCATTGATGTCTATAGGGGAAAAAAAGTTACGTTTAATCCTAACACCCTAACATAAACCCCAAGAGGCCCATTTATCAAGCTCTGTACAGAGCTTGAGGGCCCGTGTTTCTGGTGAGTCTTCAGACTCGCCAGAAACGCAAGTTATGGAGCAGCGGTCTAAAGACACAGGTGTTCTATTTAAGATTTTACCAAAGCAAAAAAACAGCTTTAGTGTAAAACATTGTTAATAACATGTTAAAAGCAAACAATAAAAAGTTTTTTTCCTATACAACATTAAAAGTTTAAAATTCTGCATGTTCAAATATAGTTGTATCATATATGCACTCAAATGGTGCATAATTCATAAAAGAGACACAATATGAAATGATATGAAATAACAATTATCCTAACAATTAAATGTCAATAAAATAAATATGTTAGAAATTTCATTTGTGTAGAAGCTCATACATATAGGACCTTTCAGAGTAAAAACCCTTATGCTTAGCTGTAAGTGAAAATGAGGTAGATGCTGGTTTACATGAAAGCGTGGAGATCTAGTTCCATGTTTACCCTTGTGGGTGCATGGAATCTAATTTGTGTATCCAAAAAGTCTCCCTGCGTCTTAGGGCAAGTAGTCTGTTAATGAATTTATTCAGTGGTATCCAGTCTATGACCTATGTGCCTGTTTTTTGTTGTAACCATCTTATGGGTTTATTGGGGCATTTATTGGTCCTACTGCATAGTTTTGTAGGTGCCAAGATGTTTTTTAAATCCCTGTTCTTTCTAAACGTAACCAGGGGTTTATCATCTAGGGAATCGCCCAAAATATGGTCTGCTTTTAGGGTTCCCCAGTGTTTCTTGAGGATATTGTGAATATCTTTACTACCATGGTTGAAAGTGGTGATAAATCTCACATTATTATTTACATGTATGTTGTTGTTTAACTTTTCTTTGGTTTTCAAAAGTGAGTCTCTATTAATTTCATGGACTGTGTTTTTAGCTCTCCTTATAGGGTTTGTGTCATATCCCTTTTCCAGGAACCTCTGGTCAAGTAATGACGCCTCCATAATATAATCGCTTTCCCTTGTGCAATTTCTCTTGACCCTTTGGTATTGGCCCAGGGGGATGTTTGTCTTCCATCTAGGTAAATGACCACTATGAGCATTGAGAAACCCCTTTTTGTCTGTGGGTTTTCTGTAGTTTCTAACCGCTATTCTTTTGTTCTCATCAATGAAAAACTGTAGGTCAACTTGTGTTTTGTCTGATTTTGAGACAAATTCAAGATTATGGTTATTACTGTTTATGTGTTGAATACATTTTTTGCATTCTAATTCCGGACCTTTCCAAATGACAATGATATCGTCGAACGGAAATACTTTATAAGATTGTTTGAAAATGGATTATTGTTCTAAATGTAATTTTCCTCAAAGTTATGCATATTAATGTTTGCATAGGATGGGGCAAAGGTCGTCCTCATCGCTGTGCCTTGTGTCTGCTTGTAAAACTGTCGAAAGTGAAATTATTGTGATATAATATGAAATATATACCTTTTATGATGAAATCCGAGTGTGTCTGCTTTTATTCCTAGATTGTGTGGAATACATGTATACAAATACGAAGACACGTCACATGTAATCCACAATAAGGGGGGTAGTTATCAACGTGTCTACTTTTCGTGCCTTCGCCGGCCCAATACGCCCGCCTAAGCTCGCCTTACATCGCCGCCGCGGACCTGCAAGAATTCGCCTAAGTTATCAAAAAAGCTGTCAAAAAGCCGCGCACCAAGTACGGGGCGATGAGCAGCGGACTGTGAGAGTTATCACTCATCCGATCTCGCTGCTCTTCGGCTTTTTTACAGCTTTCTTGCTAGCCTGTCACTAATCACCCACACTAACTACACTGTTCTACCCCCTATACCGGCGCCCCGGAGCCCCCCGCAACTAAAAAAAGTTAGTAACCCCTAAACCGCCGCTCCTAGACCCTGCCGCAACTCTTATAAATGTATTAACCCCTAAACCGCCGCTTCCGGACACCGCCGCAACCTACATTATACCTAGTAACCCCTATCCTGCCCCCCCTATACCGTCGCCCTCTATAATAAAGTTATTAACCCCTATCCTGCTGATCCCGCACCTCGCCGCAACTAAATAAATAGTTTAACCCCTAAACCGCCACTCCCTGACCCCGCCGCAACCTATATTACATTTATTAACCCCTATCCTGCCCCCCCTACACCGTCGCCACCTATAATAAATTTATTAACCCCTATCCTGTCCCCCACTACACCGCCGCCACTGTAATAAAATTATTAACCCCTAAACTTAAGTCTAACACTAACCCTAACACCCCCTAACTTAAATATTAATTAAATAAATCTAAATAATATTTCTATTATGAACTAAATTAATCCTATTTAAAATAAATACTTACCTTTAAAATAAACCCTAATATAGCTACAATATAAATAATAATTATATTGTAGCTATGTTAGGATTTATTTTTATTTTACAGGCAAATTTCAATTTATTTTAACTAGGTACAATAGCTATTAAATAGTTATTAACTATTTAATAGCTTACCTAGCTAAAATAAAGAGAAATGAACCTGTAAAATAAAAACTAACCTAAGTTACAATTACACCTAACACTACACTATACTTTAATAAATTATTCCTATTTAAAACTAAATACTTACCTGTAAAATAAACCCTAAGATAGCTACAATATAATTAATAATTACATTGTAGCTATCTTAGGATTTATATTTATTTTACAGGTAACTTTGTATTTATTTTAGCTAGTTAGAATAGTTATTAAATAATTATTAACTATTTAATAACTACCTAGCTAAAAGAAATACAAAATTACCTGTAAAATAAATCCTAACCTAAGTTACAATTAAGTGTATAGAATTGAGTGTTGGCGCTAACTGTTATCCTAAATGCCTGGTTAAAGGATAAACTACTCCTCCTTAGTAGTTTAAAAAAGTGTAGGTGCTAAAATTAAAAAAGGGGGTAACTGGCGCTAATGGTTAGATTAGCTAGGATAACACTACCAAAATGTTGACTGTTATATTAATATACGGCTGTCCGTCAGAGTGAAGAATAAACAAGTGATACGGGTATCTAATAATGTCCTACTATTAACTGAAAAAAACTATATAGTGTTTCAATTCTTAATTTGATATAGTGGCAGCGTGTTTTAGTAAACAAAAATAGTGAAGAAGGTATTTACCTATTTGACATCGTCAATAATATTGTGAGTATAATACAAAAAATGTAAAAATGTTAAAATAGTTACGTGTATACGTAAGATGTGGGTGACAATTGAGGTCTATATGTATAGATAGTAAGTGACAGATTGTGTAGCAAAAAATGAATTTCTATGGCTGTTACTGCATAAAATATTTATTCCTAAAAAAGTCAATAAAACAACAATCAATATAATTAAAATAATTCGAATATTATATTAGGGACGTCTCCCTTGCAATCAGTGATATCTGTCGACAAGAAGTTTGCTCAGCAGCAGTTAACTGGGCATATTTGGTGGTATGTAATACAGTGTTACTGCATATGTGAAAGTCTCAATAGTGCAAATCGTAAGGTACCTTACCTTACCTTCATAACATCTCTAGCTGTAAGGTACCTTACGATTTGCACTATTGAGACTTTCACATATGCAGTAACACTGTATTACATACCACCAAATATGCCCAGTTAACTGCTGCTGAGCAAACTTCTTGTCGACAGATATCACTGATTGCAAGGGAGACGTCCCTAATATAATATTCGAATTATTTTAATTATATTGATTGTTGTTTTATTGACTTTTTTAGGAATAAATATTTTATGCAGTAACAGCCATAGAAATTCATTTTTTGCTACACAATCTGTCACTTACTATCTATACATATAGACCTCAATTGTCACCCACATCTTACGTATACACGTAACTATTTTAACATTTTTACATTTTTTGTATTATACTCACAATATTATTGACGATGTCAAATAGGTAAATACCTTCTTCACTATTTTTGTTTACTAAAACACGCTGCCACTATATCAAATTAAGAATTGAAACACTATATAGTTTTTTTCAGTTAATAGTAGGACATTATTAGATACCCGTATCACTTGTTTATTCTTCACTCTGACGGACAGCCGTATATTAATATAACAGTCAACATTTTGGTAGTGTTATCCTAGCTAATCTAACCATTAGCGCCAGTTACCCCCTTTTTTAATTTTAGCACCTAAGTTACAATTAAAC
Organism: Bombina bombina; assembly: GCF_027579735.1. Classification (NCBI taxonomy): domain Eukaryota; kingdom Metazoa; phylum Chordata; class Amphibia; order Anura; family Bombinatoridae; genus Bombina; species Bombina bombina. The sequence goes on from NC_069501.1 coordinate 97,358,854, forward strand.
CTAACACTACACTATCATTACATTAATTAAATAAATTACCTACAAATAACTACAATTAAATACAATTACATAAACTAACTAAAGTACAAAAAATAAAAAAAAGCTAAGTTACAAAAAATAAAAAAAATAAGTTACAAACATTTAAAAAATATTACAACAATTTTAAGCTACTTACACCTAATCTAAGCCCCCTAATAAAATAACAAAGCCCCCCAAAATAAAAAATGCCCTACCCTATTCTAAATTAAAAAATTTCAAAGCTCTTTTACCTTACCAGCCCTTAAAAGGGCCTTTCATGGGGCATGCCCCAAAAAATTCAGCTCTTTTGCCTGTAAAAGAAAAATACAACCCCTCAACATTAAAACCCACCACCCACATACCCCTAATCTAACCCAAACCCCCCTTAAAAAAACCTAACACTACCCCCCTGAAGATCATCCTACCTTGAGACGTCTTCACTCAGCCGAGCAGCGATGGAACCGAAGAGGAGATCCGGAGCGGCAGAAGTTATCCTCCAAGGGGCGCTGAAGAAATCTTCCATCCGATGAAGTGATCCTCCAAGCAGCGCTGAAGAAGTCTTCCATCCGATGAAGTGATCCTCCAAGCGGCGCTGAAGAAGTCTTCGATCCGGGCAATGTCATCTTCCAAGCGGGGTCTTCAATCTTCTTCTTCAGGATCCATCTTCATTCCGCCGACGCGGAACATCCTTCTTTCCCGACGGACTACCGACGAATGAAGGCTTCTTTAAGGGACGTCATCCAAGATGGCGTCCCTTCAATTCCGATTGGCTGATAGGATTCTATCAGCCAATCGGAATTAAGGTAGGAAAAATCTAATTGGCTGATTGAATCAGCCAATCAGATTGAAGTTCAATCTGATTGGCTGATCCAATCAGCCAATCAGATTGAGCTCGCATTCTATTGGCTGTTCCGATCAGCCAATAGAATGCAAGCTCAATCTGATTGGCTGATTCAATCAGTCAATCAGATTTTTCGTACCTTAATTCCGATTGGCTGATAGAATCCTATCAGCCAATCGGAATTGAAGGGACTCCATCTTGGATGACGTCCCTTAAAGGAGCCTTCATTCGTCGGTAGTCCGTCGGGAAAGAAGGATGTTCCGCGTCGGTGGAATGAAGATGGATCCTGAAGAAGAAGATTGAAGACCCCGCTTGGAAGATGACATCGCCCGGATCGAAGACTTCTTCAGCGCCGCTTGGAGGATCACTTAATCGGATGGAAGACTTCTTCAGCGCCGCTTGCAGGATCACTTCATCGGATGGAAGATTTCTTCAGCGCCCCTTGGGGGATAACTTCTGCCGCTCCGGATCTCCTCTTCGTTTCCATCACTGCTCGGCTGAGTGAAGACGACTCAAGGTAGGATGATCTTCAGGGGGGTAGTGTTAGGTTTTTTTAAGGGGGGTTTGGGTTAGATTAGGGGTATGTGGGTGGTGGGTTTTAATGTTGGGGGGGTTGTATTTTTCTTTTACAGGCAAAAGAGCTGAATTTTTTGAGGCATGCCCCACGAAAGGCCCTTTTAAGGGCTGGTAAGGTAAAAGAGCTTTGAACTTTTTTAATTTAGAATAGGGTAGGGCATTTTTTTATTTTCGGGGGCTTTGTTATTTTATTAGGGGCTTAGATTAGGTGTAAGTAGCTTAAAATTGTAATATTTTTTAAATGTTTGTAACTTATTTTTTTTATTTTTTGTAACTTAGCTTTTTTTATTTTTTGTACTTTAGTTAGTTTATGTAATTGTATTTAATTGTAGTTATTTGTAGGTAATTTATTTAATTAATGTAATGATAGTGTAGTGTTAGGTTTAATTGTAACTTAGGTTAGGATTTATTTTACAGGTAATTTTGTATTTCTTTTAGCTAGGTAGTTATTAAATAGTTAATAACTATTTAATAACTATTCTAACTAGCTAAAATAAATACAAAGTTACCTGTAAAATAAATATAAATCCTAAGATAGCTACAATGTAATTATTAATTATATTGTAGCTATCTTAGGGTTTATTTTACAGGTAAGTATTTAGTTTTAAATAGGAATAATTTATTAAAGTATAGTGTAGTGTTAGGTGTAATTGTAACTTAGGTTAGTTTTTATTTTACAGGTTAATTTCTCTTTATTTTAGCTAGGTAAGCTATTAAATAGTTAATAACTATTTAATAGCTATTGTACCTAGTTAAAATAAAATGAAATTTGCCTGTAAAATAAAAATAAATCCTAACATAGCTACAATATAATTATTATTTATATTGTAGCTATATTAGGGTTTATTTTAAAGGTAAATATTTAGTTTTAAATAGGATTAATTTAGTTCATAATAGAAATATTATTTAGATTTATTTAATTAATATTTAAGTTATGGGGTGTTAGGGTTAGTGTTAGACTTAGGTTTAGGGGTTAATAATTTTATTACAGTGGCGGCGGTGTAGTGGGGGGCAGGATAGGGGTTAATAAATTTATTATAGTGGCGACGGTGTAGGGGGGCAGGATAGGGGTTAATAAATTTAATATAGCTTGCGGCGGGGTTCGGGAGCGGCGGTTTAGGGGTTAATACATATATTATAGTTGCGGCAGGGTCATGGAGCGGCGGTTTAGGGGTTAATACATATATTATAGTTGCGGCGGGGTCAGGGAGCGGCGATTTAGGGGTTAATACATATATTATAGTTGTGGCGGGGTCAGGGAGCGGCGGTTTAGGGGGTAAACACTTTATTTACTTGCGGCGGTGAAGGGGGGACAGATTAGGGGTGTTTAGACTCGGGGTACATGTTAGGGTGTTAGGTGCAGACATCTCCCATAGGAATCAATGGGATGTCTGGCAGCAGCGAACATGAACTTTCGCTATGGTCAGACTCCCATTGATTCCTATGGGATCCGCCGCCTCCAGGGCGGCGGATTGAAAACCAGGTACGCTGGGCCATAAAAGTGCAGAGCGTACCTGCTAGTTTTTTGATAACTAGCAAAAGTAGTCAGATTGTGCCGCACTTGTGTGCGGAACATCTGGAGTGACGTAAGAATCGATCTGTGTCGGACTGAGTCCGGCGGATCGAAGCTTACGTCACTAAATTCTACTTTTGCCGGTATCTAGGGCTTGATAACTAAGGCGAATCAGCCTCGCCACAAATACGCTGCAGAATTCCAGAGTATTTGAGGTTGACGGCTTGATAACTACCCCCCAAAGTCTTCCTGCCATTCAAGTCCTTCAAAAACTTGTATGGTGTGCATGGTTTCCCTAAGGTATGCTTTGGTTGACTTCACAATTGGTTGGAGATAGTGGTCAATATAGACAGAGAGATTGTTGGTTAGGGAGCCTATACCCGAAATGATGGGTCTACCGAGCGGCTTAATCAGGGATTTGTGCACTTTGGGCAGGTGGTAAAAGATTGGTATGGTGGGGTGGGATTCTGTTAAAAAGTTGAACTCATCAGTGTTGAGAATACTATCATTTTTTGCGTCTTTCAAGATGATATTGAGTTTTTTTTTTGTAGTTAGTTGTTGGATCAAAGTGAAGCTTTTTGTACATGTTAGTGTCACAAATATTTGATGCCTCTTTTAGATAGTCATTGCTATTCTGGATGACTACCCCACCCCCTTGTCTGCTGCCCTAATTATGATATCTCTATTTTCCTGTAGGGATTTTAATGTCTTTCTCTCTTCTGAAGTTAAATTGTCATTGTATTTTGTGACCCACTGTTTGTCTTTCTTTTCCCATAGTTTTGTTAAATCTTTACATACAAATTTGTTAAATGTTGTAATAAATTCACCCTGTGCTGAATATGGGTAGAAGGATGACTTTCTATTAAAGTGACTATGTTCAATAGGGGAATCTGAATCATGGATGGATAGATTTAACAGGTTCCCTAGTGGGTTCATTTGTCTGTTTGCGCACTTACTTTTATTAAAAGATCTACACCTAGTGGGGTCGCGCCACATCACCTCCACTAAATAAACCTATTGACCCCTAAACTGACAGCCCCCCACATTGAAAAAAACTCGCAGAGGCAGCCCTCCAACACTCGCAGAGGCAGCCCTCCAACAAACTAAATTAATCTATTAACTCTTGAATGTAACAACTCCCTAACTTTAAATTAAAATTACAAGATCCCTATCTTAAAATAAATAAAAACTTACCTGGGAAATTAAAAAAACCTAATTCTTAACTATAAATTAAACTAACATTACTATTATACTAAAATTAAAATAACTATCAATTAAATTACACATTAAAAAAAATTAACACTACTAAAAAATATAAATCTACAATTACAAAAAATACTAAATTACAAAAAATAAAAAATACTAAATTACAAAAAATAACAAACACTAAATTACGAAAAATAACAAACGAAATTATCCAAAATAAAAACAATTACACCTAATCTAATAGCCCTATAAAAATAAAAAAGCCCCCTCCCCCAAAATAAAAAAAACCTAGCCTGCAATAAGCCACCAATAGACCTTAAAAGGGCCTTTTGTAGGGCATTGCCCTAAAGAAATCAGCTCTTTTACCTGAAAAAAATACAAAGACCCCCCAACAGTAAAACCCACCACCCAAGCAACCTCCCAAAATAAAAAACCTAACTCTAACAAAAACATAAGCTACCCATTGCCCTGAAAAGGGCATTTGTATGGGCATTGCCCTTAAAAGGGCATTCAGCTCTTTTTCTTGCCCTGAAAAGGGCATTTAGCTTTTTTAAGAACGCCCAAACCCTAATCTAAAAAAAAGTTTTAAAAAACCTAACACTAACCCCCTACAATACACTTTTTCCAGTTTCTGAAGTCCGGACATCCAGGTGGCGAGAAGTCTTCATCCATCCAGGTGTCGCCCTCTATCTTCATCCAGGCGGTATCTTCTATCTTCACCCAGGCGGCATCTTCAATATTCATCCTGGCGGCTTGGAGCAGGTCCATCCTGAAGACATCCGACGCAGAGCATTCTCTTTATACAATCGCCGCCGTATACTGAATCTTCAATGCAAGGGAGCCTTTTCAAAATTGCGTCCCTTGCATTCCTATTGGCTGATTTGATTTTTGAAATTCAAATAAGCTGTTTCTGTAGCTTCATGCTGTCGGCATTTCTCATTGCACAATCAGTTCACCAGAACTGCTTTTTCAATGCCGCCCCCTGCAGATTCGTGACCAATCGGCCACTAGCAGGGGGTGTCAATGAGCCCGATCATATAGGATCGGGCGGATTGAAGACCTCAGCCTCAGAGGCAGCGGGCAAGTTATGGAGCAGTGGTCTTTAGACCGCTGCTTCATAACTGCTGTTTCCGGCAAGCCTGAAGACTTGTGTAGAAACAAGGGGATCAAGGGCCGTTCGGCCCTTGCTAAATCGACCCCTATGTGTGTGTATGTGTATGTATGTGTATGAATGTATGTGTGTATGTATGTATGTGGTGTGTGTATGTGTGTGTTTGTTGATATGTGTTTGTGTATATGTGTGCATGAATGTATGTATGTGGAGTGTGTGTGTATATATATGTGTGTGTATGTGTATATATTTATGTGTTTGTGTGTGTACTAACCTGTTTTATTGCTTTTCTTCTCCTCTTTATATAATTTTTAAAAGAATTTTTATTTTGATGCCCTTTTAAGTTCTGATATCACCATTTATAATAATAAAATGTAACAATATGGGTTAGTTTGTGAACATACCAGTCGCAACCATAGTTTGTACTTAGGGAAGGGTGTATAGTGCTACAAAATTACCCCATTTTCCCAGCCATTCAGTTTCCTACTAATACTCACCTTACCTGACCTCTTGTCTGTGTTATTACAACAAGATGGTTATCAGAGTAGAGGATGATTTTAAAACAAAACATGCAGAAGAATATTGAGTCATCACATATCAAAAATGAGCTGTCAAAATATTGTTTTAAGATCTATGTAAATGTGCTGTTATTACACACTCATTATATAAATTGCCTGAAGTTCAGAAATGTTTCCCAACCTTACCTGCAGAACATCTGCTTCTACAAAATAATTTAATATATGTTTAACTATAAAGCGTGTTGTAAACAATGAAATACAAGGTGTGAATTAAGTATTTAACATACAAATATTTTTATTATTTCTCTTGCTTGATCTAAGATTGAAATGTTACATTATAGATTATCTATAATTAGTGGCAAAAAACAGAAGCATTTGTGGTGCTTTTGTTACAGGTACAGAATAATAACAACTATATAGTATAGTAAGCTATTTGTAAAGGGACATGATGATACTCAAATGTTAAATCATTTAAAAGTGATTCAACATATCTGGAAAAACTTGACTAAAAATTTTTCACCTGATCATCAATATGTAAAATGGAAGATATTTTACTTCAAAATTGTAAAGGGACTTTAAGCAGCCAATCAAGATGCTAGTCCTGGTCTTACAAGTAAGCATGCATCTGGTATGTGCAGGTACAGTCACTTTATCTCCCTCCTCTTTTTAAGGAAGTTTACTATGAAATCTCTCGAGATTATGGTGAAATCCCATGAGATCATAGTAAACCAAAGAGTGAACTTAGCTCAGATGAAGCTGTTTGGGTTTGGTTTGTTTTTTCCTCATGGAGATGACAGTAAAAAGAGTAGCTCTGGATCTGAAGAAATTTTAAAGTAAAATATATTCCTTTATCACATAGAGCTATTCAGGCGATATTTTCTAGACAGCTTTTTACAGTTATGCTGAATCTCTTTAAAGTGATTTAGCATATGTGGATTATGTCCCTTTAAGCACTCTTGCCTTGCCTCACTTATTTCAAAAGTAGTGAGTAGATAAAGGGCCAAATTATCAAGGGCTGAATGGCTACCAATCCCCCTGTTTCCACGCGAGCCTATAGGCTCGCTGGAAACAGCAGTTAAAAAGCAGCGTTCTTAAGACCACTGCACCTTAAAGGACCAGTAAACACAGTAGATTTGCATAATAAACAAATGCAAGATAACAAGGCAATACAATAGCATTTACTCGAAATTTCAAATGAGTAGTAGATTATTTTCTAACAAATTTCAAAGTTATGTCTATTTCCACTCCCCCTGCACCATGTGATAGCAATCAACCAATCACAAATGCATATACGTATAGTCTGTGAGTTCTTGCACATGCTCAGTAGGAGCTGGTGACTTAAAAAAGTGTAAATATAAAAGACTGTGCACATTTTTTTTTTAATGGAAGTAAATTGGAAAGTTGTTTACAATTACATGCTGTATCTGAATCATGAAAATGTAATAAAACCTGAGTGTCCCTTTAACTGGTCTGTCTGCTCTGGCGGCGGACAGCAATCATCCCGATCAGATACAATCGGGTTGATTGACATCCCCTGCTAGCGTCTGGTTGACCACAAATCTGCAGGGGGCGGCTTTGCACAAGCAGTTCACTAGAACTTAAATAACGTGGAGTTATTTAAGAGTCAGCACTAATTGCCTGAAATGCAAGTCTGTCAAAAGATCTGAGATAAGGAAGCAGTCTGCAGAGACTTAGATACAGGGTATCACAGAGGTAAAAAGTATATTTCTATAACAGCGTTGATTATGCAAAACTAGGGAATGGTAAATAAAGGGATTATCTATCTTTTTGAATAATAAAATTTTTTGGTGTTTACTATCCCTTTAATAAAAACAAAACAAAATGAATCTGCTATTTCCTAAAAGGAACTTCTTCAGACCAGCAAAATAGCAGCTGGACTGTAGCTTAAACTTAAATAAAGTAAAAGTAGTAGCAAGTTCTACTGCTGCAAGCTAGCAACAGTAAAAGAAAATAGATATTTTTTTTCAAATATGCTTTTTTTTTTTTTAGTATTTTCTGCATTGGCCAAAAACAAAAGTGAAGCTTACATATTTAATCAATCAATTAAGTGACAAAGAGTAACCGTTTTAACTGCATGAAAAAATCAGCTTTTTTTTTTCTTTTTTTGGTAAGAATTTGTTCATTTGATGACTTGTTACAGGGAGCACTCATTTATTATATAACTGACAAATGCAAAAAATAGCATTTTTTTTGTATGTCAGCATTAGTCCAAAAGACCTAATAGTGACCATATGTAATCAAATCATGAGGTCGGCACAAACAATTAGCTAGAGCAGGTGCTATAATCATTTTCATTTTAGGTTTCGAGATTCCAGCTTCTAGCAGCTTTTGTTCTTGTTTTTACAAAGTCAGACTGACGATACAGTGAAAGGTAATTGTTGTTCTTTTTGTGGGTGTCGCCAGCCTACGGTAACAAGTTGTGTCGACTTCTCAAATTTTCCTTCAGGCTACTGAAGATGAACATTCCAGAAAACTGTGCTCAACTGAAGATAAGATTCTAAGTCAGAAACAGATGTTTCCTTCTGTAACCACAAAACTTAGCGGTTCATAAATGTTATATTCTTTATATTGAAATAAAAGCAGACTTTATTTTAGGAACCCATTGTTATATATCAATGTATTATTTATTTTGCCTAATTTCATTGTAAAATACTTATAAAAACTACTTATTTCCCTACTTATTCCACTGCCCCTATAGAGTATAGAGTCTTTCTATCATAATTAAAGTCACATTGTTACAGAGCTTGTAATTTTAAAGGAAAAGTCTATTTTAATTGTTTTATTGTTTAAAAAGATAGATAATCCCTTTATTACCTACTAGTCCTAAAGCCCGTTCACACGGGCCATTTTTTGCATTACAGTGGTCCCACCCCTGGCATTCTCTCCCTCCCACTCTCTTTTGCTTTCTCTCTCTCCCCCTCTCTTTTGCGCTCTCTCCCCCTCTCTCTCTCCATCTCCCCCTCTCTCTCGCTCCCCTCTCTCTCTCGCTCCCCTCTCTCTCTCCCCCCTCTCTCTCTCCCCCCTCTCTCTCTTTCTCTCTCTCCCCCCTTTCTCTCTCTCTCTCCCCTCTCTCTCTCTCCCCTCTCTCTCTCCCCCCTCTTTCTCTCCCCTCTCTCTCTCTCCCCTCTCTCTATCTCACCCCTCTCTCTCTCCCCTCTATCTCTCTCCCCCCCTCTCTCTCTCGCCTCCTCTCTCTCTCGCCTCTCTCTTTCTCTCTCCCCTCTCTCTGTCTCTCTCTCTCCCCTCTATCTCTCTCTCCCCCCTCTCTCTCTCTCTCTCTCCCCTCTCTCCCCCCCCTCTCTCCCTCCCCTCTCTCCCCCCCCTCCCCTCTCTCCCCCCCTCCCCTCTCTCCCTCCCTCTCCCCCCCCCCTCTCTCCCCTCTCTCTCTCCCCCTCTCTCTCTCTCCCCCTCTCTCTCTCTCCCCCTCTCTCTCTCTCTCCCCATCTCTCTCTCCCCTCTCTCTCTTTCTCCCCCCTCTCTCTCTCTCCTCTCTCTCTCCCCCCTCTGTCTCTCCTCTCTCTTGTCCCTCTATCTCTCCCCCCTCTCTCTCTCCCCCCCTCTCTCTCTCTCTCTCCCCTCTCTCTGTGTCTCTCCTCTCTCTCCCCTCTCTCTCTCCCCTCCCCCCCTCTCTCTCTCCCTCTCCCCCCTCTCTCTCTCTCCCCCCTCTCTCTCTCTCCCTCTCTCTCTCTCTCATTCTCTCTCTCCTCTCTTTCTCTCTCCCTCTCCCCCTCTCTCTCTGTCTCTCTCTCTCCCTCTCCCCCTCTCTCTTTCCCCTCTCTCTCTCCCCCTCTCTCTCCCCCCTCTCTCTCTCCCCACATCTCCCCCCCTCTCTCCACATCTCCCCCCTCTCCCCACATCTCTCCCCCTCTCCCCCCTCTCTCCCCATCCCCCCCTCTCTCCACATCTCCCCCCTCTCTCCACATCTCCCCACATCGCTCCCCTCTCTCCACATCTCCCCCCTCACTCCACATCTCCCCACATCGCTCCCCTCTCTCCACATCTCCCCCCTCACTCCACATCTCCCCCCTCACTCCACATCTCCCCCCTCTCTCCACATCTCCCCCCTCACTCCACATCTCCCCACATCGCTCCCCTCTCTCCACATCTCCCCCCTCACTCCACATCTCCCCCCTCACTCCACATCTCCCCCCTCTCTCCACATCTCCCCCCTCTCTCCACATCTCCCCCCTCACTCCACATCTCCCCACATCGCTCCCCTCTCTCCACATCTCCCCCCTCACTCCACATCTCCCCCCTCACTCCACATCTCCCCCCTCTCTCCACATCTCCCCCCTCTCTCCACATCTCCCCCCTCACTCCACATCTCCCCCCTCTCCCCACATCTCTCCCCTCTCTCTCCACATCTCCCCCCTCTCTCCACATCTCCCCCTCTCTCCACATCTCCCCCCTCTCTCCACATCTCCCCCCTCTCTCCACATCTCCCCCCTCACTCCACATCTCCCCCCTCTCCCCCCTCTCTCCACATCTCCCCCCTCTCTCCACATCTCCCCACATCTCTCCCCTCTCTCCACATCTCCCCCCTCTCTCCACATCTCTCCCCTCTCTCCACATCTCCCCCCTCACTCCACATCTCCCACATCTCTCCACATCTCCCCACATCTCTCCACATCTCCCCCCTCACTGCACATCTCCCCCCCTCTCCCCACATCTCCCCCCCTCTCCCCACATCTCCCCACATCCCTCCACCCTCTCTTGAGCTGTTTGAGCTCTCTCCACGGCCCTTCACGGGCCTTCATGCTAGGCTCCGCCCCTTTCACGGGCGTTCACGATAGGCCCCGCCCCTTCACGATCGGCCACGCCCACTTCTGCTCGGCGCAGTCGGCAGAACAGGTAGGGACTTAGGCCAGTGTGTTTGTCCGCGTGCTGTCTCTACTGCACATGACAGCTTCGGACAAACACACTTGGCCTTTTATAGTATAGGATTCCTCATAACCAGCACTGTTATATTAATATACTTTTTATTTATGTGACTACCTTGAATCTAAGCATCTGCAGACTCCCCCCTTATCTCAGTGATTTTTACAAACTTGCATTTTTTCAGTCATTAGTGCTGACTCATGCATAACTCCACGGGAGTGAGCACAATGCTATATGGCTTATGAACTATCACTACCCAGCTGTGAAAAATGCACTGAGATAAGAAGCCTTTCAAGGCCTTAGAGATCAGCCAATGAGCCTACCTAGGTTTAGCCTTCAACAAAGAATACCAAGGGAACAAAGGAAATTTGATGATAAATGTAAAATTGAAAGTTGTTTTAAAATCTGAATCATGAAAGTTTAATTTGGACTTTAAGAGACTTCAGTTTACTTCTTTTATTAAAACAGAATTTATGCTTACCTAATAAATAACTTTCTCCAACGGTGTGTCCGGTCCAGGGCGTCATCCATAACTTGTGGGAATATTCTCTTCCCCAACAGGAAATGGCAAAGAGCACAGCAAAAGCTGTCCATATAGTCCCTCCTAGGCTCCGCCCACCCCAGTCATTCGACCGACGGACAGGAGAAAAAACAGGAGAAACCATAAGGTGCCGTGGTGACTGTAGTTAAAGAAAGAAATTCATCAAACCTGATTAAAAAACCAGGGCGGGCCGTGGACCGGACACACCGTTGGAGAAAGTAATTTATCAGGTAAGCATAAATTCTGTTTTCTCCAACATTGGTGTGTCCGGTCCACGGCGTCATCCATAACTTGTGGGAACCAATACCAAAGCTTTAGGACACAGATGAAGGGAGGGAGCCAATCAGGTTACCTAAACAGAAGGCACCACTGCTTGCAAAACCTTTCTCCCAAAAATAGCCTCCGAAGAAGCAAAAGTATCAAATTTGTAGAATTTGGCAAAAGTGTGCAGGGAAGACCAAGTCGCTGCCTTACATATCTGATCAACAGAAGCCTCGTTCTTGAAGGCCCATGTGGAAGCCACAGCCCTAGTAGAGTGAGCTGTGATGCGTTCAGGAGGCTGCCGTCCGGCAGTCTCGTAAGCCAATCGGATGATGCTTTTTAGCCAAAAGGAAAGAGAGGTAGCAGTAGCTTTTTGACCTCTCCTCTTGCCAGAATAAACGACAAACAGAGAAGAAGGCACAACTATTTCCTGGTTAATATTCTTGTTGGAAACAACCTTTGGAAGGAAACCAGGTTTAGTACGCAAAACAACCTTATCTGAATGAAACACCAGATAGGGCGGATTACACTGCAAAGCAGATAACTCAGAAACTCTTCTAGCAGAAGAAATAGCAACCAAAAACAGAACTTTCCAAGATAACATCTTGATATCTATGGAATGTAGAGGTTCAAACGGAACCCCTTGAAGAACTGAAAGAACTAAATTCAGACTCCAGGGAGGAGTCAAAGGTCTGTAAACAGGCTTGATCCTGACCAAAGCCTGAACAAAAGCTTGAACATCAGGCACAGCTGCCAGTCGTTTGTGTAACAAGACAGATAAAGCAGAAATCTGTCCCTTTAGAGAACTCGCTGATAATCCCTTATCCAAACCTTCTTGTAGAAAGGAAAGGATCCTAGGAATTTTGATCTTACTCCATGAGAATCCCTTGGATTCACACCAACAGATATATCTTTTCCATATTTTATGGTAAATTTTTCTAGTTACAGGTTTTCTGGCTTGTACCAGAGTATCTATTACAGAATCCGAAAACCCACGCTTAGATAAAATCAAGCGTTCAATTTCCAAGCCGTTAGCTGGAGGGAAACTAGATTTGGATGTTCGAATGGACCTTGCACTAGAAGATCCTGTCTCAAAGGTAGCTTCCATGGTGGAGCCGATTACATATTCACCAGGTCTGCATACCAAGTCCTGCGTGGCCACGCAGGAGCTATCAAGATCACCAAGGCCCTCTCCTGCTTGATCCTGGCTACCAGCCTGGGAATGAGAGGAAACGGTGGAAACACATAAGCTAGGTTGAAGGTCCAAGGCGCTACTAATGCATCCACTAGAGTCGCCTTGGGATCCCTGGATCTGGACCCGTAGCAAGGAACCTTGAAGTTCTGACGAGACGCCATCAGATCCATGTCTGGAATGCCCCATAATTGAGTCAACTGGGCAAATATCTCCGGGTGGAGTTCCCACTCCCCCGGATGGAATGTCTGACGACTCAGATAATCCGCATACAAAGAGAGAAGCGCTCTACCAGGAACGAACAACAGCTCAGTGGCTTGTTCTATGGCGATTTACCACCCGGAAGCAGCCTCTTTTAGATCAGTGTGCTTTTCACAGAAGAAAACTTTCCTGAAGTATATCAGTCTGATCCTGCCAAGTAAGGTCAGTCCAGCCCCGAAATACCAGGCAATTCTCCTCTGAACAAGGAACATGACAACCCCAGACGATCGTTTCGGCCTCCTATGGGCCTCGTCAGTGAGGTGCAGCCACATTCCTCTAAGCACACTGGGCAAGGAGTCCACGTCTGGTTTCCCCCATCACCCATAGGGAAACTTCCCCAGGGTCATAATAATTTGCATACAAAGAGAGAAGCGCTCTACCAGGAACGAACAACAGCTCAGTGGCTTGTTCTATGGCGATTTACCACCCGGAAGCAGCCTCTTTTAGATCAGTGTGCTTTTCACAGAAGAAAACTTTCCTGAAGTATATCAGTCTGATCCCGCCAAGTAAGGTCAGTCCAGCCCCGAAATACCAGAACAAGGAACATGAACTCTGAACAAGGAACATGACAACCCCAGACGATCGTTTCGGCCTCCTATGGGCCTCGTCAGTGAGGTGCAGCCACATTCCTCTAAGCACACTGGGCAAGGAGTCCACGTCTGGTTTCCCCCATCACCCATAGGGAGACTTCCCCAGGGTCATAATAATTTGCATACAAAGAGAGAAGCGCTCTACCAGGAACGAACAACAGCTCAGATATTCCGCCTCCCAGTTTTCCACTCCTGGGATGTGGATCGCAGATAGGTGGCAGGAGTGATCCTCCGCCCATTTTATGATTTTGGTCACTTCTCTCATCGCCAGGGAACTCCTTCTTCCCCCCTGATGGTTGATGTAAGCAACAGTCGTCATGTTGTCTGATTGGAATCTTATGAATCTGGCCTTTGCTAGTTGAGGCCAAGCCCTGAGAGTATTGAATATCGCTCTCAGTTCCAGAATATTTATCGGGAGAAGAGACTCTTCCCGAGACCATAGCCCCTGAGCTTTCAGGGAGTCCCAGACCGCGCCCCAACCCACTAGACTGGCGTCGGTCGTGACGATGACCCACTCTGGTCTGTGGAAGCTCATTCCCTGGGACAGGTGATCCTGGGTTAGCCACCAACGGAGTGAGTCTCTGGTCTTCTGATCTACTTTAATCACTGGAGACAAGTCTGTATAGTCCCCATTCCACTGTTTCAGCATGCACAGTTGTAATGGTCTTAGATGAATTCGCGCAAAAGGAACTATGTCCATTGCTGCAACCATCAACCCTACTACTTCCATGCACTGAGCTATGGAAGGTCATGGAACAGAGTGAAGAACTTGACAAGCGTTTAGAAGTTTTGACTTTCTGACATCTGTCAGGAAAATCTTCATTTCTAAAGAATCTATTATTGTCCCTAAGAAAGGAACTCTTGTCGACGGAGACAGGGAACTTTTTTCTATGTTCACTTTCCATCCGTGAGATCTGAGAAAGGCCAGAATGATGTCTGTATGAGCCTTTGCCTTTGAAAGAGACGACGCTTGTATCAGAATGTCGTCCAAGAAAGGTGCCACTGCAATGCCCCTTGGTCTTAGAACCGCTAGAAGGGACCCGAGTACCTTTGTGAAAATCCTTGGAGCAGTGGCTAGACCGAATGGGAGAGCCACAAACTGGTAATGTTTGTCCAGAAAGGCGAACCTTAGGAACTGATGATGATCTTTGTGGATAGGAATATGTAGATACGCATCCTATAGATCCACGGTAGTCATAAATTGACCCTTCTGGATTGTAGGTAAAATCGTTCGAATAGTTTCCATTTTGAACGATGGCACTCTGAGAAATTTGTTTAGGATCTTTAAATCCAGAATTGGTCTGAAAGTTCCCTCTTTTTTGGGAACTACAAACAGATTTGAGTAAAAACCCATTCCTTGTTCCACGGTTGGAACTGGGTGTATCACTCCCATTTTTAACAGGTCTTCTACACAATGTAAGAATGCCTGTCTCTTTATTTGGTTTGAAGATAAGTGAGACATGTGGAACCTTCGCCTTGGGGGTAGTTCCTTGAATTCCAGAAGATAACCCTGAGAAACTATTTCTAGTGCCCAGGGGTCCTGAACATCTCTTGCCCAAGCCTGAGCAAAGAGAGAGAGTCTGCCCCCTACTAGATCCGGTCCCGGATCGGGGGCTACTCCTTCATGCTGTTTTGGTAGCAGCAGCAGGCTTCTTGGCCTGCTTACCCTTGTTCCAGCCTTGCATCGGTTTCCAAGCTGGTTTGGTTTGTGAAGCATTACCCTCTTGTCTAGAGGCTGCAGAGTTGGAGGCCGGTCCGTTCCTGAAATTGCGAAAGGAACGAAAATTAGACATATTCTTGGCCTTGAAAGGCCTATCTTGTGGAAGGGCGTGGCCCTTACCCCCAGTGATGTCTGAGATAATCTCTTTCAATTCTGGCCCAAAAAGTGTTTTACCCTTGAAAGGGATATTAAGCAATTTTGTCTTGGAAGATACATCCGCTGACTAAGACTTTAGCCAGAGCGCTCTGCGCGCCACAATTGCAAACCCTGAATTTTTCGCCGCTAATCTTGCTAACTGCAAAGCGGCATCTAAAATAAAGGAATTAGCTAACTTAAGTGCGTGAATTCTGTCCATAACCTCCTCATACGGAGTCTCTCTACTGAGCGACTTTTCTAGTTCCTCGAACCAGAACCACGCTGCTGTAGTGACAGGAATAATGCACGAAATAGGTTGCAGGAGGTAACCTTGCTGTACAAAAATCTTTTTAAGCAAACCCTCCAATTTTTTATCCATAGGATCTTTGAAAGGGCAATTATCCTTGATAGGAATAGTAGTGTGCTTGGCTAGTGTAGAAACTGCCCCCTCGACCTTAGGGACTGTCTGCCATAAGTCCATTCTGGGGTCAACCATAGGAAATAATTTCTTAAATATAGGAGGGGGGACAAAAGGTATGCCGGGCTTCTCCCACTCCTTATTCACTATGTCCACCACCCGCTTGGGTATAGGAAAAGCGTCGGGGTGCACCGGAACCTCTAGGAACTTGTCCATCTTGCACAATTTTTCTGGAATGACCAGGTTGTCACAATCATCCAGAGTAGATAACACCTCCTTAAGCAGTGCGCGGAGATGCTCTAATTTAAATTTAAATGTCACAACATCAGGTTCTGCCTGTTGAGAAATTCTACCTGAATCAGAAATTTCCCCATCTGACAAAACCTCCCTCATGGCCACTTCAGATTGGTGTGAGGGTATGACAGAGCAATTATCATCAGCGCCCTCCTGCTCTACAGTGTTTAAAACAGAGCAATCGCGCTTTCTCTGAAATGCAGGCATTTTGGATAAAATATTTGCTATGGAGTTATCCATTACTGCCGTCAATTGTTGCATAGTAACAAGCATTGGCGCGCTAGAAGTACTAGGGGTCTCCTGCGTGGGCAAAACTGGTGTAGACACAGAAGGAGATGATGTAGAACTATGTCTACTCCCTTCATCTGATGAATCATCTTGGGCAACTTTATTATCTGTGGCAGTACTGTCCTTACTTTGTTTGGACGCTATGGCACAATTATCACACAATTTTGAAGGGGGAGACACATTGGCTTCCATACATACAGAACATAGTTTATCTGAAGGCACAGACATGTTAAACAGGCTTAAACTTGTCAATAAAGTACAAAAACCGTTTTAAAACAAAACCGTTACTGTCTCTTTAAATTTTAAACAGGGCACACTTTATTACTGAATATGTGAAAAACTATGAAGGAATTGTTCAAATTTAACCAATTTTTCACCACAGTGTCTTAAAGCATTCAAAGCATTGCACCACCCCATATTTCAGACCTTTAACCCTTAAAATGAGGAAACCGGAGCCGGTTACAGTTTTAACCCCTCTACAGTCCCAGCTACAGCCTTTGCTGCGACTTTACCAAACCCAGGGGGGGTATACGATACCAAATGAAGCCTTCTAGGAACCTTTTCAACTACTTTCAGACATACACACATGCAGCTGCATGTCCTGCTCTCAAAAGTAACTGCGCAGTAATGGCGCGAAAATGAGGCTCTGCCTACTACAGAGAAGGCCTTTCCTGACTGGGAAGGTGTCTAAACCAGTGCCTGACGTAAAAAAACGTTCCCCAAAGTTTATAAAGTGTGAATTTCAACATAAAGCTGTATAAAATGCCCAAATAAAGCAATCGATCTAGCTCATAAAAGTGTCTACCAGTTTTATAGCCCATATTAAGCCCTTTATTCTGTTTGAGACTAAGAAAATGGCTTACCGGTCCCCATGAGGGGAAATGACAGCCTTCCAGCATTACACAGTCTTGTTAGAAATATGGCTAGTCATACCTTAAGCAGAAAAGTCTGCCAACTGTTTCCCCCAACTGAAGTTATCTCATCTCAACAGTCCTATGTGGAAACAGCAAACGATTTTAGTTACTGCTGCTAAAATCATATTCCTCTCACAAACAGAACTCTTCATCTTTTTCTGTTTCAGAGTAAATAGTACATACCAGCACTATTTTAAAATAACAAACTCTTGATAGTAGAATAAAAAACTACAACTAATCACCACATACTCTTCACCATCTCCGTGGAGATGCTGCTTGTTCAGCGGCAAAGAGAATGACTGGGGTGGGCGGAGCCTAGGAGGGACTATATGGACAGCTTTTGCTGTGCTCTTTGCCATTTCCTGTTGGGGAAGAGAATATTCCCACAAGTTATGGATGACGCCATGGACCGGACACACCAATGTTGGAGAAATGTACTTTGTTCTCTTGGTATCCTTTGTTGATAAGTTCAGGAGCTGCAATGCACTACAGGGAGAAATATGCTGATTGGTGGCTACACACAAACATACATACATGTCTACAAGAGTTAAAAATGGCGTTACATTCAAGCGTCACATTAGAGCATTTTCATTTTGCACTTTTACGTCTCTTTAAATATGGTGAAATGTCATGACCTTGAAACATTGTACACAACAATTGTTTAGATAAGAACAAAGGCTCTTTACATCTGTACCTAATAAATCACACAAAGAATATAACAAATATGAATTTCAAAGGTCTTTTAAAGAGGTGTTTCTATGAACTGTTCTTAATAACCTTGAAAAACTGTTTAAACAAAACAAGTGTTAAAGGATTTCATTTATTTATTCATTTGTTTATTGGATAGAGATCTTTTCGACTGTAAAAAATGACTTTAATGTTCATTTAAAGTTTCATTTTCATACCTTACAATGTAGCCATAGTTTATGTTTAATATTTGCAAATGTGCACTCGTATTTCAATGGAGGTGCAATGCAAACACGACCTCGCGTTCGCATTGCAGGGAAGCTTTGAGCGCAGTGCCCAGACCTGCTCACTTCAACCCCCAATAACGGCTTATTGCAGTTATTATTATTATTTTTTTAAACGCTACTCTTTTTTTTTATTAGACATGTGCAACGCTAAAAATTTTGTTTCGTTTTCATTAGTTAAATAAATATTTTTGTTTTTTCTGAAAATTAGGTTAGTTACGTTTAAAAAAAAATTGCCTCAGCAAATTAGCTTTGTTAAGTTAAATCGTTTTTTTTTATCCATTCGTTATTTCAGATTCATTCTTTATTCATATTCATTATTCTGTTCTGAAGTTTAGAATAGAATAATGCATATGAATAAAGAATGGATCCGAAGAAACAAAAGGATCTGAAAAAAACACTCGGCTAGATTACGAGTCTTGCATTAGCCTTAAAAAGCAGCGTTGAGAGGTCCCAACACTGTTTTTTAACGCCCGCAGGTATTACGAGTCTGACAGGTACAGGTGTACCGCTCACTTTTCTTCCGCGACTTGAGCTTACCGCAAATCCCCTTACGTCAATTGTGTATCCTATCTTTTTAATGGGACTTGCCTAACACCGGTATTACGAGTCTTGGAAGAAGTGAGCGGTAGACCCTCTCCTGTCAAGACTCCTACCGCATTTAAAAGTCAGTAGTTAAGAGTTTAATGGGCTAACGCCGTAACATAAAACTCTTAACTAAAGTTCTAAAAAGTACACTAACACCCATTAACTATCTATTAACCCCTAAACCGAGGCCCCCCCCACATCGGAAACACTATAATAAAGTTTTTAACCCCTAATCATGCTGACCGGACATCGCCGCCACTGTAATAAATATATTAACCCCTAAACCGAGGCCCCCTCACATCGGAAACACTATAATAAAGTTTTTAACCCCTAATCATGCTGACCGGACATCGCCGCCACTGTAATAAATATATTAACCCCTAAACCGCAGCACTCCCGCCTCACAAACACTAGTTAAATTTTATTAACCCCTAATCTGCCGTCCCTAACATCGCAGACACCTATCTACATTTATTAACCCCTAATCTGCCACCCCAACGTCGTCGCTACTATAATAAATTTATTAACCCCTAAACCTAAGTCTAACCCTAAGTCTAACCCCCCCCTAACTTAAATATAATTGAAATAAAACGAAATAAAATTAATACAATTAAATAAATTATTTCTATTTAAAACTAAATGCTTCCCTATAAAATAAACCTTGAGATAGCTACAATATAACTAATAGTTACATTGTAACTATCTTAGGGTTTATTTTTATTTTACAGGCAACTTTGTATTTATTTTAACTAGGTAGAATAGTTATTAAATAGCTATGAACTATTTAATAGCTACCTAGTTAAAATAAGTACAAATTTACCTGTAAAATAAATCCTAACCTAAGTTACAATTACACCTAACACTACACTATCATTAAATTAATTAACTAAATTACCTACAATTAAATACAATAAAATTAAATAAACTAAAGTACAAAAAACAACAAACACTAAATTACAGAAAATAAAAAAAATATTACAATTTTTACCTAGTTAAAATAAATACAAAGTTGCCTGTAAAATAAATATAAATCCTAAAATAGCTAAAATGTAACTATTAGTTATATTGTAGCTAGCTTAGGGTTTATTTTATTGGTAAGTATGTAGTTTTAAATAGGAATAATTTATTTAATTGTAGTAATTTTATTTAGATTTATTTAAATTATATATAAATTAGGGGGGTGTTAGGGTTAGGGTTAGACTTAAGTTTAGAGGTTAATAACTTTATTATAGTGGAGGCGACGTTGGCGGCGGCAGATTAGGGGTTAATAAATGTAGTTAGGTTGCGGCGCCATTGGGGGGGCAGATTAGTGGTTAATAAATATAATGTAGGGTTCGGCGATGTTAAGGGCAGCAGATTAGGGGTTCATAGGGATAATGTAGGTGGCGGCGGTGTCCGGAGCGGCAGATTAGGGGTTAATAATTATAATGTAGGTGGCGACAATGTCGGGGACAGCAGATTAGGGATTAATAAGTGTTAGATTAGGGGTGTTTAGACTCGGGGTTCATGTTAGGGTGTTAGGTGTAGACATAAAATTCCTTTCCCCCATAGGAAACAATGGGGCTGCGTTAGAAGCTGAACGCTGCTTTTTTGCAGGTGTTAGATTTTTTTTTCATCCCAAACTGCCCCATTGTTTCCTATGGGGAAATCGTGCAGCCAGCTTACCGCTACCGTAAGCAATGCTGGTATTGAGGTGAGATGTGGAGCTAAATTTTGCTCTACGCTCACCTTTTTGCGACTAACGCCAGGTTTAAAAAAACCTGTAATACCAGCGTTGTCTTAAGGCAGCGTTAAAAAAAAAAAGCTTGTTAGCAACACACCCCAGTTACCGCAAAACTCGTAATCTCTGTGAATATTGCTTAACATAACTAATATGCCACCAATTGCCGAAACAAAATTATCTAAAACCGCTGCCGCCACCCACATCGTCGACACTAAATAAAGCTATTAGCCCCTAAACTGCCGTTCCCCCACATAGCCGACACTAACTAAACCTATTAACCCCTAAACCGCATTTCCCCGACATCGCCGACACTAATAAAAACCTATAAACCCCAGTTCCCCGACATTGCCAAAATGAACTAAACCTATTAACCCCTAAAACACAGTTCCCCGACATTGCCAACACTAATTAAATCTATTAACCCCTAACCGCAGTTCCCATGACATCGCTGACACTAAATAAACCTATTGACCTTTAAATCGCAGTTCCCTGACATCGCTGACACTAACTAAAACACTAAATAAACCTATTAACCTCTAAACCGCCATTCCCAAACATCGCCAACACAAAATAAACATATTAACCTCTAAACCGCAGTTCCCCGACATTGCCGACATGAACTAAACCTATTAACCCCTAAACTGCAGTTCCCCTACGTTGCCAACACTAGCAAAACATATTAGCCTTTAAACCGCAGTTCCCCGAAATAGCCAGCACTAACTATACCTATTAACCCATAAACCACTGTACACCCACATTGTCAACACTAACTAAAACACTAAATAAACCTATTATCCCCTAAACCGCCATACACCCACATCGCCAACACTAACTAAACCTATTAACCCCTAAACTGCTGCCCCCCACATCACAAAAACCTAAATTAAACTAAATTTACCCCTAAAGACCCCCTAACATATTTAAATTAGATCTAAATTAAAGTTACAATTATTAAATAAATACCTATTTAAAAATAAATACAAACTTACCTGTGAAATAAAAATAAAACCTAAGCTAGCTACAAAATAACTATTTACTAACTACCTAGTTAAATAAATACAAACTTACCTGTGAAATAAAAATAAAACCTAAGCTTAAACTGATAAAACCTAACATTACTTAAAAAAACGAACTAAGATTACTAAAAATAATAAAACCTAACATTACTAAAAATTAAAAAAAACTAACCGCTAGATTACGAGTTTTGCGTTATGAGGGGTGCATTGCTAATTTGCACGTTATTGTCACCGCTCACTTACCTACAGCGCTGGTATTACAGGTTTTTCTAAACCCGGCGTTAAAAGACTAGAAGTGAGCGTAGAGCAAAATTGTGCTACATACCGCACTCCAATACCAGCGCTGCTTAAGTCAGCGGTGAGCTGGTTTTAAGTGCTCGTGCACGATTTCCCCTTGACATCAATGGGGAGAGCCAGCTGAAAAAAAGCCTAACACCTGCAAAAAAGCAGCGTAAAGCTCCGTAACGCAGCCCCATTGATTCCTATGGGGAAACTAAATTTATGTTTACACCTAACACCCTAACATGAGCAACGAGTCTAAACACCCCTAATCTTACACTTATAAACCCCTAATCTGCCGCCCCTGACATCGCTGACACCTACATTATAATTATTAACCCCTAATCTGCTGCCCCCAACATCGCCGGCACCTACATTATATTTATTAACCCCTAATCTCCCTCCCCCAATGTCGACGCAACCTACCTACATTTATTAACCCCTAATCTGCTGCCCCCAACATCCCCACCACTATAATAAACATATTAATCCGTAAATCGTCGCACTCCCGCCTCGCAAACACTAGTTAAATATTATTAACCCCTAATCTGCTGTCCCTAACATCGACGCCACATACCTACATTTATTAACCCCTAATCTGCCGCCCCCAAAGTCGCCGCCACTATGTTATATTTATTAACCCCTAAACCAAAGTCTAACCCTAACCCTAACACCCCCTAACTTAAGTATAATTAAAATAAATCTAATTAAAACCTACAATTAATAACTAAATAATTCCTATTTAAAACTAAATACTTACCTTTAAAATAAACACTAAACTAGCTGCAATATAACTAATAGTTACATTGTATCTAGTTTAGGGTTTATTTTTATTTTACAGGCAAGTTTGTATTTATTTTAACTAGGTAGAATAGTTACTAAATAGTTATTAACTATTTACTAACTACCTAGCTAAAAAAAATACAAATTTACCTGTACAATAAAACCTAACCTAAGTTACACTAACACCTAACACTATACTACAGTTAAATAAATTACCTAAATTAAATACAATTAAATAAATTAAATACAATTACCTAAATTAAATACAATTACCTAAATTACAAAAAACAAACACTAAATTACACAAAATAAAAAACAAATTACAAGATTTTTAAACTAATTACACCTAAACTAATAGCCCTATCAAATAAAAAAGCCCCCCCCAAAATACCCCCCCCCCCCCCAGCCAAAACTAAACTACTAATAGCCCTTAAAAGGGCCTTTTGCGGGGCATTGCCCCAAAGAAATCAGCTCTTCTACCTAAAAAAAACAAACAAACAACCCTCCCAACAGTAAAACCCACCACCCACACAACCAACCCCCCAAATTAAACCCTAACTAAAAAAACCTAAGCTCCCTTGCCCTGAAAAGGGCGTTTGGATGGTCATTGCCCTTAGAAGGGCATTTAGCTCTATTGCAGCTCAAAGCCCTAACCTAAAAATAAAACCCACCCAATAAACCCTTAAAAAAACCTAACACAAACCCCCTGAAGATCCACATACAGTTTTGAAGATCCGACATCCATCCTCAACGAAGCCGGGAGAAGTCCTCATCAAATCGGCAAGAAGTCCTCAATGAAGCTGGGAGAAGTCTTCATCTAAGCCGGGAGAAGTGGTCCTCCAGACGGGCAGAAGTCTTCATCCAGATGGCATCTTCTATCTTCATCCATTCGGCACGGAGCGGGTCCATCTTCAAGACATCCGGTGCTGAGCATCCTCTTCGAATGAAGTCTTCTTCCAGAATGAAGGTTCCTTTAAATGACGTCATCCAAGATGGCGTCCCTTAGAATCCGATTGGCTGATAGAATTCTATCAGCCAATCGGAATTAAGGCTGAAAAAATCCTATTGGCTGATGCAATCAGCCAATAGGATTGAGCTTGCATTCTAATGGCTGTTCCAATCAGCCAAAGTTATGCGAGCTCAATCCTATTGGCTGATTGAACCAGCCAATAGGATTGAAGATCAGTCCTATTGGTTGATTGCATCAGCCAATAGGATTTTTTCAACCTTAAAGGGACACTGTACCCAAAAATTTTCTTTCGTGATTCAGATAGAGCATGCAATTTTAAGTAACTTTCTAATTTACTCCTATTATCAAATGTTCTTTATTCTCTTGGTATCTTTATTTAAAATGCAAGAATGTAAGTTTAGATGCCGGCCCATTTTTGGTGAACAACCTAGGTTGTCCTTGCTGATTGGTGGATAAATTCATCCACCAATCAAAAACTGCTGTCCAGAGTGCTGAACCAAGAAAAAAAGCTTAGATGCCTTCTTTTTCATATAAAGATAGCAAGAGAACAAAGAAAAATTGATAATAGGAGTAAATTAGAAAGTTGCTTAAAATTGCATGCTCTATCTGAATCAGAAAAGAAAATTTTTGGGTACAGTGTCCCTTTAATTCCGATTGGCTGATATAATTCTATCAGCCAATCGGAATCTAAGAGACGCCATCTTAAATTACGTCATTTAAAGGAACCTTCGTTCGCGAAGAAGACTTCATTCAAAGAGGATGCCCCGCACTAGATGTCTTAAAGATGGACCCGCTCCGCACCGGATGGATGAAGATAGAAGATGCTGTCTGGATGAAGACTTCTGCCCGTCTAGAGGACCACTTCTCCCGGCTTGGATAAAGACTTCTCCCGGCTTCGTTGAGGACTTCTTGCTGCTTCGATGATGACTTCTCCCGGCTTCATTGAGGATGGATGTTGGATCTTCAAAACTGTAAGTGGATCTTCAGGGGGTTAGTGTTAGGTTTTTTTTAAGGGTTTATTGGGTGGGTTTTATTTTTAGGTTAGGGCTTTGGGCTGCAATAGAGCTAAATACCCTTTTAAGGGCAATGCCCATCCAAATGCCCTTTTCAGGGCAATGGGGAGCTTAGGTTTTTTTAGTTAGGGTTTTATTTGGGGGTTTGGTTGTGTAGGTGGTGGGTTTTACTGTTGGGGGGGTTATTTGTATTTTTTTTTTCAGTTAAAAGAGCTGATTTCTTTGGGGCAATGCCCCGCAAAAGGCCCTTTTAAGGGCTATTGGTAGTTTAGTTTAGGCTAGGGTTTTTTTTTATTTGGGGGGGGGGCTTTTTTTAATTTGATAGGGCTATTAGTTTAGGTGTAATTAGTTTAAATGTCTTGTAATTAGTTTTTTATGTTGTGTAATTTGGTGGGTTTTTTGTAATTTAGGTAATTGTATTTAATTTAAATAATTGTATTTAATTTAGGTAATTTATTTAATTTTAGTGTAGTGTTAGGTGTTAGTGTAACTTTGGTAAGGTTTTATTTTACAGGTAAATTTGTATTTATTTTAGCTAGGTAGTTAGTAAATAGTTAATAACTATTTAGTAACTATTCTACCTTGCTAAAATAAATACAAACTTGCCTGTAAAATAAAAATAAACCCTAAGATAGATACAATGTAACTATTAGTTATATTGTAGCTAGCTTAAGGTTTATTTTACAGGTATTTAGTTTTAAATAGGAATTATTTAGTTATTAATTGTAGATTTTAATTAAATATATTTTAATTATATTTAAGTTAGGGGGTGTTAGGGTTAGGCTTAGACTTAGGTTTAGGGGTTAATAAATATAATATAGTGGCGGCGACGTTGGTGCGGCAGATTAGGGGTTAATAAATGTAGGTATGTGGCGTCGATGTTAGGGACAGCAGATTAGGGGTTAATAATATTTAACTAGTGTTTGCGAGGTGGGAGGGTGGCGGTTTAGGGGCTAATATGTTTATTATAGTGGCGGTGATGTCGGGAGCGGCAGTTTAGGGGTTAAAAATTTTATTTTAGTGTTTGCGATGCGGGAGGGCCTCGGTTTAGGGGTTAATAGGTAGTTTATGGGTGTTAGTGTACTTTTTAGCACTTTAGTTATGAGTTTTATGCTACTGCTTTGTAGTGTAAAACTCATAACTACTGTACTGACTTTAGAATGCATTACGAATCTTGCGGGATAGGCTGTACCGCTCACTTTTTGGCCTAAAAAAGCTGTACCTACAAGACTCGTAATAGCAGCTGTAGTAAAAAAGCAGCGTTATGAGCCTTAACGCTGCTTTTTTACTCATAACGCAAAACTCGTAATCTAGCCGTAAGATTACTAAAAAATTTAAACTACAATTACAAAAAATAATAAACACTAAAATTACAAAAAATAAAAAAAACTACCATTACAAAAAATAACAAAACGAAATTATCCAAAACAATAAAAAATATTCCTATTCTAATACCCCGTTAAAAAAAAACACCCCAAAATAAAAAAAATAATTCTATTATAAACTACCAAGGGCCCTTAAAAGGGCCATTTGTAGGGCATTGCCCTAAAGTTAACAATTCTTTTGCAAAAAAATAAAAACAAACACCCCTAACATTATAAATCCCCACCCCCCAAAACCCACAAAATAAAAATAAACCTAATCTACCCATTGCCCTGGAAAGGACATTCAGCTCTTTTTCGGCCCATTAAAAATAAAAAATCTACAAAAAAACACACCCCAAAAATAAAAAAAATCCCATTACAAAACATAACAAACAAAATTATCCAAAATAGTAAAAATGATTCCTGTTCTAATACCCGTTTAAAAAAAAAAAAAAACACGCCAAAATAAAAAACCCTAATCTATCATAAACTACCAATAGCCCTTAAAAGGGCCTTTTGTAGGGCATTGCCCTAAAGTTAACAGCTCTTTTGCTAAAAAATTACATCAAACACCCCCTATCATTACAAACCCCCACCCCCCCAAAGCCACAAAATAAAAAAACCTAATCTTCCCATTGCCCTGAAAAGGGCATTTGTAAGGACATTTCCTTAAAAGAGCATTCAGCTCTTTTACTGCCCTTAAAAGAGCATTCAGCTCTTTTTCGGTGCATTAAAATAAAAAATCCTTAACCTAAAAAACAAAACCACCCCAAAAAAACCTAACACTAACCCCAAAATCGGTACTCACAGTTGCTGAAGTCTAGCGAAATATCTTCATCCCAGTGGCAAAGCATCTTCATCCAGGCGGCTCCACCTGTATCCATTGCGGGACCGGTATCATATATCTTTATCTCAGCGGAGGCGGAGCGGTCAGTGGATGTACGATTGCTCGGAGGCGGAGGTCCAGGCGGAGTTCCATCGGAAATCTTCATGCAATCGACCACCTCACACTGAAGATTGAATGCAAGGTACCAATTTTATATATATCGGAATGAGAGCTGCTAAATCCTATTGGCTGATCAAATCAGCTCTCATTCTTATTGGCTGATTTGAAGTTTTTATTTTAACCCCTTGAATGCTAATGACGGCTCTGAGCCATTGTAGATTTTCCCACTCTGGTGCTAATGATGGCTCAGAGCAGTTGCTAGCACTCTCCCACCTTGAGGGAGATCTGGGGGCTCCCATCTGCTCCTACCCCGGCGATCGGGCCTGCATAGTGACAGGCATCGCCAGGGCTTCACGTTATGCACAGTGACGTGACGAGCAATGACGTGATGACGTAACCGTGCAACTTTATTTATACTTAACAATGTTAAGTATAGGAGCAGGGGGCATGCTATTTAGAAGCCTGTATCTCAGGCATCTAAGCAGCTACAGACCCCCAAGACCCACCATTGGAAAGATATTCACCCACCATTGAAAAGGTAATCGCCCAACCATTCCAACAGTGTAAGTCTTGGAGATCTGAAAGGAAAAAAAACTTAATTTAAAAAATAAAAAATAAAAATAATAATAAAAAAAACTTTAAAAAGCTTAGCACCCAGGTGGGAAAGTGCTTAGCATTCAAAGGGTTAAATTGGGTATCAGAATAGGAATAATTGGGGGGCGTGTCCGGGCTAAGGTTGAAGATGGCCGCAAAACTGAGAGCTCTGAAAGATTGATTTACATCCTGCCATGTAATCAATATATTTCAAAGCCATCCAGCATAGAAAAGTGAACCAATTGAAAGAGAAAAGTTTGCTGGTAAAAGTGATAATTATACTGCATAAATTCAGGGCTTCTCAGACCGGACCGCTGCAGGGGATTTTTGGCGGCCTCTACAGAGGGAATCTCTCAGCACCCCCCCCGGGGAACCGGGTACGTGGAGATACTTTCTAAATCTCCTTTTTACTCCCTACAAAACTAAACATGGAGGAACTACTTGGGGCCATACAGGGCTGGATGTCCGATTTTGAGCATACCATACACGCTAGATTTGACCGCCTATCGTCCCAGATGGATATCACTCACATCAAGATGGTCCCGACCGGAAATGAGAGGGGGGCGAATGTGGTGCTCCCTGGGCTATGTGACACATTAACCGAGATATACTCACATACCGCAACGGACACACAGAAGTGTGAGCAACCGGAAGCCTGCAAGAGCTCTTTACCTGCTCCGGTTCCTAACTGGGGAGATACGGCCGGCTCTTTGGGGCGGGATCTAGGCGAGGTGAGAGCTGAACCGCTGACAGGAGTCATTTTACATGCCAGGCTTCAGGTACTGACACCGGGTTTCTTCTATATGTGTGACACGGGGTCCCCCTTGCTCAGAAAGGAAGGCTGTGGGATTCTGTATTGTAACCCCGTTGTTCTGTTGGTGATTAGAGGAGCTGCCTCTTGGCTGATCCCACGAAATCAAAATGCGGTTGTGAAGAGGGCCTTTCGGTCCGGCATAGGTTAACCGCACACAGCCCCTGCCAGCATAGAGAGACAGTGGAGGACTCTTTGATAAAAGCGGGGGAAGGTATATGCGGACCTACAGAGGTAACAATCAATATGTGAGACCTTGGCATAGAAAATTGTGCCTACTTAAGAGCCCTGAGAGCTTTAGGATGGGCCTTGTTACAACCGTTTTTCCTCTCTCTCCTACCACTAAGCTATGTGGGTATGTGGAATCCGTTTAATTTGGACTGTGGGTATGGTGTCATAATCCCAGAACTTTTTGAGCTACCTAAAACCCCACTGACCTGTGTTTTGGACATTTAGGTGCTTTGTGCCTGGACTGTTGGTTTGGAAGATTTTCTAAAATTATTTGATATCTAACTTAACCCAGACCAACGCACAGATTATTTTGTTAACAATGTTCGCTTATTGTATTGTCATATCCAATATAGAAAATGTGGCTGATATTTTGCATTAAGAGGCTATGTTTTTATTATGTTTATTTTACCTAACAAGGCGACAAACTTCTCTAGTTAAATAATGTCGCTGGGGGTGTGGCACTCATTGCGGCAATACACTGTACATTAGAGGATTCATAATGATAGATTTTATAGTTTCTGGTGGCCCAAGAGAGGCCTATATATCAGAGGCAAGGAGGAATCCACAGTGTGTGCTGCTCTGGGGACCACCCCCCCTTAACAGTTAATAGATAAAGTTAAAATAGGGAATGCATATCGGCACTGGATCTTGCTAATTTCCCTCCCTGTTAGATGAGACAAGTGGAGTATAAGGGCAGTTTAAAACTAAGATGTGTCCTACTGCGCGCACGCTGCATTCACCTGCAGAACTTGGGCCATATTGGTTTGTGTATTGGGATTGCAGTGTGGGAAGACATCCCAGTTGCTATGCAGTTTTGTGCTACACTTTACCCCACCTGATGCTGCTTTGCGCGCTGTGATCTGTAATGCCTATATATTGAGTTCTTTAGCCTAACCTAACATGTTAATTATTGAATTTCTCTGTATGGTGTGTGCGGTGTGCGTGTGGCCTTACCATTCAAGATTATGCTGCTCCACTGAGTGATTTGAGGCCTTACACAGGCCTATAGTAACCTAAAGGGTATATTGAGAATAAGTATCTGAAGTTAAATGATGTGGACACACAAGGACCTACATTTTCCTGTTCAGAATCTCTCTACAGAAACCAGGTCTTAGACCTCGCATTTATTATAGTGTTTTTGACTTGTCCAAATTAACATGTTTATACTGAAAACGAGGTATCGCACATGGCTTGTGCATATTCTCCTGAGGAGGAGATATTATTGTTCAAGGTTTTAAGGACATGCCTATGTATTTGTTATATGAGTCTGGATGTATGTCTATAGGCGTGTTGCCATGATTAATATTTGATTGTGTTTTTCTGTATGTTCTGATCACCTCAATAAAAACTATTTAAAAAAAAAAAAAGAATAGGAATAATTTTTATTGTTTTGGATAATTTTGTTTGTTATTTTTTGTGATGGTAGTTTTTTTTAATTTTTTGTAATTTTAGTGTTTATTATTTTTTGTAATTATAGTTTTAATTTTTTTAGTAATCTTAGGTTTTTATTTTTAGTAATCTTAGGTTTTATTAGTTTAAGCTTAGGTTTTATTTTTATTTCACAGGTAAGTTTGTATTTATTTTAACTAGGTGGTTAGTAAATAGCTAAATTGTAGCTAGCTTAGGTTTTATTTTGATTTCACAGGTAAGTTTGTATTTATTTGTAAATAGGTAGTTAGTTAATAATTGTAACTTTAATTTAGGTCTCTTATTTATGTTAAAGTTAGGGGTGTTAATATAGTTTAATTTAGGTTGTTGCAATGTGGGGGGTCACGGTTTAGGGGTTAATAGGTTTAGTTACTGTTAGTGATGTGGGTGTACGGCGGTTTAGGGGTAATAGGTTTTGTTAGTGTCGGCAATGTCGGGGAACTGCTGTTTAGGGGTTAATAGGTTTAGTTAGTGTTGGCGATGTCTGGGAACTGTGGTTTAGGGGTTACTAGGTTTAGTTAGAGTCGGGAATGTCGGTTTAGGGGTTAATATGTTTAGGTAGAGTCAGATGTCGGGGAATTTCGGTTTAGGGGTTAATATGTTTAGGTAGAGTCAGCGATATTGGGGAATGTCGGTTTAGGGGTTAATAGCTTTATTTAATGATTTAGTTAGTGTTGGGGAACTGCAGTTTAGATTAGAACAATACAAAATTCCGAATATGAATAAAGAATAGATCTGAAAATTCGGAAACTGATTCATTCATTTTCAGAATTTTTCAGGATTTTAGTTATGATGTCAAATTGGAAATTTGGATTAATTTGAATTCATTTGAATCTCCGAATCGGCCAGAATTCGTCCGAAAACAAAATTTGGCTGAAACAAATTGTACATGTCTATAAACTATATTAAACTGTGTTTTGGGGTAAATGGGGACATTAGAGATCTGATTTCTGGTTAATTTTTGGATTGCTAATTGCTACCGTGAGCTTGCAGTAGCAATAACCAGCCACTTGTAATGGCTGGTTATTTATCGCGCACCTGTAAACGAATGAATTTGCCCATTTACGGATGAGCAATAAATGAGAGCTCCACTTGTAATCTAGCCATGAATTGGTATAGTAGTTTGTGAGATATCCTGTGTAGGTATGTGTGGCGTTTAGTCAAGCATCTAAGTGGCTCTGCTTGAAATTTGAAAGTTTTTTTTTATAAGGGCAGGAGAAACTGACATTTTTTTCCAAAAATATCTGTTTTTAATCACAACAAAATCACAATGATTTATTGGAAGAGCACCATAAAAAGTCCATAACAGTTTAACCCCTGTACCCAATAAGATGTATATTTACATCTTGCAGTACTTTGCCCATCATACTGCAAGAAGTATATATACGTCTTTGCTTTAGGAAGCTCCAGCACTCTCAACTGTTAAGTTACAGCCTAGAGCTAAAGCTCCTGAAGCTTTAGGCATCTGCCGCATATGGAGCCGAAGTGTGATCGGTGCTCCGCCTCCCTATGAGGAGAAATGCCTGATTGTTACAGACTGTGACACTGTGTGTGTCACTGTCTGTAATGATCTTCTGTTGGTGCTGGCGGGAGGTGTGGGCAGGAGGTGTGGGCGTCCCAGCAGGGGAGGCAGGAGGGAGCGGGAGAGAGTGCGAGGGGCCCTACACTACGGAAAATAAAAAACAAAGGGACAGGGAGGGATGGGGCAGCTACACTATATAAAAGTGGATCTGGGGGTTTGGGGGTCCCCTAACTAAATATCGCGGGTGGGGGGGAGGTGGGGGACACTATGCTACAGAAAATATGTAAAAATAAAAAGCATTTAAAATAAAAAGAAGCAGTTGCCAGTACATGAGATGGCGGGTATTAGTTAGAGGAGGGAAGTTTAGAGAGCTGTTTGGGCAGGGGGGGGGGGGAGATCAGGGTGGTTGGGGTGTAAGGGGGGATCCTACACCACAGAAAATATAAAAAAATAAAATAAATATTTTATTTAAAAAAAGCTTCATATTTTAATACTGGCAGACTGGGGGAGGAAAGAGCGATGTTTAGGAGGGATCAGGGGGTTGGAAGTGTCAGGTGGGAGGCTAACCTCTACACTAAAACAAAAATTAACCTTTTAAACTACCTAATTAACCCCTTCACTGTCGAGAATAATAGAAGTGTAGTGCACAGCTGCAATTAGCGGTCTTCTAATCACCAAAAAGCAATTTCAAAGCCATATGTCTGCTATTTCTGAACAATATATGATAAAGACAAGGAAAGAGGCGCCACATGTGTGAATCAATATCTCACTAGTTGATATGATGTAACAAACACAGGGTACTCACAAGGTGTATAGGCACCCACTTGTGCCAGTAGAGACAGGCTGGTTTTCAACAGCAGACCAGCTAGCTGGAACCGGGCAATATACTGGAATCACAGGCTTGGATGACCCCTGATAACTGACTGGATACAGGTTGGATTCCAGAATGATGTTTAAAGAAGTAGAGGAGAGGCTATATAAAACCTCCCAAGGTAGCGTAGATGAAAGTATGTACAGAGAGCTATTGATAAAACTTCTCAAATTTAATAGAAGAAAAGCAAATTAAAAACAGCTCATGCTCAATTTGTACATACAGTAGATATGCAACGCGTTTCATGGCTAACACCGTTTCATCAGGCATAAGTACATGATAAGTGTTTGGCCCTTATATAGGGCTATGCTACCTAAGGCAGAAAGAGCTCACCCCTCCCCCCTACAATTAGTGTGAACACCAATCAGGTTACCCTTTGTCTCATTAGTAGTAAGTTGTCACACCTGTGTATTGAGACTTGTACTCGATCAAAACAAAAACATCATCATGTAAAAAATTGTCTACAATCAATAGAACCAGTGATGCCACTAACGTGATAAAATCTGACCGTTTATTCTATATTTGCTATGCACGATCATAAACACGCCAACCCAATATTACAATGACTGGTATTGTTATTATTTGAAATGAATAGGTACTAGTATTTATACCTTAGTTCTTACCTCTATTTAGAGTCTTAAACACTTCCCAGTATGATACGGAGCTTTAAAGCTGAGCGTAGTGCGTAAACTGTTTAGAAACAATGCTAATCCACAGACCTGATTGGGCAATAGTATACGAACCACTACCAATCCCCTTACGATTTAACGATCACTCCCTTACTGCGTCACCCATGTAAATCAGAGTAGTACGCAGCCCAACTATGCTGCTAGATGTATAATGCTCAACTCAGCCTCTGACGTATGGGCACATGGGCCAATCAGATTCCTAATTTGTTATCAAGCCTACTAGAGCAAATGTAAACACAACTCGGTTACCAAAGTGATCGCCAAGCCAAAAATGGGCTGAGGATAATATATCGTAATCCCAAATATGTAGAAATGTAATGAATCCATGTGTCCCTATACTAAGATAAATTGGTACCTGATTCTATATGAAGAATTAACAAGGTGAAGAGGGAAAGCAACATAATAATAGGGGAATAAGGAACCAATAACAATATATGGTGATAAGAATGAAATTATATAATATCAAAACTAATTTAGAAAATAGATATACTTATATGGTGAATCCTAAGTGCAGACATGCATGTGATGAGACAATATAGGAATATATGTATATATATGTGAAAGCACATGCACGCATATACATGTATATGCCTGATGAAACGGTGTTAGCCGTGAAACTCGTTGCATATCTACTGTATGTACAAATTGAACATGAGCTGTTTTTAATTTGCTTTTATTCTATTAAATTTGAGAAGTTTTATCAATAGCTCTCTGTGCTCTGTACATACTTTCATCTACGCTACCTTGGGAGGTTTTATATAGCCTCTCCTCTACTTCTTTGATTGTCATTCTGGGATCCAAGCTGTACCTGTATCCAGTCCATTATCAGGGGTCATCCAAGTCTGTGATTTCAGTATATTGCCCGGTTCCAGCTAGCTGGTCTGCTGTTGAAAACCAGCGTGTCTCTACTGGCACAAGTGGGTGCCTATACACCTTGTGAGTACCCTGTGTTCGTCACATCATATCAACTAGTGAGATATTGATTCACACATGTGGCGCCTCTTTCCTTGTCTTTATCATATATAGAACTGCCTACTTTGGTGAAGTTAGAGTGCTGCCTTTCCTGACTGGATGTCATACAAAGCTGCCTGTTATCATCTAAAAACCACATTATCACAAAAGGATTGCTTTTGGGACTGGTTCATTTTATATATACATTTACCAGCTGTATGGTTTGGTTTGAAAGACACATTCTGTATATTTAAATGTTCCAGTCTGGTTGACTATACTATTCATTTATTTGTTGAGTACCACTATTTGATGTTTTTTCATTGCATGAGAATTCATTTATCTATTTTTTTACTTGAGCGCCTCCTATAGGGATTGTTGATATTCCTCTTTTGCTTATATTTCTGAACAAAGAGGATCCCAGAGAAACTTTTACAAACATTTGTGCCATAATTGCAAATATCTCCTATTATAGAATGCACAGAACTCAAAAATGCGCCATTGTTCAACTTCAAGAACTGTTTATTAACTGAAGACAACACACCCATTTTACTGTAATACCTCATGCTTGTCCCTAGTGTTAGAACTTATGAACTGCAACAAATATAAACAACAACAACTGGAAGAAACCATTATGATATATTCATTACATCTCCCTTTTTAAAAAAAAATAATAATAATAATATATATATTAGATATAACAATATATACATAAAAAAGCACACAGTTATGTAGCTTCATAATCTTCCCAAAACTTTGGCTTGATTCTTCGTCCATATCTGGAGAATCTACTGGGTGGCTCAACTTGTGCTGTATCTGTCGTGCTAGGAAAATCCCATTGGAGCTGGGATCAGAGAGTTGTGCGGTTGGTGTTGTACTCAGTAATTGTCCCTCCTGTATGTCCACATGTGAAGCATCAGTTAAGCCTAGAGTCTCATTTATATCACTATGTGACATTCTTGATGGTACATAAAGCTCTGCATCTGGAATATTTGTAACTCCTGTATTTGTACTTCTGTTATGACACAGATGCATTCTGTTGCACCGGTAATCTTTGAGTGTGGTGCACTTGTTACTTTGGTTAACCCTGCAGATTTCCACCTTCCTTCTACATTTTGCACCCTTACCCTATCACCAAGCTCACAAGGTTTTAGAAATTTAGACCCACAATCATAGTACTGTTTCTGCCTGTTTATTAATGATTCCATTCAGTGTTTAACCATTGCAGGATTCTGTACTTTGGAGGCAAGTTGTGTAGGTTTTGAAGGAAAAACTGATTTCAAATGTCTACTCATTAGTTATTGTGAAGGTGATGCAATTCCATCTATTGGGATGTTACGGTAGTTTAGAATACATAGGTATGGATCTTGATTAGTTTGGGCTGCGTTTTCCAAATTTTTTTTTGCAATTTGTACGTATTTTTCAGCTAAGCCATCTGACTGTGGGTAATGTGGGCTGGACAATGTGGCCTAGATTTAGAGTTTGGCGGTAGCCGTCAAAACCAGCGTTAGAGGCTCCTAACGCTGGTTTTTACCGCCCGCTGGTATTTGGAGTCAGTCAGGAAAGGGTCTAACGCTCACTTTCCAGTCGCGACATTTCCATACCGCAGATCCCCCTACGCCATTTGCGTATCCTATCTTTTCAATGGGATCTTTCTAATGCCAGTATTTAGAGTCGTGGCTGAAGTGAGCGTTAGAAATCTAACGACAAAACTCCAGCAGCAGAAAAAAAAACAGGAGTTAAGAGCTTTTTGGGCTAACGCCAGTTCATAAAGCTCTTAACTACTGTGCTCTAAAGTACACTAACACCCATAAACTACCTATGTACCCCTAAACCGAGGTCCCCCACATCGCCGCCACTCGATTAAATTTTTTTAACCCCTAATCTTCCGACCGCACACCGCCGCCAGCTACGTTATACTTCTGTACCCCTAAT
This sequence comes from Bombina bombina, assembly GCF_027579735.1. Lineage (NCBI taxonomy): Eukaryota > Metazoa > Chordata > Amphibia > Anura > Bombinatoridae > Bombina > Bombina bombina. Next base: position 97,394,832 of record NC_069501.1, read on the forward strand.
CTGCTGCCCCTAACACCGCCGACCCCTATATTATATTTATTAACCCCTAATCTGCCCCCCTCAACGTCGCCGACACCTACCTACACTTATTAACCCCTAATCTGCCGACCGGATCGCGCCGCTACTATAAAAAAGTTATTAACCCCTAATCCGCCTCACTCCCGCCTCAATAACCCTATAATAAATAGTATTAACCCCTAATCTGCCCTCCCTAACCTCACCGACACCTAACTTCAAGTATTAACCCCTAATCTGCCGACCGGATCTCGCCGCTACTATAATAAATGTATTAACCCCTAAAGCTAAGTCTAACCCTAACACTAACACCCCCCTAAGTTAAATATAATTTAAATCTAACGAAATAAATTAACTCTTATTAAATAAATTATTCCTATTTAAAGCTAAATACTTACCTGTAAAATAAATCCTAATATAGCTACAATATAAATTATAATTATATTGTAGCTTTTTTAGGATTAATATTTATTTTACAGGCAACTTTGTATTTATTTTAACCAGGTACAATAGCTATTAAATAGTTAATAACTATTTAATAGCTACCTAGTTAAAATAATTACAAAATTACTTGTAAAATAAATCCTAACCTAAGTTACAATTAAACCTAACACTACACTATCAATAAATAAATTAAATAAACTACCTACAATTATCTACAATTAAACCTAACACTACACTATCAATAAATTAATTAAATACAATACCTACAAATAAATACAATTAAATAAACTAACTAAAGTACAAAAAATAAAAAAGAACTAAGTTACAAAAAATAAAAAAATATTTACAAACATTAGAAAAATATTACAACAATTTTAAACTAATTACACCTACTCTAAGCCCCCTAATAAAATAACAAAGACCCCCAAAATAAAAAAATGCCCTACCCTATTCTAAAATTAAAATAGAAAAGATCTTTTACCTTACCAGCCCTTAAAAGGGCCATTTGCGGGGCATGCCCCAAAGAATTCAGCATTTTTGCCTGGAAAAAAAACATACAATACCCCCCCCAACATTAAAACCCACCATCCACATACCCCTAATCTAACCCAAACCCCACTTAAATAGACCTAACACTAAGCCCCTGAAGATCTTCCTACCTTATCTTCACCACACCGGGTATCAGCGATCCGTCCAGGCTCCGATGTCATGATCCAAGCCCAAGTGGGGGGCTGAAGACATCCATCCTCCGGCTGAAGTCCTGATCCAAGCGGGAAGAAGAGGACATCCAGACCGGCAAACATCTTCATCCAGGCGGCATCTTCTATGTTCTTCCATCCGATGACAACCGGCTGATCTTCAAGACCTCCAGCACGGATCCATCCTCTTCTTCCGACAACTTCCCGACGAATGAAGGTTCCTTTAAGGGACGTCATCCAAGATGGCGTCCCTCGAATTCCGATTGGCTGATAGGATTCTATCAGCCAATCGGAATTAAGCTAGGAAAATACTGATTGGCTGATGGAATCAGCCAATCAGATTCAAGTTCAATCCGATTGACTGATCCAATCAGCCAATCAGATTGAGCTTGCATTCTATTGGCTGTTCCGATCAGCCAATAGAATGTGAGCTCAATCTGATTGGCTGATCGGATCAGCCAATCGGATTGAACTTGAATCTGATTGGTTGATTCCATCAGCCAATCAGAATTTTTCTACCTTAATTCCGATTGGCTGATAGAATCCTATCAGCCAATCGGAATTCGAGGGACGCCATCTTGGATGACGTCCCTTAAAGGAACCGTCATTCGTCGGGAAGTCGTCGGTGAAGATGGATGTTCCGCATCGGCGGGATGAACTACATGGATTCGGAAGAAAGAAGATTGAAGATGCCTCTTGATAGAAGACTTCAGTCGGATCATGGCCTTTTTCAGCTCCCGCTTGGATGAAGACTTCAGCCGGATCATGGACATCTTCAGCTTCCCGCTTGGGCTTGGATCAAGACATCGGAGGCTCTTCTGGATCGATCGGTGAACCCGGCGTGGTGAAGACAAGGTAGGGAGATCTTCAGGGGCTTAGTGTTAGGTTTATTTAAGGGGGGTTTGGGTTAGATTAGGGGTATGTGGGTGGTGGGTTGTAATGTTGGGGGGTATTGTATGTTTTTTGTTTACAGGCAAAAGAGCTGAATTCTTTGGGGCATGCCCCGCAAAGGGCCCTGTTCAGGGCTGGTAAGGTAAAAGAGCTTTTCTATTTTAATTTTAGAATAGGGTAGGGCATTTTTTTATTTTGGGGGTCTTTGTTATTTTATTAGGGGACTTAGAGTAGGTGTAATTAGTTTAAAATTGTTGTAATATTTTTCTAATGTTTGTAAATATTTTTTTATTTTTTGTAACTTAGTTCTTTTTTATTTTTTGTACTTTAGTTAGTTTATTGCTTTGTATTTATTTGTAGGTATTGTATTTAATTAATTTATTGATAGTGTAGTGTTAGGTTTAATTGTAGATAATTGTAGGTAGTTTATTTAATTTATTTATTGATAGTGTAGTGTTAGGTTTAATTGTAACTTAGGTTAGGATTTATTTTACAGGTAATTTTGTAATTATTTTAACTAGGTAGCTATTAAATAGTTATAACTATTTAATAGCTATTGTACCTGGTTAAAATAATTACAAAGTTGCCTGTAAAATAAATATTAATCCTAAAATAGCTACAATATAATTATAATTTATATTGTAGCTATATTAGGATTTATTTTACAGGTAAGTATTTATCTTTAAATAGGAATAATTTATTTAATAAGAGTTAATTTATTTCGTTAGATGTAAATTATATTTAACTTAGGGGGGTGTTAGTGTTAGGGTTAGACTTAGCTTTAGGGGTTAATACATTTATAAGAGTAGTGGCGAGCTCCGGTCGGCAGATTAGGGGTTAATAAGTGTAGGTAGGTGGAGGCGACGTTGGGGGTGGCAGATTAGGGGTTAATAAATATAATATAGGGGTCGGCGTTGTTAGGGGCAGCAGATTAGGGGTACATAGGGATAACGTAGGTTGCGACGGTGTACGGAGCGGCAGATTAGGGGTTAATAATAATATGCAGGGGTCAGCGATAGCGGGGGCGGCAGATTAGGGGTTAATAAATGTAATATAGGGGTCGGCGGTGTTAGGGGCAGCAGATTAGGGGTACATAGGGATAATGTAGGTTGCGGCGGTGTACGGAGCAGCAGATTAGGGGTTAATAATAATATGCAGGGGTCAGCGATAGCGGGGGCGGCAGATTAGGGGTTAATAAGTGTAAGGTTAGGGGTGTTTAGACTCGGGGTACATGTTAGGGTGTTAGGTGCAGACTTAGGAAGTGTTTGCCCATAGGAAACAATGGGGCTGCTTTAGGAGCTGAACGCTGCTTTTTTGCAGGTGTTAGGTTTTTTTTCAGCTCAAACTGCCCCATTGTTTTCTATGGGGGAATCGTGCACGAGCACGTTTTTGAAGCTGGCCGCGTCCGTAAGCACCGCTGGTATTTAGAGTTGCAGTGGCGGTAAATTATGCTCTACGCTCCCTTTTTGGAGCCTAACGCAGCCCTTCAGAGAACTCTAAATACCAGCGGTATTTAAAAGGTGCGGGGGAAAAACAGCATGCGTAGCTAACGCACCCCTTTGGTCGCAGAACTCTAAATCTAGCCGTGTGTGTTTAAAACCCTATTCTTTTGCTAAGCTTGCAAATTCCATTGAGGAGTAATAAGGACCATTATCTGATATTAACTCATCGCATATGCCATGTCTTGCCAAAATCGATTTAATAATAACATCTATCACTGCACTAGACTTAGGCCTAGATTTGGAGTTTGGCATTAGCCGTGAAAACCAGCGTTAGAGGCTCCTAACGCTGGTTTTAGGCTAACTCCGGTATTTGGAGTCACTCAAAAAAGGGTCTAACGCTCACTTTTCAGCCGCGACTTTTCCATACCGCAGATCACCTTACGTCAATTGCGTATCCTATCTTTTCAATGGGATCTTTCTAACTACTTACTAATTACACCTACTCTAAGCCCCCTAATAAAATAACAAAGACCCCCAAAATAAAAAATGCCCTACCCTATTCTAAATTACTAATGTTTTAAAGCTCTTTTACCTTACCAGCCCTGAACAGGGCCCTTTGAGGGGCATGCCCCAAAAAGTTCAGCTCTTTTGCCTGTAAAAAAAAACATACAATACCCCCCCTCCAACATTACAACCCACCACCCACATACCCCTAATCTAACCCAAACCCCCCTTAAATAAACCTAACACTAAGCCCCTGAAGATCATCCTACCTTGTCTTCACCTCACCAGGTATCACCGATCCGTCCTGGCTCCAAAATCTTCATCCAACCCAAGCGGGAGCTGGCGATCCATCATCCGGTGGCTGAAGAGGTCCAGAAGAGGCTCCAAAGTCTTCATCCTATCCGGGAAGAAGAGGCGATCCGGACCGGCAACCATCTTCATCCAAGCGGCATCTTCTATCTTCATCCAATGACGAGCAGCTCCATCCTGAAGACCTCCACCGCGGACCCATCTTCTTCCGGCGACGTCCAACTGAAGAATGACGGTTCCTTTAAGGGACGTCATCCAAGATGGCGTCCCTTGAATTCCGATTGGCTGATAGGATTCTATCAGCCAATCGGAATTAAGGTAGGAATATTCTGATTGGCTGATGGAATCAGCCAATCAGAATCAAGTTCAATCCGATTGGCTGATCCAATCAGCCAATCAGATTGAGCTCGCATTCTATTGGCTGATCGGAACAGCCAATAGAATGCGAGCTCAATCTGATTGGCTGATTGGATCAGCCAATCGGATTGAACTTGATTCTGATTGGCTGATTCAATCAGCCAATCAGAATATTCCTACCGTAATTCCGATTGGCTGATAGAATCCTATCAGCCAATCGGAATTCGAGGGACGCCATCTTGGATGACGTCCCTTAAAGGAACCATCATTCTTCAGTTGGACGTCGCCGGAAGAAGATGGGTCCGCGGTGGAGGTCTTCAGGATGGAGCCGGTCGTCATCGGATGAAGATAGAAGATGCCGCTTGGATGAAGATGGTTGCCGGTCCGGATCGCCTCTTCTTCCCGGATAGGATGAAGACTTTGGAGCCTCTTCTGGACCTCTTCAGCCACCGGATGATGGATCGCCAGCTCCCGCTTGGGTTGGATGAAGATTTTGGAGCCAGGACGGATCGGTGATACCTGGTGAGGTGAAGACAAGGTAGGATGATCTTCAGGGGCTTAGTGTTAGGTTTATTTAAGGGGGGTTTGGGTTAGATTAGGGGTATGTGGGTGGTGGGTTGTAATGTTGGGGGGGTATTGTATTTTTTTTTTACAGGCAAAAGAGCTGAACTTTTTGGGGCATGCCCCGCAAAGGGCCCTGTTCAGGGCTGGTAAGGTAAAAGAGCTTTGAACTTTAGTAATTTAGAATAGGGTAGGGCATTTTTTATTTTGGGGGTCTTTGTTATTTTATTAGGGGGCTTAGAGTAGGTGTAATTAGTTTAAAATTGTTGTAATATTTTTCTTATGTTTGTAAATATTTTTTTATTTTTTGTAACTTAGTTCTTTTTTATTTTTTGTACTTTAGTTAGTTTATTTCATTGTAGTTATTTGTAGGAATTGTATTTAATTAATTTAATGATAGTATAGTGTTAGGTTTAATTCTAACTTAGGTTAGGATTTATTTTACAGGTAATTTTGTAATTATTTTAACTAGGTAACTATTAAATAGTTCTTAACTATTTAATAGCTATTGTACATGGTTAAAATAATTACAAAGTTGCCTGTAAAATAAATATTAATCCTAAAATAGCTACAATGTAATTATAATTTATATTGTAGCTATATTAGGATTTATTTTACAGGTAAGTATTTAGCTTTAAATAGGAATAATTTATTTAATAAGAGATAATTCATTTCGTTAGATGTAAATTATATTTAACTTAGGGGGGTGTTAGTGTTAGGGTTAGACTTAGCTTTAGGGGTTAATACATTTATTAGAATAGCCGTGAGCTCCAGTCGGCAGATTAGGGGTTAATAATTGAAGTTAGGTGTCGGCGATGTTAGGCAGGGCAGATTAGGGGTTAATACTATTTATTATAGGGTTAGGGCGGATTAGGGGTTAATAACTTTATTATAGTAGCGCTCAGGTCCGCTCGGCAGATTAGGGGTTAATAAGTGTAGGCAGGTGGAGGCGACGTTGTGGGGGCAGATTAGGGGTTAATAAATATAATATAGGGGCCGGCGATGTTAGGGCAGCAGATTAGGGGTACATAGGGATAATGTAAGTAGCGGCGGTTTACGGAGCGGCAGATTAGGGGTTAATAATAATATGCAGGGGTCAGCGATAGCGGGGGCGGCAGATTAGGGAATAATAAGTGTAAGGTTAGGGGTGTTTAGACTCGGGGTACATGTTAGAGTGCTAGGTGCAGACGTAGGAAGTGTTTACGCATAGCAAACAATGGGGCTGCGTTAGGAGCTGAACGCGGCTTTTTTGCAGGTGTTAGGTTTTTTTTCAGCTCAAACAGCCCCATTGTTTCCTATGGGGGAATCGTGCAAGAGCACGTTTTTGAGGCTGGCCGCTTGTGTAAGCAACTCTGGTATCGAGAGTTGAAGCTGCGTTAAATATGCTCTACGCTCCTTTTTTGGAGCCTAACGCAGCCTTTATGTAGACTCTCAATACCAGAGTTATTTTTATGGTGCGGCCAGAAAAAAGCCGGCGTTAGCTTTTCAGGTCGTTACCGACAAAACTCCAAATCTAGCCGTTAGTGTCTCTTAGTTGAACTATTTCAAATTAAAAACTGTAGAAGTCTACCATTATAAGGCCTAGATTTGGAGTTTGGCGTTAGCCGTGAAAACCAGCGTTAGAGGCTCCTAACGCTGGTTTTGGCTGCCCGCTGGTATTTGGAGTCAGTGATTAAAGGGTCTAACGCTCACTTTTCAGCCGCGACTTTTCCATACCGCAGATCCCCTTACGTCAATTGCGTATCCTATCTTTTCAATGGGATCTTCCTAACGCCGGTATTTAGAGTCGTTTCTGAAGTGAGCGTTAGAGCTCTAACGACAAAACTCCAGCCGCAGGAAAATAGCAGTAGTTAAGAGCTTTCTGGGCTAACGCCGGTTCATAAAGCTCTTAACTACTGTACCCTAAAGTACACTAACACCCATAAACTACCTATGTACCCCTAAACCGAGCTCCCCCCACATCGCCGCCACTCGATTAAAATTTTTTAACCCCTAATCTGCCGACCGCCACCTACGTTATACTTATGTACCCCTAATCTGCTGCCCCTAACCCCACCGAGCCCTGTATTACATTTATTAACCCCTAAACTGCCCCCCACAATGTCGCCGCCAGCTACTTACAATAATTAACCCATAATCTGCCAACCCCTATATTATATTTATTAACCCCTAATCTGCCCCCTCAATGTCGCCGACACCTGCCTACACTTATTAACCCCTAATCTGCCGAGCGGACCTGAGCGCTACTATAATAAATGTATTAACCCCTAATCCGCCTCACTAACCCTATCATAAATAGTATTAACCCCTAATCTGCCCTCCCTAACATCGTCGACACCTAACTTCAATTATTAACCCCTAATCTGACGACCGGAGCTCATCGCTACTATAATAAATGGATTAACCCCTAAAGCTAAGTCTAACCCTAACTCTAACACCCCCCTAAGTTAAATATAATTTAAATCTAATGAAATAAATTAACTCTTATTAAATAAATTATTCCTATTTAAAGCTAAATACTTACCTGTAAAATACATCTTAATATAGCTACAATATAAATTATAATTATATTATAGCTATTTTAGGATTTATATTTATTTTACAGGCAACTTGGTAATTATTTTAACCAGGTACAATAGCTATTTAATAGTTACCTAGTTAAAATAATAACAAATTTACCTGTAAAATAAATCCTAACCTAAGATATAATTAAACCTAATACTACCCTATCAATAAATTAATTAAATAAACTACCTACAATTACCTACAATTAACCTAACACTACACTATCAATAAATTAATTAAACACAATTCCTACAAATAAATACAATTAAATAAACTAGCTAAAGTACAAAAAATAAAAAAGAACTAAGTTACAAAAAAATAAAAAAATATTTACAAACATAAGAAAAATATTACAACAATCTTAAACTAATTACACCTACTCTAAGCCCCCTAATAAAATAACAAAGCCCCCCAAAATAAAAAATTCCCTACCCTATTCTAAATTAAAAAAGGTAAAAGCTCTTTTACCTTACCAGCCCTGAACAGGGCCCTTTGCGGGGCATGCCCCAAGAATTTCAGCTCTTTTGCCTGTAAAAAAAAACATACAATACCCCCCCCCCAACATTACAACCCACCACCCACATACCCCTAATCTAACCCAAACCCCCCTTAAATAAACCTAACACTAAGCCCCTGAAGATCTTCCTACCTTGTCTTCACCATCCAGGTTCACCGATCCGTCCTGAAGAGCTCCTCCGATGTCCTGATCCAAGCCCAAGCGGGGGGCTGAAGAGGTCCATGATCCGGTCAAAGTCTTCATCCAAGCGGGGCAGAAGAGGATCTTCCATCCGATTGAAGTCTTCATCCAAGCAGCATCCATCCGGAGCGAAGCGGCAGGATCCTGAAGACCTCCAGCGCGGAACATCCATCCGGCCCGACGACTGAACGACGAATGACTGTTCCTTTAAGGGACGTCATCCAAGATGGCGTCCCTCGAATTCCGATTGGCTGATAGGATTCTATCAGCCAATCGGAATTAAGGTAGGAATTTTCTGATTGGCTGATGGAATCAGCCAATCAGAATCAAGTTCAATCCGATTGGCTGATCCAATCAGCCTATCAGATTGAGCTCGCATTCTATTGGCTGATCGTAACAGCCAATAGAATGCGAGCTCAATCTGATTGGCTGATTGGATCAGCCAATCGGATTGAACTTGATTCTGATTGGCTGATTCCATCAGCCAATCAGAAAATTCCTACCTTAATTCCGATTGGCTGATAGAATCCTATCAGCCAATCGGAATTCGAGGGACGCCATCTTGGATGACGTCCCTTAAAGGAACAGTCATTCGTCGTTCAGTCGTCGGGCCGGATGGATGTTCCGCGCTGGAGGTCTTCAGGATCCTGCCGCTTCGCTCCGGATAGAAGACCATAGAAGATGCCGCCTGGATGAAGACTTCAATCGGATGGAAGATCCTCTTCTGCCCCGCTTGGATGAAGACTTTGACCGGATCATGGACCTCTTCAGCCCCCCGCTTGGGCTTGGATCAGGACATCGGAGGAGCTCTTCAGGACGGATCGGTGAACCTGGATGGTGAAGACAAGGTAGGAAGATCTTCAGGGGCTTAGTGTTAGGTTTATTTAAGGGGGGTTTGGGTTAGATTAGGGGTATGTGGGTGGTGGGTTGTAATGTTGGGGGGGTATTGTATGTTTTTTTTTACAGGCAAAAGAGCTGAAATTCTTGGGGCATGCCCCGCAAAGGGCCCTGTTCAGGGCTGGTAAGGTAAAAGAGCTTTTACCTTTTTTAATTTAGAATAGGGTAGGGAATTTTTTATTTTGGGGGGCTTTGTTATTTTATTAGGGGGCTTAGAGTAGGTGTAATTAGTTTAAAATTGTTGTAATATTTTTCTTATGTTTGTAAATATTTTTTTATTTTTTGTAACTTAGTTCTTTTTTATTTTTTGTACTTTAGCTAGTTTATTTAATTGTATTTATTTGTAGGAATTGTGTTTAATTAATTTATTGATAGTGTAGTGTTAGGTTAATTGTAGGTAATTGTAGGTAGTTTATTTAATTAATTTATTGATAGGGTAGTGTTAGGTTTAATTATATCTTAGGTTAGGATTTATTTTACAGGTAAATTTGTTATTATTTTAACTAGGTAACTATTAAATAGCTATTGTACCTGGTTAAAATAATTACCAAGTTGCCTGTAAAATAAATATAAATCCTAAAATAGCTACAATGTAATTATAATTTATATTGTAGCTATATTAGGATGTATTTTACAGGTAAGTATTTAGCTTTAAATAGGAATAATTTATTTAATAAGAGTTAATTTATTTCGTTAGATTTAAATTATATTTAATTTAGGGCGGTGTTAGAGTTAGGGTTAGACTTACCTTTAGGGGTTAATCCATTTATTATAGTAGCGGTGAGCTCCGGTCGTCAGATTAGGGGTTAATAATTGAAGTTAGGTGTCGGCGATGTTAGGGAGGCCAGATTAGGGGTTAATACTATTTATTATAGGGTTTGTGAGGCGGATTAGGGGTTAATACATTTATTATAGTAGCGTTCAGGTCCGCTCGGCAGATTAGGGGTTAATAAGTGTAGGCAGGTGTCGGCGACGTTGTGGGGGGCAGATTAGGGGTTAATAAATATAATATAGGGGTCGGCGGTGTTAGGGGCAGCAGATTAGGGGTACATAGGGATAACGTAGGTTGCAGCGGTTTACGGAGCGGCAGATTAGGGGTTAAAAAAAATATGCAGTGGTCAGCGATAGCGGGAGCGGCAGATTAGGGGTTAATAAGTGTAAGGTTAGGGGTGTTTAGACTCGGGGTACATGTTAGAGTGTTAGGTGCAGACGTAGGAAGTGTTTCCCCATAGGAAACAATGGGGCTGCGTTAGGAGCTGAACGCTGCTTTTTTGCAGGTGTTAGGTTTTTTTTCAGCTCAAACAGCCCCATTGTTTTCTATGGGGGAATCGTGCACGAGCACGTTTTTGAGGCTGGCCGCGTCCGTAAGCAACTCTGGTATCGAGAGTTGCATTTGCGGTAAAAATGCTCTACGCTCCTTTTTTGGAGCCTAACGCAGCATTTGTTTGAACTCTCGATACCAGAGTTAAATTTATGGTGCGGCCAGAAAAAAGCCCGCGGAGCGTTAACAGCCCTTCTACCGCATAACTCCAAATCTAGGCCTAAGATAGTTGTTATGGTTCCATGTAAATAGGTCTGATGCAATTATATGCCAAGCTCACTCTTGTTACCATTGACTCCTTTTGGTTTGCTCTTTGATTTTTTTGACATGTTGCACAATTATTGACTTTGAGGCATATTTATCAAATGTCTGTTGGACCTGATCCGACAGTGTGGATCAGGTCCAACAGGCATCTCTGAATGCTGAGAGCAATACGCTCTCCGTATTCAGTATTGCATCATCAGCTCACAAGAGCCAGCAGGGAGGTGTCAATCAACCCAATCGGGTTGAATTCCTGCGACGTCTATCCGCCAGCTTAGAGCAGGTGGACAGGGTTATGAAGCAGCAGTCTTTAGACTGCTGCTTCTGGTGAGTCTGCAGGCTCGCCAGAAACACGGGCCCTCAAGCTCCATTCAGAGCTTGATAAATGGGCCTCCATGTCTTCAATTTGTGAATTCATTCCAGGCCAATATAAGAGGTCCCTAGCACGTCTTTTAAACAAGGCTATTCCAAAGTGCCCTATATGCAGTTTTCTTATTATTTCTTTCCTGATCTCCAGGGGAACCACAATTATCTCCCCTTTAAAAACAATCCCATCAATTATTGACAGTTCTTTTCTTACATTCCAGTATGGTTTTAAGTCAATATTTACTTTGGCTTTTGAGATTGGCCATCCTTGCCTTATTGTTGGGATCAAGTTGGCCATAGTTGCATCCCTTCCTGTTGCTAGCTGTATTTCATTAAGTTTCTCAGCAGCAGCAGGTAATTGTGAAAGTACAGAGTGCACATGCTCTTCCAATTCTGTTTCCTCATTTTCGTCTTGTCCAGGCTTAAATGTCCTTGAAAGCATATCAGCTACTGGAATTATTTTGCCAAGTACATATACTACATGCATATCATATTTTTTTATTCTTAGGATCATTCTTTGCAGCCTTGTGTAAGACTTCTGTGTCATTATGAAGTAACTGCATGTGAACTCTGGATGTTTCATATGCTCTAGCTATTTTTACTGCAGAGTTTATGGTTAGATCCTCTTCTAGCAGTAATTTTTCCTGTACTTCTCTAGAATTTGATCCCATCACAATTCTATCTTTTATCATATCATCACAGTCATGAAAGGCACAGTCTTTAGCTATGAGATGTAGCTGTGTGACCCATTTATCTATAGATACTGTTTTACCCTGTTGTCTTTTATAAAACACTTTTCTCTGTACAGTTATGTTTTTTTTTAGGATTACAGTATGCCTCAAACTTATTAAATAACACATTGGGATCCTTTTTACCTTCAGCAGATACAGCTCCACTTGCACTCCATGATCTGCAAATATATCTGCCTTTCTCTCCAATGCAAATGAGAAACTGTGCAGCCTTCTGCTCCTGTGTCCCCATGTCAGCATCAGGGCCAGAAAATAATAATTCCATGAGCTCTCTCCATTTGGTCCAGTGCTCAGATACATTGCCTTTATCGAAGTCCCTAGGAGGCACTTGCTGTCTGCAGCCATGACAAACAAATAAATCTGCTTACTTCTGATACCATGTACAGATCTCCTGTTATAGAATGCACAGAACTCATAAATGCACCATTATTCAACTTCAAGAACATTTTTGTTAACTGAAGACAACACACCCATGTCACTGTAATACCTCATGCTTGTCCCTTTTGTTAGAATATATGAACTGCAACAAATATAAACAGCAACAACTGGAAGAAACCATTATGTTATATTTATTACAATGATTGCACAAGCAGTATGTAAATTATTTCTGTGAGAAACCCAAAATTTGATTGCATTTGGCGGTGAAATAGTAGAATGAAATATACCAACATGGGCCTATATCAATACCTTGGGTTGTCTACTTAAAAAACATATATAGTTTTGACAGGTAAATAAAAAAAACAAAAAAACAAGGCTCTTTTTCTGTTTTTAACTAAAATGATAGCAAAAATGCTAAAAAATCTCTTGTATTTTTGGCACGTTTTTGTCTGAAAGTCCCGGTAGTGAAAGGGTTAAAACATTTACATACCTGATTTTTAGATCATAATTCATATCACTATGAGTCCTCCTCAAAGCTCCAAAGACACTTAGAAAATAGGTGTTAGGACATTTGCAGCTGAGAGGTCTGATGTATTATTTCAGGGGATGGATTATTTCAGGGGATGGATTATTTCAGGGGATGGATTATTTCAGGGGATGGATTATTTCAGGGGATGGATTATTTCAGGGCATGGATTATTTCAGGGGATGGATTATTTCAGGGGATGGATTATTTCAGGGGATGGATTATTTCAGGGCATGGATTATTTCAGGGGATGGATTATTTCAGGGGATGGATTATTTCAGGGCATGGATTATTTCAGGGCATGGATTATTTCAGGGGATGGATTATTTCAGGGGATGGATTATTTCAGGGGATGGATTATTTCAGGGCATGGATTATTTCAGGGGATGAATTATTTCAAGGCATGGATTATTTCAGGGGATGGATTATTTCAGGGGATGGATTATTTCAGGGCATGGATTATTTCAGGGGATGGATTATTTCAGGGGATGGATTATTTCAGGGGATGGATTATTTCAGGGGATGGATTATTTCAGGGCATGGATTATTTCAGGGGATGGATTATTTCAGGGGATGGATTATTTCAGGGGATGAATTATTTCAGGGGATGGATTATTTCAGGGGATGGATTATTTCAGGGGATGAATTATTTCAGGGGATGGATTATTTCAGGGGATGGATTATTTCAGGGGATGGATTATTTCAGGGGATGGATTATTTCAGGGATGGATTATTTCAGGGGATGGATTATTTCAGGGGATGGATTATTTCAGGGGATGGATTATTTCAGGGCATGGATTATTTCAGGGGATGGATTATTTCAGGGGATGGATTATTTCAGGGGATGGATTATTTCAGGGGATGGATTATTTCAGGGCATGGATTATTTCAGGGGATGGATTATTTCAGGGGATGGATTATTTCAGGGCATGGATTATTTCAGGGGATGGATTATTTCAGGGGATGGATTATTTCAGGGGAAAAAGACAACATCTGGGGATTAACAACAGGGATTAACAACAGGGGTTTCAATTGAGGCAAGGCCTGCACCTCTAGGGGACACACCTGAGCCTACACTCAGTAGTGGCATTGCCATAGGGGGACCTGGTGGGTCACAAGCTCCACTTGCTTCCTGTCTGGTCCCTCTGTGTGCTGAAATACAGGTTTCACAGTGTTTGGATTTAGCTTTACAAACAAGGCTGCTGGGTTTCCAAGATGGCTGCCACAGTGTTGCTAAATATGAAAACACATTTGAACACGAAGTGAGCAGGGCCGGACTGGGACCAAAAATAGCATTTTTAAGGCAAAGCAGCCCACTCCTCCCCCATCTTTTATTTAACCGCCCACATACACACACTCATATGCACGCACACCACACCACACATATAAACACGCATATACATGCACATTACACATATAGACGTGCATATGCATGCTCACCACACATACATAAACTCATAAGCATGTACAAAACACATAAATACGATCATAAACACGCACACCACACACTCATATGCGCCCACACCACACATACACACACTCCTATGCACGCACACAACACATATGCACACAATATGCATGCATACTGTACACCACACATACATATGCACACACACCACAAATACACACACACACACACCTCACAAACATATGCATGCACACAGGCTCTTATGCACACACACCACACATACACCCACATACACTCATGCACGCACATCACGCATACACATTCGTATGCAGGTACACCATGCATACACCCACATACACATTATATGCACGCACACCACACATACACCACACAAACACACACACTCATATGCACGCACACTACACATATACACACACTCATATGCAGGCACACCACACATACACACACACACAATTATATGCACGCACACCACACAAACACACACACTCATATGCACGCACACCACACACATACACACACTCATATGCATGCACACCACACATACACACACACAACATACCTACGCACTTCACTCATACACCCACACTAATATGCATGCACACAACACATACATGACACCGACATATGCATGCACACAACACATACACCCACAACACACACTCATATGCATCAATACCAATTTTTATATATATATATATTTTTCTCAGCTGGTTACAGTGCGCACCTTTTCTTTCTACAAAAACACATGAATTGTATGAGATAACATTTTTTACAAGTCACATCAAATATACCAAAACAGAAGACCAAGAGGTCACTTGAAACATGCTTGTAAGTAGTATATTTTTTGTTACTCATAATGCTAAGTCTTTTAGATAGCTATCTATTATGCTATACCATATATGCTAGTCCATGTATGTGTTTATCACCTAAACCAAAAACAGGGTATTATCCTTCCATTTCTAAAGCAAACAATCACCAGGCACATAAAATCCAACATGCATCAAAGGAGAGCCTGCATTTTCAGAAATAGAGATGGCAAACTGTACTGGATATATTCAAGTTAGGTTTCAAACCTAGGAGTGGCACAGATAGCAATGGTAAAAATCTGAAATGGTACCAAACATCCCTTAGTTCAAAAAGTTACCTCAAACTTTTCAATTTAAAGGGACATTAAAGCCAAACATTTTCTTTCATAATTCAGATAGAAAATACAATTCTAAACTCCATTCCAATATCCTTCTTGTTGAAGAAATATCAATGCATACGGGTGAGCCAATCACATGAGGCATCTATGTGCAGCCACCAAGCAGCAGCTACTGGGCCTATCTAGATATACTTTTCAGCAAAGGATATTAAGAGAATGATGCAAATTAGATAATAGAAGTAAATTGGAATGTTGTTTAAAATTGTATTCTTTATCTAAATCATAAAAAAAAAATGTTTGGGTGTAATGTCCTTTTAAGTATATCTTTAGGCCTACAAATAGGGTAATTTACTCCTCAACCAAGAAAAATAATAAATACATTTATATAAACATCTAACATGAGAGTAAAATGAACAAATGTAGAAGCATGGAGGACATACATCTGGTATATAGAGGGTGTAGGGACCATAGTTTTTGTTTGGTTAAGAATATGATATATATAGTTGTCATAAAGGGGACACAGGGGCTATGAGACTGGTCAGATGAGTGATGTTAACAAAGAATATGGGAGATATATCTTACCCCAGCCTTATGTGCCCTGCAGTCTATTTTGTGCCAACTAAAATCCACATCAGACTCTTCATAAGACTCATGTACCCTGAACTTAAACCAAACTTATCTGCCCTATATCTCCCTTCTTGACAGCTTTGAACAATATCACACTTCAAGCTAACATTATCCTCAATGTGATGAACTCCCTTTTGTGCCAACTACTATGAGACACATCAGTCAAGACTCTTATTTTCTGCAGTCTTTTCAAGACCCCAGACTTTTCTCATTTACAATTATAGTCCCTTTAGTGTGAGCAATGGGACACATCATACATCACACCTTACCCACCCGGTCAGATGAAGTATCTCTCTCCTAACACCCCCTAAGTTAACTCTAATTACATAAAATAAAAAAAAAGTTAAAATTAAAATAAAAAATCCTAACATAAAAAAACTAAGATTCAATTAAAATAAAAGTCTAATATTACCAAAAAATTAAAAGTCTAAAATTACAGAAAAAAATAAACAAAATTATCAAAAATAACAAATTTAAATCTAATCTAATACACCTATAAGAATAAAAGCCCCCCAAAATAAAAACACCCCTTAATCTAACACTAAACTACCAATAGCCCTTAAAAGGGCCTTTTGTAGTGCATTAGCCTAAAGCGATCAGCTCTTTTACCTAAAAAATACAAATTAACCCCTAACAGTAACCCCCCCAACCCACCAAACCCCCAGAAAAAAAAAACTAAGCTACCCATTGCCCCTAAAGGGGCATTTGTATGGGCATTGCCCTTAAAAGGGCAATCCACTCTTTTTCAGCCCATTAAAATAAAAAAGCCCTAATCTAAAAAAAAACAAAACCCCAAAAAATAAAAAAAGTCTAACACCGAAATAGGTACTCACCATTCCTGAAGTCCGGCGGTGAAGGTCTTCTTCCAGGCGGCGACATCTTCATCCAGACGGGGATGTCTTCTATCACCATCCGGAGTAAAGGTGGGGTGGAGGTGGCTGCAGAGCACGAATGGTGGCCGTGGAGATACCCACTGCGGTGGATCCTCTTCGTGCGGTCGCCGACGTACACTGAAGCTTGAATGCAAACTAACTGTTTTATATATATGGTTCTTTGCATTCCTATTGGCTGATATTTTCAAATCAGCCAATAGGACGAGAGCTACTGAAAACCTATTGGCTGATTTGAACAGGGCAATGCCCATACAAATGCCCCTTTAGGGGCAATGGGTAGCTTAGGTTTTTTTAGTGTTAGTTTTTTTATTTTTGGGGGTTTGGTGGGTTGGGGGGTTTACTGTTAGGGGTTAATTTGTATTTTTTTAAGGTAAAAGAGCTAATCGCTTTATCGCAATGCCCTACAAAAGGCCATTTTAAGGGCTATTGGTCATTTAGTGTTAGATTAAGGTAGGTCCAAAGAGATATACGACAAACACAGATATTAAAAATACCTATTTTTAACTTTTTTCAAAACCTTTATGCAGTCGAGAAAACAGATTTAGAGATATGTGAAGCTGCCCAGACTGTCACATGAGGTAATACAACAGCTAAACCTCGCAATCACAATACAAGAAATTACGGATGGGATAATACCCGCAAAATTAAATAAAGCACCTGGTCTGCTCTACCGGCAGAATTTTATAGAATACTTACAGAACAGGTAACGCCTATCCTACATAATTAGTTCAATATTTATTTTAATAAAGAAAAATTACCCTCACCCAATTACACAGCTTCAAATATTACCTTAATACCTGAAAAGGATAAAGATCCTGAAAATATATTGTCCTATAGACCTATAGCCTTACTTAATTTGGAATATAAACTTTTAGCATCAATAGTCGCCAACTGATTGAAACCTCACTTACATAAAATAATCCATGAAAATCAAGCTAGCTTCATGCCCGGTAGGAATCCAGTTGATCTTAGATTTTTACTGGAATAAGTACAGACAGGAAAACCCTCCTAGAGGAGAGAATGCAGCAATTGTGACAGAAGACGCTGAAAAGGCATTTGATCATATAAATAGGGACAACTTTATTTCTTTATTAGAGAAATTTGGGTTTTCAGGGAATTTCTACAATTTCATCTAATCTATTTATAATAAGCGAATTTTAGCAGTGATAGTCAACTGAGTGGTCTTAGATAGTTTTAAACTCCAACGTGTTACTAGACAGGGGTGTCCCCTATCACCTCTGCTTTTTAACATCTCACTTGAACCACTTTACTAAGACAACATCTGAAAGGTATTCAAATAGGTGGGCAGCACTTTGCTCTTTCCTTATATGCTGATGATCTTTTACTGTATCTAAGTAATCTACAAGAAACCTTACCAACCCCTGATGGCTTATATTCAGCGATTTGGTACTATATTAGGATATAAGATTAATATTGGGAAATCAGAATTATTATGGCTAAACAAACTGGTTAAATTATCTTTTAAACATCCCTTTAACGAAATCCAATAAATAAAGTATCTTGGAGTATCATTTTAACTAGGAATCCACTAAAGTGGTATCATTGGAACTTTGTTAAGTTTTTCACAAAATGTAAGAGGAAGACAACAGACTTGATAAACCTCCCAATTTCCATCATGGCTAGGGTAATGTTAATCAAAACAATTTTGTTTCCAAAATTACTATATCTTCTCCAAAACATCCCTTTTCTTGCATAAGACAGATGTGACTAGTTTTAACTTGTGATGTCGCGAATAGTTCGCCGGCGAACATAGCTTGTTCGCGTTCGCTGCGGCGGGCGAACATATGCGATGTTCGATCCGCCCCCTATTCGTCATAATTGAGTAAACTTTGACCCTGTATCTCACAGTCTGCAGACACATTTCAGCCAATCAGCAGCGACACTCCCTCCCAGACCCTCCCAGCTCCTGGACAGCAGCCATTTTAGATTCATTCTGATCCTGCATTCTTAGTGAGAGGAGGGATAGTGTAGCTGCTGCTGATTTTATAGGGAAGGCTAGTGTATTCAGTGTCCACTACAGTCCTGAAGGACTCATCTGATCTCTGCTGTAAGGACAGCACCCCAAAAAGCCCTTTTTAGGGCTAGAACATCTTTTTTTTTTTTTTTTTGCCTGTGTAATTTTGACTGTGAAACATCAGTCTGCTAGTGTTATCTAAAAGCAGTTGCCTGCCTGCCAGCGTGTGTGCCAGGCCCACTTGCCAACTAGTGCCACCACTCATATCTGTTGTAACAGTAGTGTAAATTTTTTAAAAAAAAACTTTTTTGACTGTGAAACATCAGTCTGCTAGTGTAATCTAATTGCAGTTGCCTGCCTGACAGGGTGTGTGCCAGGCCCACTTTCCAACTAGTGCCACCACTCATAACTGTTGTAACAGTAGTGTAAATTTTGTAAAAAAAAAACTTTTTTGACTGTGAAACATCAGTCTGCTAGTGTAATCTAATTGCAGTTGCCTGCCTGCCTGCCAGCGTGTGTGCCAGGCCCACTTGCCAACTAGTGCCACCACTCATATCTGTTGTAACAGTAGTGTAAATTTTGTAAAAAAAAAACTTTTTTGACTGTAAAACATCAATCTGCTAGTGTAATCTAATTGCATTTGCCTGCCTGCCAGCGTGTGTGCCAGGCCCACTTGCCAACTAGTGCCACCACTCATATCTGTTGTAACAGTAGTGTAAATATAAAAAAAAATAAAAAATTTGACTGTGAAACATCAGTCTGCTAGTGTAATCTAATTGCAGTTGCCTGCCTGCCATGGGTCCCAGACCACACGTCTTGTAATTCTCTGTCTGGGAATTATATATCTATCAAATCTATCTATTTATCTATCAAATCTATCTATCTATCATATCTATCAAATGTATATTGCATCTATTGATCTATCTATCTAATCTATGTATCTATGTATCTATCAAATCTATCTTGTGGTTGTGTAAATGGACTGTTTGCGGTTGTTTGCGGTGCGTTAAACGGGGAGTTTGGTCTGTCACTGTGAAGCGGGCGTAACCCTTACACTACCTGATCAATACAACATCATACCTGATGTTTTAAAGCACGTTATTCAAAACAATTTAGGAATGTTAGATGATTGATGCCCTTTATGGTTTAAAACCAGACTCTGCATCAACTATGTAATTTTCCGTGGGAGTTTTGCCATGGATCCCCCTCCGGCATGCCACAGTCCAGGTGTTAGTCCCCTTGAAACAACTTTTCCATCACTTTTGTGGCCAGAAAGAGTCACTGTGGGTTTTAAAATTCGCCTGCCTATTGAAGTCAATGGCAGTTCGCCCGGTTCGCCTGTTCGCGAACAGTTGCGGAGGTTCGAGTCCACCGTTCGCGAACGGAAAATTTTAAGTTTGCGACATCACTAGTTTTAGCCAAACATTGAAATGATAAAGCACAGAGCGCATCCACGACTCAAGATGAATCAGATACAATTTATTTTGAGCATATAAATCATTGCACTTACAGGAAGTTTAAAATAATAATGCCTTGATAAAAACAGGTCCGAAAAGTAAGCTCAGGAAAGCAAGTTCCTACAAGATTCGACTGGAAACCGAGTTGAATCTTGTAGGAACTTGCTTTCCTGAGCTGACTTTTCGGACCTGTTTTTATCAAGGCATTATTATTTTAAACTTCCTGTAAGTGCAATGATTTATGTGCTCAAAATAAATTGTATCTGATTCACCTTGAGTCGTGGATGCGCTCTGTGCTTTATCATTTCAGTATTTCCGTGCCAGTGCACTCCTGAGTGCCCTGTTAGAAGCAGCAGCACCACTATCTTAGAACTACAGGAGAAATCACCGTGAGGATATAAGAATACCCTGTGGAGTCAATGACTATTGGTATTATGTTTTTTACCATACTCCTGGAGTCATGAAGTATCTTTGTCAAGATATATATATTTTTAAACAAATTGTGTTATATTTCTAATTATTAATTTCTAATACTATTTTATTAATTTTAAAGTGATAGCTGATACTACTTAATTGTGTTTACAAAGTACCAATGTGCACATTGTGATACTAGAAGTGCTAACACTCACATTTGTAATTTGAGATTACCACTGATATTGTGTGTATGATTTTTTTAACAACAGGTACAGACAGTTAGCGCAGTAATTGTTTTTGGGTATTGTTTTCACCAAACATGTACAAAATTTATCTGGAATGGGCAAAGACCACAAATTGCTCTAAGAAAATGTATGCATCCTAAGGAAGCCACTGGTCTAGCCGCACTGCTGAAATTCGCTTTAGACTGGGTTAATGGAAAAGAATATGTATCATTTATTCAATGCAAAACTGATATGATAGCGCCATTTGATCTTAAAGCTATACTTTATTGTCCCCCATCTAAATTACTGAGCAAGATAACTAATTATTTCTTTGAAAAATATAATACAGGCCTGGCAGAAATACTGCTTGGAAATCAATGTTAATCCTTTCTGTACAGCATTTTTAACTATTACTGGAAACCCGGATTTTCAACCATGTCTCTCACATTGGGTTTTTCATGCAATGGAAGGCCAAAGGCCTAACACAGAATAAACAACTCCTATCGCCAGTTGTATCTATCAACTCATTTCAAAACATCTCTTTACAATTTAGACTCCCCAAGCAAGACCTTTTTGCCTTCCTACAAATTAGGCACTATATTAATAAAGTACAAAAAAACATAACGCAGATTGGTCTTTGGGACCATTGACCACTAGAATTAAATTATATCAGGAGGGAATATATTCTATCTCACACTTATATAGCCTAATTAACTCTAATTTGAATGTAAAACAAATAGAAGGGGTTCAGAACAGATAGCAAAAGGGCTTCCCTGATATCAGTAACACAAAGGTGCAAGATAGTTTTAAAACAATACATTAATCTTGGGTACCGACGGAGTGGTGCACATCACATTTGAAATTAATTAATAGAGCATACATAACAGCCCACAGCCTTCAGAAATGGTATAAGAGAAACCAAGTATGTCCTAAATGTAATACACAGGCAGCAGACATTCTCCACTATTTTTGGTCATGCCCAAATATTTGGTAACTATGGACACAAATTAACTAGTGGCTTATAAGAATATTGAAGAATAATTTAATTAGGTTTATTGCATTGTGGGGGGATGGCGGATAAGGGTTAATAACTTTATTAGGTACTTTGCGATGTGGGGGTTGGCGGATTAGGGGTTAGTAGATTTGATTAGTTATTGTGGTGGGGGGTTTGCTTTCAGGGAGTTACGGTGCTCATATACTCAGCGCAAGGCTTGCTGCACCTGCCTATATGTGGCAAGGTGAAAATGGAGAAAAATGTCTCCGTTTTTGCCTCGTAAGTCCTTACACTACATATGTGATACCGAATTGCGACGCTGGTTCTGTTAGTTTATGAGAGTAAAACCTGTGGGCGACAGGTGAAATATACATGCAGCATTTATATGCGGTGCCGTATTTGTGATCGCTCACTTCAACTAAAAACTGGCGTTGACGGCTTTTGCGGGTGACACCGCATATGTAATTTCACCCAATTATCTAATTGTTCAGCTTTAAAACGAACATCCTTTTTGGCAGTGTAAATTACTTGGGGACTTTTACACACCTTTAAATTAAAAAAAATGCTGAAAAACTTGTTTTTCGCTTGTTAACATCTTCGGCTTTAGGTGTGTCATGAAAAGTATTTAGCTGACAAAGCAATAAAACATTTCTTTGTAATGTCATGTAGGACCTGTGGTTACATTTCAAAAAACATTATTTTTCTCCGTTCCATTACATTTTTTTTTTAATGATTATTCACCTGCTGGGAAAAAAAACTATGGCTGTGGGGCATTTCACAGACAACCAGTAAAGATTTGGGAATTGTCATTAACAGCCAATGAAAGTGACTGGGTTATATGCAGTAATGGTTTAAACCAGGCACCAGTCCAGCTTCAGTGCTAGAAAATTATTCCCATGAGACTATAAAACTATCCCATGAGCATTTTAGAACTCTCAAACCTCTTTACTCAAGACACGTAATTAAGTCACAAAAGGAAAACAAATATAATGCTGCTTAATAGCTCCTAACAATAGAACAGGTGTGAAACTGAGGCCTATGATGGTAATAAAAACTTATCAAATATTGCACTTTACATCTGAGAAAAACTAAAAGAATTTACAAAAATCCCATATAAGATTCCAGTCTCTGAAGGGGCATTTGGTTTAAAATAATATGGGCCAGATTACAAGTGGAGCGCTAAATATCGCTTTGATGAAGCAATATTTGTGCTCCACTGTGTAATACCAGTACACAATAATGTTTGCTGGTATTACAAGTTGCATTGCTGGGCAGCATTGCGCTCATGAGAGTGCGCTTCCATAGGCTCCTGTAGGAGCCTCGTTCTGATTCCGTCATTCACAGCATCAGAACTTGTGCACAGGGTAAATAGTGCAGTTCTAAATATATACTGTATATGATTATATACATATATATATATTTATGTGTTAATATGTGTATATTCATATTAACACATAAATATATATGTATTTAACCCCTTAATGACCACAATGTACACTGTATGTCACTGGTCATTAAGGGTTTTTTCAGGACATAATAGCACAAGTCTAGCAAAAAGACGCTATTAATACTCTCCCTCCAGCAGGCTTTGTGGAATAGAGCAGTCTCAATGCTGGTGGCAAGACCGCGCTATAAAACAATCAAGTCCCAAAAAAAGGCCAGTGACATACAGGGTACGTCGCTGGTCCTTAAGAGGATAAGCAAGCATATACATATATATTTACTGGGAACTCACAGTTTCTATAGACCGCAATGTAAATTCAATTTTCAGTGCCAGTTATTTTCTAACACCCCTGTACCACCAACTTTAGCCCTAAAATACTGCCTAGTGCAGTCATTTTATAAAAAAATAGAGATGCTGCCATCTTTATTTTTTTTATTAAGTACACTAGACAGTATTTTGGGGGCATTTGGGGCATATTTATAAAATTAACCAGAGGTCTGACCTCTGGTTAATTTTATAAGCGCTAATTGCTACCGTGAGCTTGCGGTAGCAATAACCAGCCACTTGTAATGGCTGGTTAATTATTGCGCTCCCGCAAACCTGCAAATGTTCCCGTTTGTGGGAGCGCGATAGTTTAGCACTCCACTTGTAATCTAGCCCTATATAAGCAGATCTGTGGACCTGTTTTGTATCAGTTCACATTAAAGGGATAGTAAAGTCCAAATTAAAGTTTCATGATTCAGATAGGGCATGTAATTTTAAACAACTTTCTAATTGACTTTTATCATTACATTTACTTTGTTCGTTTGTTATTCTTAGTTGAAAGCTAAACTTAGGTAGGCTACAGAGGTAAAAAGTATATTTCTATAACAGTGTTGGTTATGCAAAACTGGGGAAAATTAAATTTTTGGTTTTTACTATCCCTTTAAGTGTCTGTGTCAATGGTACCTGTATATTCTAAGCTCTTTGTAGCAGGGCATTAGTTTATCTCTAACTATCTTGAATTATATTACAGTTTATATTTAAACTTCAAACCTAGTGTTTCTACCAGTTATATTTAAAGGGACATTATTGCAAGTTCTAATTTGCTTAGCAAGTTTCCAATGTTCTTACAACTTCTAAACTTTTTTTTTTAATCTGAGATCCGCATGGGAGTGTTCATGGTTTGTTGATCTTAAATCCTTACTTCTAAATTAATGTGTAGACATATGCATTCAAATTCCGACAAATGTAAAAACACAGCAAATTTTTCCAGAATTGTTGCATTTGTTTGAAAACGATAAACAAGTGACCCTTTCGAATAAATGCACGCAAAAAAAAAAAAGTTGATTGATTCATATAGTTAAAACCATTACTCAAAATATAGGAAAGGCTTTTCTGCAGACAGGAAAGGCTTCAAAAGTTCAAATAAGGCATAAAAGGAACATATTCAATAACAATATAGCAGTGTCATTGTCAGTTGGTTGATTTATGAATCAGCCACTAAATATGTAAACTTCACTCTTGTTCTTGGCCATTTGCTCATATTCTGACATGGAGACATCACAGAGGAAACAGATGACAAATGGATTTCTGTTAGCAAACCAATTCTTAACAACCTCCTTAAAGGGACAGCAAAGTCAAAATTAAACTTTCATGACTTGGGTAAAGCATGTCATTTTAAAAACTTTCCAATTTACTACTGTTATTAAATTTTCTTTGCTCTCTTGGTATCTTTTATTGAAGAGTAAAACTAGGTAGGCTCATGGGAGCTCAGGAGTGTGCACGTGTCTTTAGTACTCTATGGGGCCGATTTATCATGGCCCGAATGGGGCCAAATACATCTGTTTCAGCGCAAGCCTTCAGGCTCACCGGAAACAGGAGTTAAGAAGCAACGGTCTTAAGACCGCTGCTCCTTAACTCGTACGCCTCCTCTGAGGTGGCGGGCTTCAATCTGCCGATCGCATACAATCGGGTTGATTGACACCCCCTGCTAGCTCACAAGCAGTTCACCAGAACTGCTGGTGCAATGATAAATGCCGACAGCGCATGTGGACATGATCGCTACAGCGGATCATGTCCGCCAGGCACATGATAAATCGGCGACAATGGCTGCAGTGTTTTGAAACATTGTATAACAAAGATACAAATAATGTTGCAAACACTGCTGCCATAAAGTACTTAAGACACGTGCACACTCCTAAGCTCTTGTGAGTCTACCTAGTTTTACTCTTCAATAAAAGATACCAAGAGCGTGAAGCAAATTTGATAACAGAAGTAAGTTGGAAAGTTGTTTAAAATTGCATGCTCTATCTGATTCATAAAAGTTTAATTTTGACTTTACTGTCCCTTTAAGTGACACAGTGGGACATTGTTTGTGAGATCTCCAGATCAAAAAGTTGATAAAATCATATCTGCATGAGTGCTGTAACTTAAACAGGCTTAAGCATTGCTCTTTGTTCAAGTAACTGGTAGCAAAGGAGGTAAAATCAATTACCCTTTTGACTCACTGACATTTAAAAAAATAATTTTTAATGTGAACTAATCACAGAATACTGTTTTCCCAACAAAGATTTACCCCATGAGATGAAGAAGGGAAAATATATTTCTGAGTCCTATATTTAAGGCTATGGCCTCTAGTTATCAAGCCGTCCGTCAACCTCAAATACGCTGGAATTCCGCAGCGTATTTGTGGTGAGGCTGATTCGCCTTAGTTATCAAGCCCTACTGCCCAGCAAAAGTAGAATCTAGTGACGTAAGCTTCGATCCGCCGGACTCAGTCCGACACTGATCGATTCTTACATCACTCCAGATGTTCCGAACGCAAGTTCGGCACAATATGACTACTTTTAGAAGTTATCAAATGACTACCAGGTACGCTCGGCACTTTTCCGACCCAGCGTACCTGGTTTTCAATCCGCCGCCCTGAAGACGGCGGATCCCATAGGAATCAATGGGAGTCTGACCATAGGGAAAGCTCATGTTCGCTGCTGCCCGACATCCCATTGATTCCTATGGGAGATGTCTGCACCTAACACCCTAACATGTACCCCGAGTCTAAACACCCCTAATCTGCCCCCCTACACCGCCGTCACCTATATTAAACATGTTAACCCCTAAACCGCCGCTAACGGAGCCCACCGCCACTCTAATAAACTTATTAACCCCTAAACCGCCGCTCCCGGAGCCCACCGACACTCTAATAAACTTATTAACCCCTAAACCGCCGCTCCCGGAGCCCACCGCCACTCTAATAAACTTATTAACCCCTAAACCACCATTTCCAGACCCCGCCGCAACTATAATAATTATATTAACCCCTAAACCGCTGCTCCCGGACCCCGCAGCCACATAAAGTTATTAACCCCTATCATGCCCCCCCTATACCGCCGCAACCTATAATAAAGTTATTAGCCCCTAAACCTAAGTCTAACACTAACCCTAACACCCCCCTAACTTGAATATTAATTAAATAAATCTAAATAAATATTACTCTTATTAAATTAATTATTCCTATTTAAAACTAAATACTTACCTATAAAATAAACCATAATATAGCTACAATATTACTAATAATTATATTGTAGCTATTTTAGGATTTATTTTTATTTTACAGGCAAATTTTAATTTATTTTAACTAGGTACAATAGCTATTAAATAGTTATTAACTATTTAATAACTACCTAGCTAAAATAAATACAAAATTACCTGTAAAATAAATCCTAACCTAAGTTACAATTAAACCTAACACTACACTATCATTAAATAAATTAAATTAATTAACTACAAGTAGCTACAATTAAATACAATTAAATAAACTAAACTAAATTACAAAAAAAAACAAACACTAAATTACAGAAAATTAAAAAAGATTACAAGAATTTTAAACTAATTACACCTAATCTAAGCCCCCTAATAAAATAAAATAAAAAAAAAATAATAAAAGTCCCTACCCTATACTACAATACAAAGTAACCAGCTCTTTTACCAGCACTTAAAAGGGCTTTTTGCGGGGCATGCTGATCAGAACAGCCAATAGAATGCAAGCTCAATCTGATTGGCTGATTGGATCAGCCAATCGGATTGAACTTCAATCTGATTGGCTGATTGAATCAGCCAATCAGATTTTTCCTACCTTAATTCTGATTGGCTGATAGAATCCTATCAGCCAATCGGAATTCAAGGGACGCCATCTTGGGTGACGTCACTTAAAGGAATATTCATTCGGCGAGTAGGCGTCGGTTGAAGAGGATGGATCCGCGTCGGCTGCTTTGAAGATGGCTCTGCTCCGGATGGATGAAGATTGAAGACGCCGACTGGATGAAGACTTCTGTCGGATGGAAGACCTCTTCAGCGCTCCTTGGATGAAGACTTCTATCGGATGGAAGACATCTTCAGCGCCCCTTGGAGGATGACTTCGGCCCGGCTGGGTGAACTCGACTCAAGGTAGGGAGATCTTCAGGGGGGTAGTGTTAGGTTTATTTAAGGGGGGTTTGGGTGGGTTAGAGTAGGGGTATGTGGGTGGTGGGTTTTAATGTTGGGGGGGTTGTATTTTTTTTTACAGGCAAAAGAGCTGATTACTTTGGGGCATGCCCCGCAAAAAGCCCTTTTAAGGGCTGGTAAAAGAGCTGATTACTTTGTAATGTAGTATAGGGTAGGGACTTTTATTATTTTTTTTATTTTATTTTAGTGTATTTAATTGTATTTAATTGTAGCTAATTGTAGTTAATTAATTTAATTTATTTAATGATAGTGTAGTGTTAGGTTTATTTGTAACTTAGGTTAGGATTTATTTTACAGGTAATTTTGTATTTATTTTAGCTAGGTAGTTATTAAATAGTTAATGACTATTTAATAGCTATTGTACCTAGTTAAAATAAATTTACATTTGCCTGTAAAATAAAAATAAATTCTAAAATAGCTACAATATAATTATTAGTAATATTGTAGCTATATTAGGGTTTATTTTATAGGTAAGTATTTAGTTTTAAATAGGAATAATTTATTTAATGATAGTGTAGTGTTAGGTGTAATTGTAACTTAGGTTAGTTTTTATTTTACAGGTAAATTTGACTTTATTTTATCTAGGTAGCTATTAAATAGTTAATAACTATTTAATAGCTATTGTACCTAGTTAAAATAAATTTACATTTGCCTGTAAAATAAAAATAAATTCTAAAATAGCTACAATATAATTATTAGTAATATTGTAGCTATATTAGGGTTTATTTTATAGGTAAGTATTTAGTTTTAAATAGGAATAATTAATTTAATAAGAGTAATTTTTATTTAGATTTATTTAATTAATATTTAGGGGGGTGTTAGGGTTAGTGTTAGACTTAGGTTTAGGGGTTAATAACTTTATTATAGGTTGCGGCGGTATAGGGGGGCAGGATAGGGGTTAATTAGTTTAATATAGATGGTGGCGGTATAGGGGGGGGCAGGATAGGGGTTAATACATTTATTATAGGTGGCGACGGTGTAGGGGGGCAGTTTAGGGGTTAATAAGTTTAATATAGGTGGCGGCGGGGTCCAGGAGTGGCGGTTTAGGGGTTAAACAATTTATTTAGTTGCGGCGGGGTCCGGGATCCGCAGGATAGGGGTTAATAACTTTATTATAGGTGGCGGCAGTATAGGGGGGGGCAGGATAGGGGTTGATGGGTGTTATTTAGGTGGCGGCGGGGTCCGGGAGCGGCGGTTTAGGGGTTAATACATTTATTATAGTTGCGGCGGGGTCTAGGAGCGGGGGGCTCCGGGGGCGGCGGTATAGGGGGTAGAACAGTACAGTATAGTGTGAGTGCTTAGTGACAGGGGTATCAATAAAGCTGTAGAAAAGCCGAAGAGCAGCGAGATAGGTTGAGTGATAACTATCACAGTCCACTGCTCATCGCCCCGTACTTGGTGCGCGGCTTTTTGACAGCTTTTTTGATAACTTTTGCGAATGTATTCAGGTCCGCAGCGGCGATGTGAGGCGAGCTTAGGCGAGTGTATTGGGGCCGGCGAAGGCAGGTACATCCGGAGCTTCAAAACTAGAGGCCTATCTATCTACAATGGTTATTGAGTAACGTATTCAGTCTGGACTGGGACGAACCTGAATGCAAGGACAAAGAAGAAGAAAACCTGTTGCCGCTGTCAGACAAAATTTGTTGAAGAATGATGATTCTTCGGGGACGAATTATTAAGCTGTGAATGCAGCAGTTTCCAAGCAAGCCATTAGGCTCACCGAAAACATAAGTTAAGAAGTAGCGGTCTTAACACCGATCAGATATGGGGCGGCATTGCGCAAGCATTTCACTAGAAATGCTTGTGCAATGTTAAATGCGTATGCTGTCAGCATTTAGCGATGTCAAGCAGACATGATCCGCTACAGCAGATCATGTCAGGCCGCATCTTAATAAATCAACCCCTTCAGCTGGACTTCAAATAGATGACCATGTTTGGAGTGGAAGGGTTGTACAGATGGATTTATTAGGGTTGTGAGATAAAACTGCATTGGGGACTGACATGTTTATAGGTTTAATGGCACCGGAACATGGTGGTGATTAGGGCAAGTTTAGGTGGGATGATTTGGTTAGAATGAAATATTGTTAAGTGAACGAAAACACCATGGTTAGGGACTCAGATCTGCTTTATTTTCAGGGTGTGTGAGTGGGGGTCATTTATTTTTCATCCTTAGAACTGAGTTTTTTGTCTTCCTAAAAGCTATTGCACAATTATTAAAACTGATTTAACAAGTCAATCCAAAAATATATGGATGCATTGTGCCTGCCACATATAAGTGTGGCATTGGATGGTATCACTGTTATGTTCAAGCAGCAACAAAAAATAGATTAGTGGTTGTCTCAGTTACTTGAGTGCCTACTCAAAAAGTTGAGTTTGATGACCCAACAACAGTGGAATTTATATGATATATATAGTAAAAGTAGTTGTGGGAGTCTGCACTCACATTTCTCATATGCAGCTACAAGGGTATAAGGATCAAAATGTCTGTGTTCACTTAGTTGAGCATAAATCTGCACTCACTGGACAAGAGGATAAGGAAGGGACAAATGTCCCTAAATGTCACACTAAAATAAACTTCTACTTGCCTTTGAAAATCCAGTGAGTGCAAACTTACTGTATATATAATGTACCTTGCTAATCCACACCTGTTTCATAGGACAGCTGCATGGGTATTGAACCTGGGTCTTCCAGTTTTAGTGCTGAAGCTTTACAATTTAGACATAGGTAGGTGTCATTTATTACCTCAGTTACATTTTGTACTCTCTGGCTCCACCTGCCTGCCAGTTGCTGCAGATCTAAAATGAATTAATAAATACCCAGAACTTCCTATATTCTGAGTCCATTTATTGGTTTAATTCCGTGGGTGTGCTGTTCCAGTGTTTACAACTGTATTTCTGTTGTGACTGACTGCTCTCCAGCCTGCCCGTTGTATGCTATGCTGCCAGATTGTATCTAGACCTCTGCCTGGGCTCAAATATTCTCCTGAAACCTGATTTTGTGCCACAATGCCCTATTATTGCCAACTTTGCTTGCATGACCACATCTTTGCCTTATCCCTTGGCCTCAACTCCACTACTAACTGTACCAATAGCTTTGGGACCTCTCCACCTCATGCCAACTAAAGGCCAGGAAGTAGCAGAGGGAGAACCTTGCAACTGGTATCTTATAGATCTATCTAACTATTTATCTGTCTATCAGGACCATACAAATGATTGCACATCTAGGCAAGTATCCCTGCTTGCCTTCACATAGAAGTAGTTGCTATACATTTTTACCAGTGCACCAGTGAACTCAAGGGGAGATTACAAATCAGATATACAATATCTCACCGCCTGCAGCAAAACAGAGATAACTTCTGGCAGCTGTTTCAAATGTATTAGGTCTCATCAGTAGAAAATAGGTTTGTTTTGCTGCTTAGTGAAGCTTATTTCCAGGCACAATGCAATATATATATATACAGTGTCAATGGAGAGCACTCTCACTCAATACGACAACTGCCAGGGTGCTAGTGCTGAATGAGTACAGCTAAACAAAAAACTTGCATTTTCTGGTCTTTTTCAAAAATTGTCAAAATTAATCTTTTACTGTGAACAGTAGTGACATTTCAGGGACAAAGGTCTGAGGAAGGGGATACTTTGTCCTCGAAATGTCCCTACTTTTCACAGTATAAAATTAATTTTGAAAAAAGACCAGAGAGTGCAAGTGTTTATATATATAAATAAATAACATTATGGGCTAGAATGCAAGTGGAGCGCTAGTGAAAAGTGGTTTATTATAACGGGTGTTTGCGCACGTCGGGTGAAAGTAAATGCGATCACTTGAGCGCAATTAAAGTTAAAGTGTTGGCTTAATGCGACTTCAGAGCTCTGGTTCACTGTTTTGCGAAACAAAGAAGTGTCACAAAACACATTTTAAAGTCACTCATCTAATATAAATGATTAAAAAAAATATTGCAAAAAAAAAAGTTATAAGGGCTGTTAATATTTCACATTCCAATATTCTTCACATAGGGAAATATATGTATTTTTAAATAGATATTCCTAGATATATCTATATATAGATATACTAATATATAATATTGTAGGTATAGATATGTATTGTACCAAAGTACCATGAGGAATATGCAGAAATATGTATTTATGTGATGGGTTTGCACGTGAGTAATGTGTTTTTTCCACTTTTTTGCTCCCTTGACTTCTATGGGGAAATAGGTTATCAATCGCGATATTGTACGTTCGGCTGTTTACACTCGTCAGGCTAGCACGCAAGCAAATACAGTTTACTTTCAACTTGTAATAGGAAGGCAACCCGATGAGCGCAAAAAGCTTACTTCTAGCGCAGTTAACACTTCAGAGGGAGTGTTAAATAACAATACACTTGCAGTCTGGCCCAAAGTACTTTAAATATTATGGTTCAAATATTTTCATTAGAAAATAAAGCAAACATACTGAGCACATAATGATATTTTAGTGAGACTTGTGGTAGGGATGTTTAGTCTACAAGATTAAGAATATGCAATGTGAATACTGCAAGTGCAGATGTGGATAGGTTTTCCCTTGTCAAAATGGTCATTAATGAAACTAATAGCTCAGGTTTCACAACCTTTGGAATGTAGTTTATCTGCTTTTGCTACATTTTTGTATAGTAAAAGCAAATAATTTTGAAAAGGGCATCTTCTGATAACCTTTCTAGAGTAATTTATAAAAGCAGGAACATCTGTGAACATACAAATGAGACTGTTTGGCACAGTATTGTGTATTTTAAAAGGTCTGCAATGCTTTTTTCTTAACGTTTTGCCACTTTGGTGCCATTTGGTATTTCTAGGGATGTTCTAGACACCCCAATTCGTATAGGTGTCAACAGGCATAGATTTGGTATTGAGACTCTTTTTTTTTTAAATGTCCTTTGCTATATTTGTAGAAGGAGAAGCAAATCAGGTACCACCATCCAACAAAATTGTTCACCAAAAATCGTATTTTATCATAGAAGA
Organism: Bombina bombina; assembly: GCF_027579735.1. Lineage (NCBI taxonomy): Eukaryota > Metazoa > Chordata > Amphibia > Anura > Bombinatoridae > Bombina > Bombina bombina. The sequence goes on from NC_069501.1 coordinate 97,427,886, forward strand.
AAAAAATGTGGTTAAATTACACAGGAATAAATTATATTAACTATGCACAGCATAAATCGTAAGGTACACGGGATGTGCAAACAAAAGCAAGAAATTCGAGTAAAATACAAAGCGCAATTGTTGCTTTTAAGTAAAATGAACTGAACATTGGCGTTACATGGGCGTAATACTCAAAACACTAATTATTCTGAAAGGAACAGTGCACTGAAAACAGTGTAATTTGATTTGTATTAAAGAGACATGAAGCCCAAAATTTGTTAAAGAGATACCTAGGTAGGTAGCGTGCACATGCCTGAGGCACTACATGACAGGAAATAGTGCTGTCATCTAGTGCTCTTGCTAATATATAACATTGTTGCAAAACTGTTGTCATATAGTACTGCAGACACGTGCACGCTCCTGAACTTATCTTCCTTTCAACAAAGGATTACAAGAAAACTAAGAAAAAATAATAATAGAAGTCAATTGGAAAGTTGCTTAAAATTGTATGTTCTACCTGAATCATGAAAGAAAAAACATAATTTATGTAAGAATTTACCTGATAAATTCATTTCTTTCATATTGGCAAGAGTCCATGAGCTAGTGACATATGGGATATACAATCCTACCAGGAGGGGCAAAGTTTCCCAAACCTCAAAATGCCTATAAATACACTCCTCACCACACCCACAATTCAGTTTAACGAATAGCCAAGCAGTGGGGTGATAAAGAAAGGAGTAGAAAGCATCAACAAAGGAAATTGGAAATAATTGTGCTTTATACAAAAAATCATAACCACCATAAAAAGAGTGGGCCTCATGGACTCTTGCCAATATGAAAGAAATGAATTTATCAGGTAAGTTCTTACATAAATTATGTTTTCTTTCATGTAATTGGCAAGAGTCCATGAGCTAGTGACATATGGGATATCAATACCCAAGATGTGGAGTCTTCCACTCAAGTGTCACTAGAGAGGGAGGGAATAAAACAAAAACAGCCATATTCCGCTGAGAAAATAATCCACAACCCAAAAATAAGTTTATTTTCACTTTTGAAAGAAAAAAACTTAAATCAAAAAGCAGAAGAATCAAACTGAAACAGCTGCCTGAAGAACTTTTCTACTAAAAAAACTGCTTCTGAAGAAGCAAATACATCAAAATGGTAGAATTTAGTAAATGTATGCAAAGAGGACCAAGTGGCTGCTTTGCAAATCTGATCAACTGAAGCTTCATTCTTAAAAGCCCATGAAGTGGAGACTGATCTAGTAGAATGAGCTGTAATTCTCTGAGGCGGGGTTTGACCCGACTCCAAATAAGCTTGATGAATCAAAAGTTTCAACCAAGAAGCCAAGGAAATAGCAGAAGCTTTCTGACCTTTCCTAGGACCAGAAAATAAAACAAATAGACTAGAGGTCTTCCTGAAATTTTTAGTAGCTTCCACATAATATTTCAAACTAATGTTGTTAGAATTCACAACCTTAGGTAAAAATTGAAAAGAAGTCCGCAAGACTGCCTTATCCTGATGAAAAATCAGAAAAGGAGACTCACAAGAAAGAGCAGATAGTTAGAAACTCTTCTAGCAGAAGAGATAGCCAAAAGGAACAACACTTTCCAAGAAAGTAGTTTAATGTCCAAAGAAGGCATAGGTTCAAATGGAGGAGCCTGTAAAGCCCTCAGAACCAAATTAAGACTCCAAGGAGGAGAAATTGACTTAATGACAGGCTTAATACGAACTAAAGCCTGTACAAAACAGTGTATATCAGGAAGTATAGCAATATTTTTGTGAAATAAAACAGAAAGAGCGGAGATTTGTCCTTTCAAGGAACTTGCAGACAAACCCTTATCCAAACCATCCTGAAGAAACTGCAAAATTCTAGGAATTCTAAAAGAATGCCAGGAGAATTTATGAGAAGAACACCATGAAATGTAAGTCTTCCAAACTCTATAATAAAACTTTCTAGAGACAGATTTACGAGCTTGTAACATAGTATTAATCACTGAATCAGAGAAACCTCTATGACTTAGAACTAAGCGTTCAATTTCCATAACTTCAAATTTAATGATTTGAGATCCTGATGGAAAAACGGACCTTGAGATAGTAGGTCCGGCCGTAACGGAAGTGGCCAAGGCGGGCAACTGGACATCTGAACCAGATCCGCATACCAAAACCTGTGTGGCCATGCTGGAGCCACCAGCAACACAAAAGACTGTTCCATGATGATTTTGGAAATCACTCTTGGAAGGAGAACTAGAGGCGGGAAGATGTAAGCAGGTTGATAACACCAAGGAAGTGTCAGCGCATCCACTGCTTCCGCCTGAACATCCTTGGACCTGGACAGGTATCTGGGAAGTTTCTTGTTTAGATGAGAGGCAATAAGATCTATCTCTGGAAGCCCCCACATCTGAACAATCTGAGATAATCCGCCTCCCAATTGTCTACACCTGGGATATGTACCGCAGAGATTAGACAGGAGCTGGATTCTGCCCAAGCAAGTATCCAAGATACTTCTTTCATAGCTTGGGGACTGTGAGTCCCACCCTGATGATTGACATAAGCCACAGTTGTGAAATTGTCTGTCTGAAAACAAATGAACGGTTCTCTCTTTAGTAGAGGCCAAAACTGAAGAGCCCTGAGAATTGCACGGAGTTCTAAAATATTTATTGGTAATCTCGCCTCTTGAGATTTCCAAACCCCTTGTGCTGTCAGAGACCCCCAAACAGCTCCCCAACCTGAAAGACTCGCATCTGTTGTGATCACAGTCCAGGTTGGGCGAACAAAAGAAGCCCCTTGAACCAAACGATGGTGATCTATCCACCATGTCAGAGAGTGTCGTACATTGGGATTCAAGGATATTAATTGTGATATCTTTGTATAATCCCTGCACCATTGATTCAGCATACAAAGCTGTAGAGCAAAGGGGATTGCGTCCGATGCTGCAGTCATGAGACCTAAAACTTCCATGCACATAGCCACTGAAGGGAATGACTGAGACTGAAGGAGCCGACATGCTGCGACCAATTTTAAACGTCTCTTGACAGTTAGAGACAGAGTCATGGACACTGAATCTATCTGGAAGCCTAAAAAGGTGACCCTTGTCTGAGGAATCAAGAAACTTTTTAGTAAATTGATCCTCCAACCATGTTTCCGAAGAAACAACACTAGTTGATTTGTGTGAGATTTTGCAGTATGTAAAGACTGAGCTAGTACCAAGATATTGTCCAAATAAGGAAACACTGCAATACCCTGTTCTCTTTTTACAGATAGTAGGGCACCCAGGACCTTTGAAAAGATTATTGGAGCTGTTGCTAGGCCAAATGGAAGAGCAACAAATTGGTAATGCTTGTCTAGAAAAGAGAATCTCAGAAACTGATAGTGTTCTGGATGAATCGGAATATGAAGGTATGCATCCTGCAAGTCTATTGTGGACATATAATGTCCTTGCTGAACAAAAGGCAGAATAGTCCTTATAGTCACCATCTTGAAAGTTGGTACTCTTACATTACGATTCAAAATTTTCAGATCCAGAACTGGTCTGAACACATTTTCTTTCTTTGGTACAATGAATAGGTTTGAATAAAACCCCAAACCTTGTTCCTGAGGAGGAACTGGCATGATTACCCCTGAAGACTCCAGGTCTGAAACACACTTAAGAAAAGCCTGAGCTTTTACTGGATTTACAGGAATGCGTGAGAGAAAAAATCTTCTCACAGGAGGTCTTACTTTGAATCCTATTCGATACCCTTGAGAGACAATGCTCTGAATCCAATGATTTTGGACAGATTTTATCCAAAAATCCTTGAAAAACCTTAATCTGCCCCCTACCAGCTGAGCTGGAATGAGGGCCGCACCTTCATGCGGACTTAGGGGCAGACTTTGGTTTCCTAAATGGCTTGGATTTATTCCAATTTGAGGAAGTCTTCCAACTGGAAGCAGATTCCTTGGGAGGAGGATTGAGTTTTTGTTCCTTATTCTGACGAAAGGAAAGAAAACGGTTAGAAGCCTTAGATTTACCCTTAGGTTTTTTTATCCTGAGGCAAAAAAACTCCTTTTCCTCCAGTGATAGTTGAAATAATAGAATCCAACTGAGAACCAAATAAATTATTACCTTGGAAAGAAAGAGATAGTAATCTAGATTTAGATGTCATATCAGCATTCCAAGATTTAAGCCACAAAGCTCTTCTAGCTAATACAGCTAAAGACATGGATCTAACATCAATTTTGATAATATCAAAAATGGCATCACAAATAAAATGATTAGCATGTTGCAGTAAGCGAACAATGCTAGATATGTCAGAATCCAATTCATGTTGCGCTAAATTTTCCAACCAGAAAGTTGATGCAGCCGCAACATCACCCAAAGAAATAGCAGGTCTGAGAAGATGACCTGAATATAAATAGGCCTTCCTTAGATAAGATTCAAGCTTCCTATCTAAAGGATCCTTAAAGGAAGTGCTATCTTCCATAGGAATAGTGGTACATTTAGCAAGAGTAGAAATAGCCCCATCAACTTTGGGGATCTTTTCCCAAAACTCTATAGATTTTGCTGGTAAAGGATACAATCTCTTAAACCTTGAAGAAGGAATAAAGGAAGTACCTGGCTTATTCCATTCCTTAGAAATCATATCAGAAATAGCCTCAGGAATGGGAAAAACACCTGGGGAAACCACAGGAGGTTTAAAAACAGCATTTAAATGTTTATTAGACTGAACGTCAATAGGACTGGTTACCTCAATATCCAAAGTAATTAACACTTCTTTACGTTTTAACGTTTAGCAAGAGTAGAAATAGCCCCATCAACTTTGGGGATCTTTTCCCAAAACTCTATAGATTTTGCTGGTAAAGGATACAATCTCTTAAACCTTGAAGAAGGAATAAAGGAAGTACCTGGCTTATTCCATTCCTTAGAAATCATATCAGAAATAGCCTCAGGAATGGGAAAAACACCTGGGGAAACCACAGGAGGTTTAAAAACAGCATTTAAATGTTTATTAGACTGAACGTCAATAGGACTGGTTACCTCAATATCCAAAGTAATTAACACTTCTTTTAATAAAGAACGCATATACTCTATTTTAAATAAATAAGTAGATTTGTTAGTGTCAATGTCTGAGGAAGGATCTTCTGTTTCAGATAGATCCTCATCAGAAGAGGATGAATTATTATGTTGTTGGTCATTTGAAATTTCACCAGCTAAATGAGAAGTTTTAAAAGACCTTTTAAGTTTATTAGAAGGTGGAAATGCAGACAAAGCCTTCATAATAGATTCAGAAACAAATTCTTTAAAATTTACAGGTATATCATGCACATTAGAAGTTGAAGGAACTGCAACTGGCAATATACTATTACTGATAGAAACACTATCTGCATGTAAAAGTTTATCATGACAACTATTACAAATGACATTCGGTGGAATAATTTCTACAATTTTACAACAAATGCACTTAGCTTTTGTAGAACCCATGTCAGGCAGCAATGTTCCAGCAGAAACTTCAGAGGCAGGATCAGATTGGGACATCTTGCTCAATGTAAGAGAAAAAACAACATATAAAGCAAAATTATCTATTTCCTTAAATGACAGTTTCAGGAATGGGAAAAAATGCAAAAGCATATAGGCCTCTTTATAGAAAAGAAAACAGGAGGCAAACAACAATGGGGTATTGAAATAATGAAGAAAAAATTGGCGCCAAGTATGACGTACAACGTAACGTAAACTTTTTTGGCGCCAAAAATGACCAAAAATGACACACTTGCGTCACTAATGACACTGCCGTGTGAAAGGTCTCGACGTCACGTATGACGCCGGAAATGACGAAGTTGCGTCAAAAATGTAATTTCCCGCGCCAAAAAAGTTTGCGCCAAAAATGACGTAATAAAGTCTAACCTTTGACGCACCCGCGGGCCTAATACCCGCAAATGCAAAAGTAGTCAAATTGAAAAAGACTAAACCCCAGGTAAGAAATAAATTTCTTAAAGTTTTTATATTCCCAAATATGAAACTGACAGTCTGCAGAAGGAAATACATGAACCTGACTCATGGCAAATATAAGTACAATACATATATTTAGAACTTTATAAAATTTGCATAAAGTGCCAAACCATAGCTGAGAGTGTCTTAAGTAAATGAAAACATACTTACCAAAAGACACCCATCCACACATAGCAGATAGCCAAACCAGTACTAAAACAGTTATTAGTAGAGGTAATGGTAAATTGAGAGTATATCGTCCATCTGAAAAGGGAGGTAGGAGATGAATCTCTATGACCGATAACAGAGAACCCATGAAAAATACCCCCGTTAGAGAAATCATCGTATTCAATAAGTGATACTCCCTTCACGTCCCTCTGACATTCGCTGTACTCTGAGAGGAATCAGGCTTCAACAATGCTTAGAAGCGCATATCAACGTAGAAATCTTAGCACAAACTTACTTCACCACCTCCATAGGAGGCAAAGTTTGTAAAACTGAATTGTGGGTGTGGTGAGGGGTGTATATATAGGCATTTTGATGTTTGGGAAACTTTGCCCCTCCTGGTAGGATTGTATATCCCATATGTCACTAGCTCATGGACTCTTGCCAATTACATGAAAGAAATGGTGATTTTATTTCCCTTTAAGCAGCGTAATATTCGTGTTTTAAAAGACGCTGCTTTCCCCCTCTGTACTTCACCCTCTGTTGCAAACTTTGACCTTTCAGAGAGCTCTCATTATTTGCATATCAGCTCCGTTTTTTATAGAAGGGCTACCTCTGTGAGTGTTGCAGAGGAAACCCACGTCTTGATCGGCAAATTGTTTTAGAATTAGGGCTTAAATCTTAGGATAACATACTGGATAGTTCACAAAATAATTAGTGAATCTAGGCTACTGATGTGATATTAGCTCTGCATGAATAATAGTTTTGTACTTTGACACTGAGCAGGAAAGTTGTTGCTGTTCTTTTTTTAGATACGGAATAGTCAACTTACTGATACTATCTGAGAAGTTCAAAATGCCAAAAATGTCATCATTCATCTTTACCTTCAGGTATTTCAAACACATTCTGATTTTTCTTTTTGTAACTTTTAATTTTGAAGTTTGAAAAGATTTACAGCATAGCAATGCAAAAGCACAGATGAATAAACACCCCAATACTGAGAATGGGGACAGTTTGACAATAATTGCAATCAGTTACAAAACCTATTTTTGGCTGTTACTCAAAATTATTTTTAAATTCTTGTTGATCTATTCTTGTTGAAAACACATTTGTAGCTGTTTCAAGTGGTATTTCTTGCTTGTTGGCATTTGCACAGCTTCACCCACTTTAAAGGTTTTGTGCATGCTCAATTTAGATGTATAAATGCTGTGTTTTATTTAGTTTCAACATACGTACATTTTCATTATTATTATTATTATTATTATTATTATCATTTATTTGTAAAGCGCCGCCAAATTCCGTAGCGCTGGGTTCAGTTATAGGGGTATACAATGACAAAGATTTGTGATAAAATACAAAACATGACAAAACAAAACAAATCTAGTACAGGCGGAAAAGGGTGCAGAGACAAAAGGTTGGTATAGGTTTAGGGTGCAGAGACAAAAGGTTGGGGTAGCTTGTTACATCGGTTGTATTTGCAGCAGTGAGTCAGGCAGTTCATGTACATGTATTAGTTTGGTTCGGATGCGGGATGGAGGAGGTATGGTAAGCATCTCTGAATAGGTGGGTTTTCAAGGATCTTCTGAAGCTATACAAGGTTGGAGACAGTCTGATGGAGCGGGGTAGAGAGTTCCAGAGGACAGGAGCAGCACGTGCGAAGTCTTGCAGGTGGGAGTGGGACGTAGAGATAACAGGAGTGTAAGGATGTAGGTCAGAGATTGATCGAAGAGGACGGAATGGGGAATATTTCATGATGAGAGAGGAAATATAGTTGGGAGTTAGACTGTTGAGTGCTTTGTAGGTTAGGGCTAATACTTTAAATTGTATTATGGAGTGTATGGGGAGCCAGTGTAGAGACTGGCAGAGCGGAGCAGCTGATGTAGATCGTCGACTTAGGTGGATGAGTCTAGCAGAAGCAGTCATAATAGATTGGAGGGAGGAGAGGCAGTGTTTTGGGGAGGAAATATAGATTTGGGTATCATCAGCATATAGGTGGTACTGGAATCCAAAGGAGGCTATAAGTTTTCCAAGGCAGGATGTATAAAGAGAGAAAAGCAAGGGGCCCAAGACAGAGCCTTGCGGTACCCCAACTGAGAGAGGCATAGGATCACAAGATATGTTTTTAAAGGAAACTGAAAATGAGCAGTTTGAAAGATATGGTGCAAACCAGGAGAGGGCTGTGTCTCGGATGCCAAATGAATGTAGTATTTTTAGGATGAGAGGATGGTCAACTGTGTCAAAAGCTGCGGACAGGTCAAGAAGAATTAATAAGGACAAATGGCCTTTTGCTTTATCTGATAACAGGTCATTTGTTACTTTAGCAAGAGCGGTTTCTGTTGAGTGTTTAGGGCGGAAACCAGATTGTAGTGGATCAAGTAAGGAGTTAGTTGTGAGAAATTGAGTTAGCCGATTATAGACTAGTCGTTCCAATAATTTTGAAGCAAAGGGAAGTAAGGAGACCAGTCGATAGCTAGAAGGCGTGAAGAGGTCAAGCGAGGGCTTTTTTAGGATTGGTATGATTGACGCATGCTTGAATGTGTCAGGAAATGTGCCAGCGGTGAGAGATTGGTTAAAGAGATGAGTTAGGCTAGGGGTTAATCAAGCAGAGAGAGAGGGAATAAGTCGTGAAGGAATAGGGTCAAGTGGGCAGGTTGTGAGATGAGCCAAGGAGAGGAGTGCAGAGACTTCTTCTTCTGTTACAGGAGGGAAGTAGCATAGGTTTTTGTTAATAGAAGGGGTGGGTAGGATTGCTGGGTTTGAGGGGTGTGAGGTGCAGATCTCTTTTTTAATGGTGTCAATTTTATTTTTGAAGTGATCAGCAATAATTTGAGCAGTGAGGTTGGTAGTGGTCGGGGGGGCAGGCAGACGTAGAAGGGAGTTAAAGGTTGAGAACAGTTTTTTGGGGTTGAATGCGTGTAACCAAATCTTTTTAGTGGTCAGTCTTTATCATCAGGCAGTGAATGGCAGGTTTCTGATGTCTCTAAAGCCCATATTTCTCCACAAACCAAGTCTTGAAATTGAAAATCCCTGGTCTATAAATTTATACTACAAGTAAACCCAATTTATAATCATTGGAAGGCACATTTGTGACTTAGGCCATAAGCAATTTAAAGTAAGAGGCATTATGATATTTTTATGGAATAGGAAGTAGAATATGAGGTTTCCTTAGTACAATCTCCATAGGGTTGTCAACTATCCCTTATTTCCAGTGATCTCCCTTATTTGCTCAAACTTTTTTACAGAGTCCCTTATTTATCTGCTCTTATAACATTTTCTCCTTTATTTTTAACATGTAAAATCTTCATTTCAAACATTTAGTGCCAGATTACGAGTGGAGCACTATATAGCACTTTCACTCGAACGCTATTTGTGCTAGAAGTAAACTTTTTGCATACGTCAGGCTGCGCTTCTATTAAGAGTTGAACAGTGGCGTATTTAGGTTTTGTGCTGCCCTAGGCACTCAAAATTCTGCTGCCCCTGCCCAAAGGTTTTAGGCTTTTTTCCCCCTTAATATTTTTTTGGGTCAGTGTGTAAAATGATTTTTTTTTTTTTTTTTTAAATTCTAAAGAAAATGGGCTAGCAAAACACTTGCATACAGGTGAGTTGAATTGCATGCATCTCATACCATTTTCTTCCTAAGAGAAGGGAGAGAAAGGAAAGAAGGGAGGGAGAGAAAGAGAGACGAGAAAAGTGGGGAGGGAGAGGAGAAAAGGGGGAAGGGAAAGAAAGGAGTGAAAGAAGGGAACAAGGGAGGGAAGGAAAGAAGGGAGGGAGGGAAAGAAAGAAGGGAGGGAGTTGAGGGAGGGAGGGAGTTGAGGGAGGAAGGAAGGGAGAAAGGGACAGAAGGGAGAGAGGAAGGGAGGGAATACACTTTGAAACAATTACTGCCCTTCACATGCAACAACATACTCTAATTACCATCATTCAAGTAATGAAACTTTGTAAGTGTCCGTTTACTATTTACTCTGTGGATTCATGAATGCAGAGAAAGCTAGCTATTAATAGCTAACATACATTAACGCTGAGAGTTTATGATTAGACATCACAAGCTGATCTCAGCAGTGCACAGACGCATCTAGTCTGTTAGTTATTAAGACTCGTAATAAGCACTGCGCTCGCACACCCACCACAGCTGACAAGGGGAGGCAGCATATCGGTACAAGGTCTTCTCCTCCAGCCTCACCTTGTAAGCATATCCCTGTGCAAGTTTCTTACCAAGAATGCTTCCACTGCAAAAATGCCGGCGGCTCTAAATGAAGCAGCGGTTTAAAGGAGCACTGCCTGTGAAGAGCGACCTCAATCAGCCCACGTGCCTTGTCTTCTCTTCACGTGCCTTGTCTTCTCTGTAAAAGCCTGTACTTTATCGCTCACTGTACTGTGTGCTGGCTTTTAGAGAGAGAGGATAGGGCAGATGTGTTGCCCCTCCCAAATCTACTGCACTAGGCACCGGCCTTGTTGGCCTAGGCCATAATACGCCCCTGGAGTTGAAAGTAAAAAGTTATGGCTCCTGGGCTAACCCGACGCGCCCAAAAAAACTAACTTAGGATGCTGCATGCACGATAACCTATACCCCTGTAGGAGTCAATAGAGCAAAAAAAAGTGGGGGAAAAAAACACTTGTGCGCAAACTGATCCCATAGGGGTAGATTTATCAAGCAGCGGATGCTGCAATCTACCCTCGAAGTTTCAGGTAAGCCTGAAACTTAAGTTAAAAAGCACCAGGTGAGCCAGGTAGTGGGGGTAGCTTTGGCAGTCCTGGTATCCGTGACAAATGTTTTTAATCCCACTGCCTTAAATGAAAAATAGAATTCACAGATTTGCAGAATGTTATTGAATGTAAGCTAGACTGGGTGAATAAAGATGATTAGTATGAAGAATTTTGTTGTACCAAAATGTAAAATAAAGTGTATTTTCTTTAAGTAACTACTGTATAATTTGTTGATTCCTTAGTCTGTCTTATTTTCTTCAAGAAAAAGTAGGCCACAGTACCTCTGCACCAAGTGACAGTTTAGTCGAGGAGGCAAAAATTTACCCTACAGACCTCTGTGCTGTAAAAGAAAGCTGTGTGTGGAGTCATGTGATTTTTATGGGAGTAGTCAGAATGAGTAGAGGTGGAACAATGGCTGTTCTGTAGGGTGAGAGGGATGATCCGGAGGTAGCGCTGGGCAGCCTAGCATAGGTCTATGAATCTCAGGGGTGTGGCTAGCCATAAAATGACAGCAGCAGGGAGGGGGAATTTTCCTCTCCTCCTCAGCTGGACAACCCCCATGGGGGTACTAAGGAAAATATGCTCCCTGTAGAACCACCACTCCCTTCACCCTCAATATTTAGCTTTAAGGTCTCCTTTTTGTACCACAAAGGTTATAGTCCAGAGCTTCCCTGGTCATTAGATGCTCACAAAGTAAAATCATCAATACATACACATCTCTAGTGCTGCTGTATGTAACGTAATACAAATATATGGTAAACATAATCCCATTAAAGACTTTTTAAAGTTTTAGAGGTCCAGATGACTTTTTCACATGTAAACATATTAAAACATCTATATGGAAAACTATTCTATAATTTAGTATTTTAATGTATGTCTTCAAGTCTGTTTATTTTTTTCCAATGAATGATCAATTTTCCATTTGCTAATATGATATTCATTTTTTTGATATGTGGAAAATACAAATGTGATGGGCATTTTTTTTAGATTTACAAAGTACATATCAGCAATTAAACATTGAATTACAGACGATATGCACACAAAATATATATTTTTTTAAAGTTTGTTAGCACAAGGTGCAGGATGCTAGGTAATAAATAAAAATGCTAATGAAAACCATGATGTCAGTACAATATGCAGCAAATAAATAAAACACCTCCTGAAAAAATGCACTCTAAACAATCACTGCACAGTCTGTAACCAGCATACTTAAATAAATGAATATATAGGCAGCGTGTGAAATCATACTTTACTAGAATAGACAAAGCGTTTAAATGCCATTTTTGGGTCCATTATAATCTTTCCAATTTTTTTTCAGATGTTGGAAAAATGTCCATTAATATCTTTTTGTTAACAAAGTCCTCACAATCTTTCCAAGTTAAACACAGTCGAAATTGTTACCACACATAGGATCTCCATTTGCATCAAAAAGTCCTGTATTGCACTTTGTAAACTCCCTTTTTGTGTTGAATTTGATGTGTTCCTTTTGCTACAGAAATAAAGTGCAAAATCAATGGAGGCCGAATTATCAAATGTCTGTCGGACCTAATCCGACACTGCGGATCAGGTCCGACAGACATCGCTGAATGCGTAGAGCAATACGCTCTCCGTATTCAGCATTGCACCAGCAGCTCTTGTGAGCATATTATCCTGTTTGTGGAGCACGGCTACACGCCGAAATTAGATTTTCTTTGTCTTGAAGAAGGCTCTTAAGAGGGCCGAAACATCAACATTGTCTTTGATGTGATTCTTAATAAAAACATTTTCTTTCGACACAAATCCTGAGAGCGCCCTTCACTTCCTACCATAAATTGAATATGAACCCTAAGGATTGCACCCAGGTGTTCGACACATAACCAAGGTTGGAGTGCTGGGACACTTGCTATTTCTAGTATGTATATATATATATATATATATATATATATATATATATATATATATATATATATATATATATATATATATATATATATATATATATGTGTGTGTGTGTGCATGTGCATATGTATTTATGTATTTATATGTTTAAATATGTATTTACAGACATATATACACATATAAACATAAATACAATTTGTTCATTAGGGTTTCATTATGCCAGGTTACATATTTTAACTGTCTATGGGCTAGATTACAAGTGGAACGTTATCATTTGAGCACAAGCGATATCAGGTTTTCACAGCCGTATGCATGCAAGTTAAATTCCGCTCATATTACAAGTTTAAAGTAAATGCGAATGTGTAAGTGCATTAGAATGATTACAGTGACTTCAGAGCTTTGGATAACTTATACACTTGAATAAAAAGTGTTACAAAACACATCAAAAATAAAAAAAAATTAAAAGCACAGTAACACACAATAACACTATCTAATAATATTATTAAAATGATTATTTAATCGTTTTTAATAATGCACTTGTTAATAATGCAGTCATGTTGTGTCCAATGGTCCTTTATTTCAAACAAATTATTTGAATGTATATTTTGCATTAATTGTATTATCATTTTGCTGTAAAATACGTCTGAAAACTTTGCTTGCTAAACTTCTCAGGCAGGCGTTATAATTGTGTACTTAAAAGACTTTTAAATACAGCAGAACTGCATAAACAACCAAGGCATCTTAAAAAGACAATAGCACTGTATTTAAAATGAGCAGCAGATTATTATTTTTTTCTGGCAAATTTGAAATAATCCTCCCATCTGGTGCCTCATAAAGTGTGGATATAAAAAGACAGTGCACAATTGGATTTTTTTTTTTGTAATTGCATGCTGTATCTAGATCATGAAACTTTAAGGTGGTAAGTCGCATAGCGATGGGCAGCAGATTTTAAATATATATGTATTTGAATATATACATATATATTGATGTTTTTTGTGTATATAAACATATTAACACATAAATATACATGTATATAAGCATATACATATATATTTACTGGGAACACACAGTTCCCCATAGACCACAGTGTAAAGGCACTTTTCAGTGCCATTTTTTTTTTCTAACACCCCACACCTGTTCTCTTTAGTCTCTAAAAACTGCTTCATGCCATTTTTTTTGTTAAAAAAAAGCTATTTTTTAAAAATAAAAACTACACTACACTTTAATTTGGGGGCAATCGGGGCACATTTTGAAAATAAACCACAGATCTGATCTCTGGTTAATTTTCAGACCACTTATTTCTATTGCAAGCCTGTGGTAGCAATAGCCAGCCACTTGTAATGTCTGGTTAATTATTGTGCGCCCGCAAACGGGGGCGAATTTGCACGCCACTTGTAATCTGACCCTTCTACAAAACTCAGATAGATTAAATAATATTGTTCTTCACTTTTTTTATTTAAATCCCACTTTACCAAATATGGAAAACAATAAGTTACACTTTATGATTTATTCTTTTGCCCTGTTCTAGGTAGTAGAAAAACTACATTTTTAAGAATTAAATTACAGGATAAGTATAATCAATGGAGAAAATATATTGCAAACATCTTTTCTTACAACACACAATACCTTTTACACAGAATTTAATATCAAGATTAATGGGCCTTTTAAACCTGCCAAAAATATTCCCTTATAAACAATGAATCATACGTAATTATGTTCTAAAAGTATTTCTTAGAATATCCATATTTATTATTATTGTACATTATGTCATATTGATGTGACAAATGTATTGAATCTCTGGCATTATTTATTTGATCTAGTGCCTCTTGAATGCGATAATGTTTCTATACCATGCAGGCTGCCATAGTAATGTTCCCAAATAAAACCACTGTGACACAATACACTACACAGGAAATAAAAACTAGTTTAACCCATGCAGACTCTCAGATGCTGATATAATGACAATACCATCCTTTGTTTTGCAGGGTTGTAACACTTTGAGACCTCTGTCCCACTGTCCTTCCCAACGTTATGTCCTCCTTTTGCAAGTGAAACCAACGAATTCCTTAAAGCGACAGTCTAGTCAAAATTAAACTTTTGTCTAGCGACAGTCTAGTCAAAACTAAAATTTTAAACAACTTTCCAATTAACCTTTATCATCAAATTTGCTTTCGAATCTTGGTATTCTTTGTTGAAAGCTAAACCTAGGTAGTATTGCATGCTGAAGGCCGCCTCTTATCTCAGTGAATTTTGACAGTTTTTCACAGATAGGTAGAGCTAGTTCCTGTGTGCCATATAGATAACATTGTGCTCAGTCCCGTGGAGTTATGTATGAGTCAGCACTAATTGGCTAAAATGCTTGTCTGTCAAAAGAACTGAAATAAGGGGTTAGTCTGCAAAGGCTTAGATACAAGGTAATCACAGAGGTAAAAAGTGTATTATTATAACCGTGTTGGTTATGCAAAACTGGGAAATGGGTAATAAAGAGAGTTTTTATCTTCTTAAAAAAAATAAAAATTGTGGAGTAGATTGTCCTTAACCCCAATTAGAAATCTCCAGCTCTATTCCTGATCTGCCCATCTCTATCCCTCAAATGCCTAGAACAAGCTTGACCGCAGACTCCACCACTCAACTGCTCAATCTCCACCTTAAAATGGTCCAGAATCCTCCTGGCTTCCCAGACTTTTCCAAGAGCCTTCTGGTCCAGACAAAGCAGCTATCAACAATCTGAGGTTTGTATATTCACAATTGTATTTACCAGGAATTGATAAATCATAGGAGTCTAGTAATCTATCAATCTTCTATATAAATAATATTATAGTGCAGGCAAATAATTTGGTGGTTCCCCCTACTCTTGCTAAAATAAAGATTTCCAGCTAAATAGATGAGCCTCTATTAGCTTACAGTGTAATTAAATATTTGTAGAGAAGTACTAACGTAAAACAAACATATTCAACAACAAAATAAAGAGAGCATGGGGTAGATTTAGTTAGCAGCGGATGCTGCTTTCTACGCCCATCGGGATGATTGACACCCCCTGCTAGCCGCTAGTGTGCCGGGGGCAGCATTGCACAAGCATTTCACAAGAAATGCAATGATGACTTGTTGCCAAAGCTACAGAAAATGTCTCCAGCTCTATAAAATATGTATGGGTGTCTAGGGTGGGAAGGTTCTGATGGAGAAATAACCTCCTGGAAGTTTGCTCTTTAATACAATTTTATTTATTCTGTCACCCAAGATCAGCAGAGGGGCTTCTGTATAAAGAGGGAAGTCTCTAACTTGACTATTGGCTGAGAAGGTGACTTTAAAAAGAGCTGATGAATAATCATAAAGAAAAACTTAAAAGAAGGAAGGTAATTCTTAAAATAATAGGCCCTAAGGTGACAGTTTTTGCACTTACTAAAAAATGTCAAAAGATACAAATGTCTTTATGAACTGAATAATTATATGGGTATACACTGAATAAACCCTTCACGTCTCAGTTCTTCTCCTCAAGAGTTACACTATGATAACCTCTAGATTTCAGACTAAAGTTACATTCCAGACCCCTCATGTAAAAAAAAAAAATATGAGGAGGTGGAGTTGGGGGGGGGGAGAGACCCCTACACTACAGAAAAACAAAAAATAGTAATTAATAAAAAATAAATAAAAATAACTGTAAACTGGGGACTGGCAGGCAGCTGCTATTACCAAAGATGGCTATAACTAGTGGGAGGGGGAGGTTTAGAGAGATGATTGGGAGGGATCAGAAAGGTGGGAGGGTTTAGGAGGGTTCCCTACACTGCAGAAAACATTAATAAAAAAAAAGAATAAACAAAAAACAAACCTGTGACTGTCTGCTAGTACCTAAAATTGTGGGGAGGAGTGTGGGTGGGGGTGGCTTAAGAAAGATGGTTAGTAGGGAATAGGGAGGGTGGGGGATAATACCTACATTAAAATACTATTAACCTCCCCAGCATACTAATTAACCCTCTCACTGCTGGGAATTTCAGAAGTGTGGTGGTCACCTGCAATAAGTGGCTTTCTAATTACCAAAAAAGCAATGGCAAAGCCATGCATGTCTGCTGTTTCTGAAAAAAGGGGATCCCAGAGAATCTTTTAAAACTATTTATGTTATGATTGTAGAAGCGGTATGTAAATAATTTCAGTGAGAAACCCAAAGTTTGTGAAAAAGTTAACAATTTTTTATTTGATTGCATTTAGCAGTGAAACGGTGACATGAAATATACCAAAATGGGCTTAGATCAATACCTCAGGTTTTCTGCAAAAAAATAAATAAAAATAAAGTTTTGATAGGTAAATTAAAAAACAAGGATCTATTTTTGTTTAAATATAGTGATAGCAAAAATGCTAAACATTCTCCTACATTTTGGGCAAGTTTTTCTCTGAAACTCCCATTAGCATAGCAGTTAAAGGTGCCTTTATTGCCAGTCCTAGGTACCAGACTACAGTCAGACCATTTGCCCTCTCTTGCTCCCACAATGGAAATTCAAAAATTAACATAAACATTTGCATTTATTGTAGATGAATAAGCAGGACCTATATTTATGTACCTCTACAAATTGGTATGTGCCTTTAAAAAATATATTTTGAGGGCGTGTCCGAACACCAATCTTAAATGGTCGCACATTTCCAGAGCTCCAGCTGAAACTCTCAAATATCCGCCGATGTTGGAGCCATTCAACAGCGGTTACTTGCCTTCAATAATCTTTACAACCGTGCTACCTAGCAGCACACCAGCTATCACAATATCCGCTGTGTTTTTGATACTGGAGTGAGGAACAGGACATTTGAGGCCTAGGGTTGCAGCTCATAATAGGCAGCGCTACCCCCTCGGTAATATCCGAGGTATTTAGCCGAAACTGGGCACATTTGCATTCTACTATTAACTCGGCATATATTACCTTAATAACACGCAACACCAATAAATAGAAGAAGGAGGTAAGAAAGTCACCCTAATAGCGCATACTACAAAACGTTAAACATAGCTGCTGAGTGGAAATCAGACCTCCTGTCCTGTATCAATCACCGCCTGGAAAACCTTGAACATCATTTACTAAATCTATTGGAAAGAGCTCTGTATGACTTCCTGATGGGCCACTATAATTCATCCACAATTCAGACACAGGCTTTAAGCTAGACGCTACACCAACCATGAGGGACTCCGTAATTTTTGATTACCAAAAGAAGCCTACACAGCAGGAGGCTCCAACATCCGTAACATAGGGGATAATACCCACAACGAAATTCCTAAAGAGTATCCACTCTCTTTCTACATACCACCTTATTCTGGAAGAGATGAATACATGTGATACCGGAGATCATGTACACATCACCACCTCACCATCCATGTCTCATGCCACTTTACAATTGCATTCACAGGCGAGACAGTCTCTACTGGTGAACGTATTCTCAAGGGAGCTCGGGGGGGACTCCCAGATCACTAGAAAAAACAGCGAGATCCATTCCACGCCTGCCATCACCTATAAAAGAGGAATGCTAGACAACTCTTCACAGAGATCAAACCTGGAGGGCTCAACTTTAATCAGAGAGCTAACAGACTGTACAACTCGGTTAATCTCAATCCTATCAGGCAAGTCCCAACACTCCTTACAAGAAGATTCCTATTTGGACCTTAAGACTGCAATTTTTTTTAGAAGTATCTTACATGGACATGTTTGATGTTTTTTATCTTCAAGAGTTAACATAGTCACATTTTATTAATATATCTTTTTTACGTTATTAATTATTATAAACAGTTATTATCTTAACTATGTGTTCTAACAAAGGGGGCATATGGCGGACAGAGTTTTAACACTTCAGGGATTGATTAAACAAATACATTTAGTCACACTTTTACCTCACATAATCTATCCAATGTTAACATCTTGGCCCTCGCCCTGCGGCTTACGGCCGGAATCGTGAGGTGAGTAGGTCATTACCTGGTTCTATGCAGGGCATATCCTTTATTGTAACCTATTGCCATGTCATTGAACTTACACTCTCAGCTAGAATAACTGAAAAATACACCAAGAGGTATAAATCCCTGCTTGCTGACTTCTATAGCCACTTTGTATAGCATGGCTTAACTAGATAACTTGTTAGTACCTTCTTTTCAATATAACATTGTTTTATAGGATGTTTTATGTGTTCTCAGTTGTGTTTATGTGCATTCATATAACCCCTGATTTTGGTAAACTATAGTTATAAGGGTCATGGAATGACCTATATTAAACCAAGGAGTGGATTTAAAGAGGGGAAACTTTCTCTAAGTACACTATTGTATAGTCTTAAATTCAGTTATGTTCTATAGTCCCTTTGCCTGCCCAGTTTTGGATAATGCATCTATCTTTTATAAAATGTTTTATCAGTAGAGCATAATTTTATTTAGTGATGCATTTGTTTGTGTTTATGTGTCTTTATATAACCACTGAACGTCAAAAATTAACAACATAAGGGTCTAAGAGCGACCTACCTTATACTGAGGGGAGAAAACAATGAGGAAATAATTTTTCTAGGTGCAAAAATGTATGTCAAATATGCCCTGAATATTTGAAGCCATGTTTGTCAAATATGCTGTAAATATTTGAGACCTTGCCTGTACCTTATAATTCGCATTTTGTATGTATATCTTTTCCTCAATAAAAAAACAAAAACAAACATATTTTGGAAAAACAATGTAAAAATTCCTTACAAATTAATAATTAGATTATCATATTAGAAATATAGTTGGCAGCATATGCTAAAACAGGGTTCTTCAAACCACAGGTCGGGACCCATTATTGGGTTGCAAAACCATGTTTACTGGGTTGCGACTTGTGTTTGTATTGAGAAGAGAGTTTGTGGTGTGTGTGTGTTTTGTATGTTAGTGTGTGGTTGGTGTATGTGTTATATGATTGTTTGTGTGTGCGTGTGTGTGTAGTGCATGAGTGTGTGTGGTGTTTGTTGTATGAGAGTGTGTGGGGTGTGTGTGTTGTATGAGAGTGTGTGTGGTGTGTGTTGTATGAGAGTGTGTGTGGTCTGTGTGTGTTGTATGAGAATGTGTGTGGTCTGTGTGTGTTGTATGAGAGTGTGTGTGGTGTGTGTTGTATGAGAGTGTGTGTGGTCTGTGTGTGTTGTATGAGAATGTGTGTGGTCTGTGTGTGTTGTATGAGAGTGTGTGGGGTGTGTGTGTTGTATGAGAGTGCGTGGGGTGTGTGTGTTGTATGAGAGTGTGTAGGGTGTGTGTGTTGTATGAGAGTGTGTGGGGTGTGTGTGTTGTATGAGAGTGTGTGTGGTCTGTGTGTGTTGTATGAGAGTGTGTGTGGTGTGTGTTGTATGAGAGTGTGTGTGGTCTGTGTGTGTTGTATGAGAGTGTGTGTGGTGTGTGTTGTATGAGAGTGTGTGTGGTCTGTGTGTGTTGTATGAGAATGTGTGTGGTGTGTGTTGTATGAGAGTGTGTGTGGTCTGTGTGTTGTATGAGAGTGTGTGTGTTGTATGAGAGTGTGTGTGGTCTGTGTGTGTTGTATGAGAGTGTGTGTGGTGTGTGTTGTATGAGAGTGTGTGTGGTCTGTGTGTGTTGTATGAGAGTGTGTGTGGTGTGTGTTGTATGAGAGTGTGTGTGGTATGTGTGTGTTGTATGAGAATGTGTGTGGTGTGTGTTGTATGAGAGTGTGTGTGGTCTGTGTGTTGTATGAGAGTGTGTGGGGTGTGTGTGTTGTATGAGAGTGTGTGTGGGGTGTGTTGTATGAGAGCGTGTGTGGTCTGTGTGTGTTGTATGAGAGTGTGTGTGGTGTGTGTTGTATGAGAGTGTGTGTGGTCTGTGTGTGTTGTATGAGAGTGTGTGTGGTCTGTGTGTGTTGTATGAGAGTGTGTGTAGTCTGTGTGTGTTGTATGAGAGTGTGTGTGGTGTGTGTTGTATGATAGTGTGTGTGGTCTATGTGTGTTGTATGAGAGTGTGTGTGGTGTGTGTTGTATGAGAGTGTGTGTGGTCTGTGTGTGTTGTATGAGAGTGTGTGTGGTCTGTGTGTGTTGTATGAGAGTGTGTGTGGTCTGTGTGTGTTGTATGAGAGTGTGTGTGGTCTGTGTGTGTTGTATGAGAGTGTGTGTGTGCTATTACTTTTTACAATACTTTCAAGTCAGACTACAAACAGGAATAAAGTACACACACATTTTAGTCACTTTTGCCTAAAATTGCAGATATTTTCTTATATATTACTTCAGAAGTGTTAAAAAAAGGTTATAGTTCTTGCACTACCTTACTATTCTGCAGCTTCTCATAGATATAGCCACCCCTATGACAGAAAGAAACTGATGTATATGGAAAAGAAATCTGTGAGATGTGCAATAACTGCTGAGAATAGAACTAGTGATCTATATTATAATGTTACCAAGACTTGAATTGATACAATTAAGTATGTTACTATTTGTTTAGATGTATCTCTAAATGACTAACATAAGATTGTGAACCTCTGTGTATATTCCTCAGTACCTCACCTATCCTTAAATGAACACACTTATAAGATTTAATAAACTTTATATATAAAAAAAATGCATACATTACACAATATTACAGTGACCGGTCACTTCACTAACACAAATAAAAAACTATTTGCATATTAAAAGGGCAAAAGTATATAAAGGTCTCTATGAAGACATATATTTGACTAGATAAGCTCTGCTCACAATATATATTAGGGTCAGTGCGTATTCCACCTTAGTATAGAATTTCTCTAAATGACTAACATAAGATTGCGAACCTCTGTGTATATTCCTCCGTACCTCAACTATCCTTAAATGAACACACTTACACTGTGTGCAGAATTATTAGGCAAATGAGTATGTTGACCACATCATCCTCTTTATGCATGTTGTCTTACTCCAAGCTGTATAGGCTCGAAAGCCTGCTACCAATTAAGCATATTAGGTGATGTGCATCTCTGTGGTCTAATGACATCAACACCCTATATCAGGTGTGAATAATTATTAGGCAACTTCCTTTCCTTTGGCAAAATGGGTCAAAAGAAGGACTTGACAGGCTCAGAAAAGTCAAAAATAGTGAGATATCTTGCAGAGGGATGCAGCACTCTTAAAATTGCAAATCTTCTGAAGCGTGATCATCGAACAATCAAGCGTTTCATTCAAAATAGTCAACAGGGTTGCAAGAAGCGTGTGGAAAAACCAAGGCGCAAAATAACTGCCCATGAACTGAGAAAAGTCAAGCGTCCAGCTGCCAAGATGCCACTTGCCACCAGTTTGGCCATATTTCAGAGATGCAACATCACTGGAGTGCCCAAAAGCACAAGGTGTGCAATACTCAGAGACATGGCCAAGGTAAGAAAGGCTGAAAGACGACCACCACTGAACAAGACACACAAGCTGAAACGTCAAGACTGGGCCAAGAAATATCTCAAGACTGATTTTTCTAAGGTTTTATGGACTGATGAAATGAGAGTGAGTCTTGATGGGCCAGATGGATGGGCCCATGGCTGGATTGGTAAAGGGCAGAGAGCTCCAGTCCGACTCAGACGCCAGCAAGGTGGAGGTGGAGAACTGGTTTAGGCTGGTATCATCAAAGATGAGCTTGTGGGGCCTTTTCGGGTTGAGGGTGGAGTCAAGCTCAACTCCCAGTCCTACTGCCAGTTTCTGGAAGACACCTTCTTCAAGCAGTGGTACAGGAAGAAGTCTGCATCCTTCAAGAAAAACATGATTTTCATGCAGGACAATGCTCCATCACACGCGTCCAAGTACTCCACAGCGTGGCTGGCAAGAAAGGGTATAAAAGAAGAAAATCTAATGACATGGCCTCCTTGTTCACCTGATCTGAACCCCATTGAGAACCTGTGGTCCATCATCAAATGTGAGATTTACAAGGAGGGAAAACAGTACACCTCTCTGAACAGGGTCTGGGAGGCTGTGGTTGCTGCTGCACGTAATGTTGATGGTGAACAGATCAAAACACTGACAGAATCCATGGATGGCAGGCTTTTGAGTGTCCTTGCAAAGAAAGGTGGCTATATTGTCACTGATTTGTTTTTGTTTTGTTTTTGAATGTCAGAAATGTATATTTGTGAATGTTGAGATGTTATATTGGTTTCACTGGTAAAAATAAATAATTGAAATGGGTATATATTTGTTTTTTGTTAAGTTGCCTAATAATTATGCACAGTAATAGTCACCTGCACACACAGATATCCCCCTAAAATAGCTATAACTAAAAACAAACTAAAAACTACTTCCAAAACTATTCAGCTTTGATATTAATGAGTTTTTTGGGTTCATTGAGAACATGGTTGTTGTTCAATAATAAAATTAATACTCAAAAATACAACTTGTCTAATAATTCTGCACTCCCTGTATAAGATTCAATACCACCCAGCTATGCTAATCTTTTCATGGGAAAATGGGAAAAAGAATTCCTAGAAGAGCATGGCATGGGTGCAGACCTCGTACACTTTAAGAGATTCATCAATGATATATTGATAATATGGAAGGGCAATTTGGAAAATTTAGATGAGCTCTTTAGGAAAATGAACTCCAATAATATTGGTTTAGAATTCACATACAACTATAGCAAAGAAAGGATAACTTTTTTAGATTTAGATATTAATCACTTCAAAGAAGTGGACGCTAACAACTATGTCCATTCTAAGAGTTGTTAATGGAGGTAGGGGAAGGAAAGGACTAAAGAGTGGTTTGAAAAGTACTCTTGCACCTAAAAATGTAAATATTGCTGTTTCAAAGCAGCATAGGTTTATATCTAGTCTGTATCAGTATATATTAAAATTACATTTTTATTAGATAATTCACATAAAAGGTGATAATATTCACCAAATTACCAACACCAAAAAACCACCAAATAAAATTCTCAATATAACCGATAAAGCTTGGGCTTAAAGAACAGCTACCTCCCTGTATTCCTGGCCGATAACTGGAAACATCGGCATCAGGTGTCAGAGGTAGCAAATGAGGACACAAGCCTTCAGCATATACGGTTAATGAGATTGGAATATATAAAGTTAAAAACAGCACAAATGCATTTCGGCCACTGCACGGCCTTTCTCAATGTGAAAAGTTAGTAGAACTGACAAAAAAAACATTCTAAGAGTTGCCACCTGCCCCGGTGGATTGAAAATACCCTAAAAGGACAATTCATTAGAATATGCAGGAATTGTACGAACTTAGCTGATTTTGACAAACAAGCTTCCATCCTAGAAGGTAGGTTTATGGAAAGAGAATATAACCCTGAATTGATTTAAAAAGTTAAAAAAGAAATAAGGGATAAGGATAGAAAATGTATGTTAACCAAACAGGAAAAGATAAGCAGTGACCTTTCATAACCAATTATAATAGTAATTATAAAAATATGGAACGTATCATTTGCAAGTACTGGCACTTAGTCAAATCAGACGACATTTTGGGAACAAGTATCTCCGATAACCCTAGATTTATATATAGAAAAACACCAACTATGAAAAATATATTGGCCCCAAGTGAATATAGGGGAGATAAAAAGGAAAAAGGGCTAGTAGACTTAAAGGGCAAAAATTAAGTAGATCATATCTATGCTATAGCTGCAAAGCTTGTGCATTTTCTAAAAAAACAAAAACTTACGCATCCACTAGTAATGGAAAGGAATTTGATATTAAAGATATAATTAGATGCACAGATAAATGGATCCTATATATTCTCCATTGCTCATGCAAACTTCAATATTTAGGGGAAACAACCAGAACCATACGTGATAAAATACAAGAGCATTTGAATAATATAGAGAAAGGCAACCTGGAGACTTGCTTATACGATCACTTTAGGAAAATACATAATAATAACACAAAAGACCTAAAATGGTGGAGTATTAAAAAAGTGAAGAAAAATTGCAGAGGAGGAGATTATCAGAAACAAACCTTTAGAAAAGAGTAAGAAATTATACATTTAGTAGGAACCCTACACCCCCAGGGGCTTAATTCTGAATTTGATTTAAACCCGTTTGTGTTAGACTAATATAGGTTAAAGACTAAATAAAAACAATAAGAACTCCTTGGTCTTCTCCTAGTTCTATTGAAACTATCTAATATTGTATGAGAGAACCATATTCTTATGTGACTATTTTAATTGAAATATATTTTTATTAATCACACTCCTCCAGCAGTAACATCAAAAGAAGAGAAGATACAGACTTTCAATCATTATAAAACATCAGATCTAGGGGAACAATAATCACATTTCAAAAAGGAATGTCTTTCAATAGCACTTCTGATTCCGGAAAGACTCTTCTTTACTTGGAAACACGACCAAGTTACTATATAAAGCTACTGTAGAGGTCAGCAAACAGGTTTCCCCATTTTTGTTTTAATGAGATTAGTCCCTTTTACTTCGTGCAGTCTGCTGTACATTTTCAGGAGAGAGTGTGTTGTTTAAACATAAACACATGATCCCTCAAACATTTTCTTAACAAAGCCCATCATATATTGTCTACTTGGGGAACATGTAATATGTAGGAGGCATAATCTTCAAAGATTCCCAGCCTCAATAACAATAACGTAAAACTAAAACTGTATAAACATAAAAACAATAATCAACGCACGGTTGAAACTTATACCTTAATATTTCAGCATTGTATTTTGTGTTTTTAACACTTCAAAGAGTTGCTTACTCATCTTATCTTGCTCCTAAAGTTAGCATCTAGTTCTATTCCTCGCCTCCTCTTCTCTCCCCTCGAGCACTATCTCCCTCCCCTCTCCGCTCCACCTCCCCCTCAGCTACCACAGAGGTCAGACTATTATTCCCTTCCAGCATCCAATAAAACCAGACTTTCTGAAATCGGATCTCCGTATCTTGTATCTGTGCAGCTGATTCATACATTGAGTACACCAACTTAATTCTAGCTATTACTTCTGACCACGACGGTACCTCCGTCTTCCAATATTTAGCGATCACTATTCTGGTCGTGGTACACAGTATTCTAATAAACGTATTAATGTGTTTGTTCAATCTAGGAATGCGTTCATGCAATAGAGCCTGAGCAGGGGTGAGATTGATCTGCTGGCCCAACACTTTTCCCATTAGTGAGGACAATTCTTGCCATACTTTATATACTTTGGGACATTCCCACCACATGTGTAGATATGAACCTATCTCTCTGCACCCTCTATAACAAAATTTAGAGGTCTCTTTTCCATATGGGCTGTCTTAGTTGGGGTTAGGTACCATCTGAAAGATGTTTTTAGTGCATTTTCTCTTAAATCAGCACTAATGAGGCCCTTACAGGTTTGGTGCAACGTCTCTTGCCATTTATCCCGTTCTAACTCTTTATCTATATCTACTTCCCATTTTGCCATTAATGTTGTTTTAGAGTCGCTTTTAGATTCCTGGATAGAAATGTATAACCTAGATATTGCCCTCTTGGGTCTAGCTGTCGCCGTGCAAAGGTGTTCAAGCTCAGACTGTTTGGTGTGTGTCGGGGATTTGTCTATATACGTGCGTGCAGCTGAGACTACTTGGAGGTATAAGAACCATGGTAATGGAGGAGGTTCAAGTTTCTGCTGGAGCTGAGTGAAAGTCAACAGAGTGCCTTGGGAGTATATGTCGGCTACCCTATATAACCCCTTGTTTTCCCATTTTCTAATGTGATATTTAAATTCTTCATTAACAATGTATTTCAAGGGTAGTACCTTTGAGCGTGAGGGAAGAATTCTTTCCATGTTTCGTGAGGGTGGCCACTGTCGTCTAGAGAGTAGTGTGGTTTTATTTTGGTATATGGCGTGCCTACCAATCAGCTCTTTACACCAAAGGATGCCATCCGGAGTCTCCTGCCCACCATCTCTACCTCTAAAAGAGGCCATATTACATCCTCCTGTCTCCTGCTTAAAAGGGAATCCTGGGCCAGTCTTGCTGCTCTATAGTAATCAAGTAGATTGGGGACACCTATCCCTCCCAGTTGCCTATGTCTGTTTAAGATAGTGTGGGGTATTCTCAGGTGTTTATTATCTCTTAAGAAGCTATGTAGGTCTCTCTGAAGACTAGCCATGTCACCAGTATTAATCCTGATCGGGAGCACCCTGAATAAGTATAATATTCTAGGTAAAATCGTAATTTTTATCGCAGATAGTCTCCCATACCAAGAGAAACCCATTTTCTTCCATTTTCCCAGATCAGATCTAATCATTTTAAGTAAAGGGGTATAGTTTGCTTCATACAGCTTCGAGGAGTGTGACATTAACTTTATGCCTAGATATTTCAATCCATCTGGAGCCCAATTAAAATCAAAGTTTGCTTCTATCAATTTGATAGTATGCTTGGGAATAGAAAGGGGCAGCGCCTCACATTTATCTATATTAATTTTATATCCCGATATTTGAGAAAACCACTGTATTGCTTGATATACATACGGTAATGAATGCAGAGGTTTAGAAACAGTCAGCAACACATTGTCCGCATATCGGGTGATTTTATGGTGAAATTTTCCTACCTCTAGACCGAATATATCAGGACAGTTGCGTATATATGCCGCCAATGGTTCAATGCATATGGCAAAGATCAGAGGTGAGAGCGGGCAGCCTTGTCTGGTGCCGTTAAGTATATGGAAATTTTCTGATTGGTGTCCTATTGCCCGAACAAATGCTGTAGGCCTTGAGTATAACCCTTGAACCGCCTTCAGGACATTACCTTCAAACCCCATGCGTGATAAAAGATCTAGCATGTATTTCCAGTCGACCCTATCAAATGCCTTCTCCGCATCCAGTGATAGGACCAGAGAAGGCACTTTTCTGTCTTGCAATAAATCTATTATCTATACCATTCTGTGGATATTGTCTGGGGCTTCCCTATCCTTAATGAATCCTACTTGGTCAGGGTGAATAATACTGGGTAGAATATGTTTGAGTCAGTTGGCCAGGATTTTTGTCACTATCTTAACATCTTGATTGATAAGGGAAATGGGCCTGTAGCTGCTACATAAATTAAGGTTTTTCCCCTGTTTTGGTATTACCACAATTTTGGCTCTAAGGAGTTCCTCTGGTATTTGTCCCCCTTTCATAATGTGATTTGCAAACGTTATCAAGGGTGGCACCAGGACTTCCCTAAACGCATTATAGTACTCCCCCGGGAATCCATCAGGTCCCGGGGCCTTACCAGGCTTAAGGTCTTTTATAGCTGCTATCACTTCAGCCCTTGTGATCTCAGCATTCAGATCGGTTCTGTCTTCTTCAGTTATCGCTGGCAAGTTCGCCTTATCCACAAAAGAGTTAAAAGCCTCTTTCGTCTCAGGGTTATGTTGCACTTTCATGCTGTCATATAATTTCTGATAGAACTTGGCAAACGTGTCAACAATGTCCTGTGGGTGAGTAGTAGTCTGGCCTGTCGGTGTCTGGATGCATGAAATAGAAAGGGATTGGTAGTTGTCTCTAAGTTTTTTTTGCTAGATATTTGTCTGGCTTATTGGCAAAAATAAAATAATTTGTTTTTAGTCTATGTGCAGCTTTTATGGAATGCCCATTCAATATAGATTGTAGAGTTTGCTTTTTTTCAACTAGCCTGGTGAGTGTGGCTCTAGAATGGTTTGATTTATGTAACGTTTCTAATGTGGCAATTTCGGTGTTTAGTTGATTAATAAGGTCGCTGTTCTTTTTTTTTATATAGTGTCTTTTCTTTAATTAGGACCCCTCTGATCACCGCCTTATGCACCGCCCAGGGTATAGCTGTGTTTTCCTTGGTCCCAACATTAATTTTCCAGTATTTTTGTAGGCTATGTAAAATCCTGTTCTTAACGGGTGGGTGTTTGGTGCTAGACGCATCGTATGTCCATGTCCTAGTTTTCTTAGGGTCCGCTAGGTCCCCCAGAGTAAGTGCTGTCAGAGATTGATCTGACCAGACACATGGGTGAATGTCTAAGGAATGTATTGCTGGTTGTAATATCTGACTAGTAAATATGTAGTCTATTTTTGAGTAGCTATCGTGTAGTGATGAATAAAATGTAGTGTCTCCTAGCCCACCATGCAATACCCGCCACGTGTCCTGTAGGGTATGTTGAGCCAAGGCATCTAGGATGTTTTTAGCAATACTCTTCTGTATCTGTTTTTTCTTAGACTGTTGGATAATTGTTTGTCTAGTCAGTGATTGCAGGTCAATGTTAAAATCCCCCGCCAGGATTATTCTTAGTCTAGACCAGTCAGTTAGCAGATTTGAAATGACATTAAAAAATGTATCTTGTTGTTCATTTGGGGCGTATATATTGCATAGAAGTATCTCTATATCCCCTAAACACCCAAACACCAAAAGGTATCTACCATCCTTATCAGAAAGTCTCTCTATGAGTAAAGGGTATCGTTGAGTGTAGACAAAAAATTATTTTATTTACCTACATTAGGGACTTTTTAGGTAAACCAGGAGTTTGGTGTTTTTACCCTGCGCTTTTTATACCATCCCTCAGATATCGTTGAGTGTATTAAGATAGAGACCCCTCTCTTTTTGGAATCTAAGGCAGAGTGATACTGCTTTGAGTAGTCTCTTGCCCAGTATTTGGGGATAGTATCTTTCAGAAAATGAGTCTCCTGAAGATAAATAACATTAGCTTTCAGTCGTCTATAGTGTGACATGGCTGTCCTCCTTTTGACATCAGTATTCAGACCTCTCGCTTTATGCGAGATCAAAACTATCTTAGGAATAATCATTATAATATTTGTACCAACATTTCATCTTAATCCTACCTTTGGCAGCAGGGACCCCGGACGGCAGACCTCCCTCTAAGCCCAGGGCCAGGTATCTAACTGTATAGCCTGAAAGTAGAAGCCTGTTAACTTCCCTCTTCCTCCCCTGTCCCTCTAACTGTTTCTTCATTTTCCTACAACCCTGTAGAGCATTTCCGCAAGATGAGCTTAGTATGATTATACAACATTGCGTGCATTGAGATTTTAATAGTATAAACAAACAAATATAATAACACAACAGTAAATAACAATTAAACAATTGAATGCAATTATGTCGAAACCAGCACATAAAACCTGTACTGTACAATTCCGACATGGAGTTTCAACTTTGCATCACTTACATCAAGTGAAGAGTCCCAGTCTCAACTTGTGGGTTTAAGTCTTGATCGACCTCCCGGCCGTTTTCCATATCACCTAGGTCTGAGGGCAGACCACAGAATGTAGTAAAAAGAATAGGTATTCTCGTCCATGACACTCATGTGCTGCCTGGACGTCTCATGTTTTGGATTTCTTTTTGTTTGTCACCTTCTTCCATTTTGATCTTTGGGGTTTCGCCTTTAGTGAAGGTACAGCAGAAGAGGTAGATGCCAAATCCTCCCTCAAGATGTCTGGTGGTTCCAAGTCCAGGAGCTTACAGATTTCTGGGATCTCATCAGTGGTTTTAATAGTAAACATTTTGCCATTTCGCATCACTTGCAACGCGAAAGGGAAGCCCCATCTGTAGGGGATGTTATTTTTTCTTAGGAGAAGAGTGAGAGGTTTCAGCGCATATCTTCTTTGTAGTGTTTTGATGCAAAGGTCCTGGAAAAACTGGATAATATTGCCCTGGAACTTGAATGTGGGATTGTTTCTAGCAGCCAATAGAATCTTTTCTCTATCAGGGAATCGTAAGAGCTTAACTATAACGTCCCTTGGTGGTTGATCTGGTTTGGGCTTTGCTTTAAGGGCTCTATGCGCTCTTTCTATTGGGCACTCAGAGTCCATCGGTCCTCCCAGTATAGCATGGAATAATTGCTGGAGATAACTGTGTAGATCTTCTGCTCCAATTGACTCAGGGATACCTTTGAGCCTAATGTTGGAGCGTCTGCTTCGATTCTCCAGATCTTCAATTTTTTCATCTAGATCTTGTATGTGTTGGTTGTGTGAGTCAAGAGTTTGAGAGACTGTTGTAATTTCCTCCCCCATTTCCTCTGTGGCTGTTTCTAAGGAATCTACTCGAGTTCCCAGCTCTAGTATCTCTGTTTTAATGTCCGTAAGACTATTAGTAACTGTAGTTTGGAAGCTGTCCATCTTCTCCCACAGTTTCTCAAAGTTAGAAGTTTTATCCTGCTTGGATACCAGGCCTTGCAGGTCTGCTTTAGTTGCGGGGGTTAGTTCTGCAATTTCCTCCTCATTTTCGGAATCCATATATTCCTCGATTTCCGCCTGGGCAGTCTCTTGAGATTTGCAGATCTTAGAGGTTTTAAAGAAGGTGTCTACTGATAAGGGTTTTAGACTCTTGTCTCACTTGGATCCTTTTCTTGTAGCCATAATGTTTATGTTGATAGATAAGCTATTCTTTACTACTTTTGTTTTTGTGGTTTTTAAGTACCCAACAGGTGTTTCTAAATTTCCTTCTTTCTTCTTTGGAGAGGTTCCAGTTCGCCTAGACCTCCGCTGGATATTAAAGTATGCTTTATCACATCTGCGCCCTCTCTATCTCTCCTCACTCCTTCCAAACATGTTTAGTAGATAATGGATGCCTTGCCTTTCATAGCTTATGTGAGCATTTCTGCAAACTTATCATCTCTATGGTAGAAGTGGGTGAAAGGTAATGACACTGTAAGTGATGCAATAGTGAGTATTGGGTTAACTTTAATCGTCCATGCCGGACAGTCTCAGCACAGTGTATCTCAGGCAGCTACATCTTCTTTATTAACTATCTCTAGTTCTTTGCCAAACACTCAGGAGCAGAGCCAAGATGGTTGCTAAACGTTCTCTCTGCCCCAGGGAAGCTGTCCTCACTGGACAAAGTCGGGAAAAGGTGTTGGGATATGACCTGCTGATATCTTGGTCAGCAGGAAATGGAGGGGAGAGAGAACAATTCAGTAGCTCACACACACAGAAAAGATATAGAAAAGGGATCAGAAAGGGATATGCTGCAGGGGGTTCTCCTTTCCTTTTTCTTACATCCCCTCTCCTTCTCTCTGCATTATCAGCAACTTATTACAGCAAACTATATTTTTTTAGCATGGGTAGTGCATTGCCTTGAAAGTTTCAGTTTATGTGCCTAGCTTCATATAAACAGATCCCTCTCTTGGTATGCTGTGTTAGCGGTTGCTGACCTGGCTGTAGTCTGCCAAGTTTGTGTCTGCCGGGGATCGCTAAATGTCTTATGCCCTAGAGTTGTTTCAACCGAAGCCAGTGAAGAGCAAACCTTTAATTGCTCGTTATGAGGGGTTCTCTCTCTAACTAGGAGCAGGAGCTATCCTGTAGAAAGCCAGCGGGTGTTAACATTTAAGGCTAGCCACTTTTGAAAAAATGGAGCTTTTACTTTAAGTTCACTGTGTGCGGCTGCTCCCAAAATGGCGTCTTTTCGTGCCACTGGCTTTTACACTGAGCAGCTTGGCTTGCGGCGTGGGTCCCCGGCTCAGGCAGCTCTAAATTTGTAAGTGGTGGGTAAAAGTATGAGAAGATCTTCCCAGAGTAGACTCCGGTATTTGCTTAACCCCTCCGGTGTAGGTGATGTAGAGATCCATTTCAAGCCAGATGAGCCCATCACCGTTTGTCTCCTCAGTGGTTCCTCAGGCTGCTCAGTCGGCTCCGGAGCAGGGCCCCGGCCCTTCCGGAGTCACGATCTGACTGTTTTTCTTAAGTTGGGGTCCTTCTCACTGTTCCACAGTCCCGGAGCAAATGTACAGTAAAGCGGGTGTCTGCCACAGGGAATCCCCGCCTGGCCAACCGCACCGGCTCCTCTCACCTTGCAAAGTGCAGTTACCAGTCTCCAATATGGGTGCTGAGCTGTTCCACAGCAATGCCCCCCTGTATATATTAGTGGGTTAAATAAACTGAGAGTCTTTTAGGGCAAATTTGTTAGGTAAATCAGTTGCTTTTTATAAATTATCTTAGGAGCCTCTGTATGCTGCTTCCACTCAGCTCGGCTGCTCTTATGTGACTATTTTTAGGGTAAAAAATTAGCTTTGTGGAATATATTATACCAATACTGATCTATTTTAAAAATGTTTTTTAAGAAGGTAAATGTTGAATAATTTGCAGTATATTAGAGAAGACCTTCTATTGGCAAGGGCACTAATACATTAACACATGAAGAAAGCACTAGCATTATATGCTAATAGCTTATACTACTATCATATGCCAACTGCTCACATGTAAATAAAGAAAAGGAATTGGAAAGTAATGTTATAACACAGACTAGGATAAACCACCTTAAGGAACATCGTAATACCACCTTTTAAATGAGAAATTAACATCAACCAATCAGAACCATCGGAGGGCTATTTAAATTGATGCAATGCAGAAAAATAACCATCTTGATAAAGCCTGTGTACAGGCGAAACACGTTGATGGCATACGAATAATAGACATTGGAAGTGTATTAGTATTTGGCAAAACTCTGCGCAGAGTAATCAATATACACAATAGACTGCCACATCCTATTTCAAAAAAAGCGGATAAACACAGCCAAGAAACTGAGAACGCGGATAGGCTAAGAAGCCGTATGTGATCGATACACGTCACACAGCACATCCGGAACCTACCAAGACAGCAAAGAGACATGCGAAACTCCCACCGCAGTTGTGGAGTCTGGCTAAAACAAGGTAACATACAGACTGGGAAGAAAGGTACGTCTTAAGCAAAGCAGTGAGAGGTTTAAAGCCTATAGAGTCGGATTTTAAGAAAGTACAAAGGTAATATCAATAATCTTTCATATGTTAAAGCCGCACACTATTTCTCAGTGGAACAGCATCACTGTATCTGTGTAAATCCTGAATTGAATGCTGATACTTCGAGAGTAAAAGACTTTATATCTGATGGTATCAACAGCGTATAAACTGTGATTGGATCTAGTTCATATTATACTATACTAAGGTGGAATACGGACTGACCCTAATCTAGTTGAATATATGTCTTCATAGAGACCTTTATATACTTTTTCCCTTTTAATATGCAAATAGTTTTTATTTGTGCTAGTAAAGTGAGTCTTGGGGGGGGGGAGTTTGAAGAACCCTGTGCTAGAAGATAAACAACGAGAATACTTCCTTAAAATATATCCTTGTATAAACCGTATGTTAAGTCAGTTGGTCAAAAATGACACTTTTTTAAAAAATCTCTGATTCTGGGAACCTACATTTTGCGAAATATATTTTATATTCAAATATTTTGCAACAATGGGAAACTTTCGAATGACTGACGTGCTTAAGAGCTGAAATTATCTTTCTTGCTAATTACTTTATTGTCAAAATCCCCCAACATGAAAGTAAACAACTGTGGTTTTATGGGCTGCAGTTGAAAGTCATTTTTTTACATTATATTTTAAGGTGAAATTAATAAAGACGTCAAAATAAAAAACTATGAAGATTCAGATAAAGATCATATATTTTTGTGTGTTTATTTTTATTATAAAATTGAAATTATCATTCTCTTGATATACCTTGGTTTACCTTTTTAAAGCTAAAAAATATAGGGCCAGGTTACAAGTGGAGCGGTAAAAAAACACTGCTCAAAGTAAACTTCTAATGTGAGAGGGTTAGTGCTTGTATTACAAGTTGAAAGTAAATTGTGAGCCCTAATCTGGACAGATATTACGACCGCGTTAATAACTTTTCTCCATAGACTTCAATGGAGCACACATTCTAAAAAAAACACATAGATACAGTATATACAGATTATACTGAAATATCTATTAAAAATACTATTTTCTTCTATGTGAAGAAAATTGGAATGTAAAATACTTACAGCAAAAACTGAACACATTATTAAATATAAAATATTAAATGATTTTTCAATTTTGAAAGTATTTAAATGGAAAGGGTTCCACATTATATATATATATATATATATATATATATATATATATATACAGTGGGGCAAAAAAGTATTTAGTCAGCCACCAATTGTGCAAGTTCTCCCAGTTAAGAAGATGAGAGAGGCCTGTAATATTCATCATAGGTATACCTCAACTATGAAAGACAAAATGTGGAAACAAATCCAGACAATCACATTGTCTGATTTGGAAAGAATTTATTTGCATATTATGGTGGAAAATAAGTATTTGGTCACCTACAAACAAGCAAGATTTCTGGCTCTCACAGACCTGTATCTTCTTCTTTAAGAGGCTCCTCTGTCCACCACTCATTACCTGTATTAATGGCACCTGTTTGAACTTGTTATCAGTATAAAAGAAACCTGTCCACAACCTCAAACAGTCACACTCAAAACTCCACTATGGTGAAGACCAAAGAACTGTCGAAGGACACCAGAAACAAAATTGTAGACCTGCACCAGGCTGGGAAGACTGAATCTGCAATAGGCAAGCAGCTTGGTGTGAAAAAATCAACTGTGGGAGCAATAATTAGAAAATGGAAGACATACAAGACCACTGATAATCTCCCTCGATCTGGGGCTCCACGCAAGATCTCACCCCGTGGGGTCAAAATGATCACAAGAACAGTGAGCAAACATCCCAGAACCACACAGGGGGACCAAGTGAATGACCTGCAGAGAGCTGGGACCAACGTAACAAAGGCTACCATCAGTAACACACTACGCCACCAGGGACTCAGATCCTGCAGTACCAGACGTGTCCCCCTGCTTAAGCCAGTACATGTCCAGGCCCGTCTGAAGTATGCTAGAGAGCATTTGGATGATCCAGAAGTGGATTGGGAGAATGTCATATGGTCAGATGAAACCAAAGTAGAACTGTTTGGTAGAAACACAACTCGTCGTGTTTGGAGGAGAGAGAATGCTGAGTTGCAACCAAAGAACACCATACCTACTGTGAAGCATGGGGGTGGCAACATCATGCTTTGGGGCTGTTTCTCTGCAAATGGAACAGGACGACTGATCCGTGTACATGAAAGAATGAATGGGGCCATGGATCGTGAGATTTTGAGTGCAAACCTCCTTCCATCAGCAAGGGCATTGAAGATGAATCGTGGCTTGGTCTTTCAGCATGACAATGATCCCAAACACACTGCCCGGGCAAAGAAGGAGTGGCTTCGTAAGAAGCATTTCAAGGTCCTGGAGTGGCCTAGCCAGTCTCCAGATCTCAAATCCATAGAAAACCTTTGGAGGGAG
This sequence comes from Bombina bombina, assembly GCF_027579735.1. Taxonomy (NCBI): domain Eukaryota; kingdom Metazoa; phylum Chordata; class Amphibia; order Anura; family Bombinatoridae; genus Bombina; species Bombina bombina. The sequence goes on from NC_069501.1 coordinate 97,463,562, forward strand.
TTGAAAGTCCGTGTTGCCCAGCGACAGCCCTAAAACATCACTGCTCTAGAGGAGATCTGCATGCAGGAATGGGCCAACATACCAGCAACAGTGTGTGACAACCTTGTGAAGACTTACAGAAAACGTTTGACCTCTGTCATTGCCAACAAAGGATATATAACAAAGTATTGAGATGAACTTTTGATATTGACCAAATACTTATTTTCCACCATTATTTGCAAATAAATTATTTCCAAATCAGACAATGTGATTGTCTGGATTTGTTTCCACATTTTGTCTCTCATAGTTGAGGTATACCTATGATGCAAATTACAGGCCTCTCTCATCTTCTTAAGTGGGAGAACTTGCACAATTAGTGGCTGACGAAATACTTTTTTGCCCCACTGTATATATATATATATATATATATATATATATATATATGTATATAATGTATGTATTTATACACATTTATATTTAGACATATATATCTATATAAATACATGCAAATGCAACCGATGTAACAAGCTACCCCAACCTTATGTCTCTGCACCCTTAAAGGGACAGTCTAGGCCAAAATAAACTTTCATGATCAGATAGATCATGTCATTTTAAACAATTTTCTAATTTACTTTTATCACCAATTTTGCTTTGTTCTTCTTGGTATTCTTAGTTGAAACCTTAACCTAGGAGGTTCATATGCTAATTTCTTAGACCTTGAAGCCCACCTCTTTTCAGATTGCATTTTAACAGTTTTTCACCACTAGAGGGTGTTAGTTCACGTATTTCATATAGATAACACTGTGCTCGTGCACGTGAAGTTATCTGGGAGCAGGCACTGATTGGCTAGACTGCAAGTCTGTCAAAAGAACTGAAAAAAGGGGCAGTTTGCAGAGGCTTAGATACAAGATAAGATACAAGATAATCACAGAGGTTAAAAGTATATTATTATAACTGTGTTGGTTATGCAAAACTGGGGAATGGGTAATAAAGGGATTATCTATCTTTTAAAAAAATAAAATTTCTGGTGTAGACTGTCCCTTTAACCTATAGACTGTGAGCTCTCCGGAGCAGGGCCATCTTCCTCCTGTACTAGATTTGTTTAGTTTTGTTATGTTTTGTATTTTATCACAAATCTTTGTCATTGTATACCCCTATACAAATAAATGATAATAATAATAATAATAATTATAACCCTTTCCAGTCAAATACCTTGTCATATATCATATAGGCATATACCTTTCAACCCTTATAAAAAAATGTTATTAACATTTATATAAATAATTTGTATCAGAAACTATATATATGAATTGTACACTTTATTTTAATGAATTTATGTTGTGTGTTTGTTGCACATTTTGCAACCATTTGTGCAAGGTTTTCCCTTGGTCTAACCCGTCAAGTGCAAATTTTGTTTTCGCTCAAGTGCACCACACCCATTTGCTTTAAACTTGTAATAAGCGTGCAGGTTAAAGGGCCACTAAACCCAAAATCTTTCTTTCATGATTCAGATAGAGAATACAAATTTAAACAACATTACAATTTACTTCTATTATTTATTTTGCTTCATTTTTTAGATATCCTTAGTTGAAGAAAAAGCAATGCACATGGTGAGCCAATCACACGAGGCTTCTATGTGCAGCAACCAATCAGCAGCTACGGAGCATATCTAGATATGCTTTTCAGCAAAGAATATCAAGAGAATAAAACAAATTGGATAATAGAAGTAAATTAGAAAGATGTTTAGAATTGTATTCTCTTTCTAAATCATAAAAGAAAAAATGTGGGTTTCATGTCCCTTTAATGTGGTTGAAATATTGCATATTGCATACCTTGAATACAATAGCAATCCACTTGTATTCTAGGCCTTAGTGCTTAAGATATGTGCACACTTTTGAGACTACATCAATATGGTCTCATGGAAAGGTACATTTGACAAAAGAAGTATTTTTAAAAATAGAATGCCCTTTTTAAATCCTGAAAGTTTAATTTGGACGTCCTTGTTCCTTTAATGATATATTATTACCATTTAGACTTTTTATGTGGCAAACTACCACTACCACCTTGCTGCGTCTGAGCAAATTTTGACTGGCAGAAATGGTGACCCAGATTGCTTCTGAAAATAATTTATGTTTGAATTACATCAGTAAACAATACATCCTCTATCTTTATTTGTGCAGAACTGCAAATCGAGGGCTAAACTCACTCTCAGGATATCTCTGCAATAACCAGTAGGGTAGATATTGCATGCAACAACCAGCTGCGTAGATATTGCCTGTAATAACCAGTAGGGTATATATTGCCTGTAATAACCAGAAGGCAAGATATTGCCTGCAATAACCCGTGCGGTAGATATTGCCTGTAATAACCAGTGGGGTAGATATTGCCTGTAATAACCAGTAGGGAAGATATTGTCTAAAATAACCAGTGGGGTAGATATTGCCTGTAATAACCAGTAGGGTAGATGTTGCCTGTAATAACCAGTAGGGTATATATTGCCTGTAATAACCAGTAGGGTATATATTGCCTGTAATAACTAGTAGGGAAGATATTGCCTGCAATAACCCGTGGGGTAGATATTGCCTGTAATAACCAGTAGAGCAGATATTGTCTAAAATAACCAGTGGGGTAGATATTGCCTGTAATAACCAGTAGGGCAGAAATTGCCTAAAATAACCAGTGGGGTAGATATTGCCTGCAATAACCAGTAGATATTGCCTGCAATAACCAGTAGGGTAGATGTTGCCTGTAATAACCAGTAGGGTAGATGTTGCCTGTAATAACCAGTGTGGTAGATATTGCCTGTAATAACCAGTAGAGTAGATATTGCCTGAGGTAACCAGTAGGGTAGATATTGCCTGTAATAATCAGTGGGTTAGATATTGCCTGTAATAACCAATAGAGCAGATATTGCCTAAAATAACCAGTGGGGTAGATATTGCCTGTAATAACCAATAGAGCAGATATTGCTTGTGATAACCAGTAGGGTAAATATTGCCTATAATAACCAGTAGAGCCGGAGCAGTATTTTTAAAAATAAAATGCCCTTTTTAAATTCTGAAAGTTTAATTTGGATGTCCTTGTCCCTTTAATGATATATTATTACCATTTAGACTTTTTATGTGGCAAACTACCACCTTGCTGCGTCTGAGCAAATTTTGACTGGCAGAAATGGTGACCCAGACTGCCTCTGAAAATAATTTATGTTTGAATTACATCAGTAAACAATACATCCTCTATCTTTATTTGTGCAGAACTGCAACTCGACGGCTAAACTCACTCTCAGGATATCTCTGCAATAACCAGTGGCGTAGATATTGCCTGTAACAACCAGCTGCGTAGATATTGCCTGTAATAACCAGTAGGGTATATATTGCCTGTAATAACCAGTAGGGAAGATATTGCCTGCAATAATCTGTGGGGTAGATATTGCCTGTAATAACCAGTGGGGTAGATATTGCCTGTAATAACCAGTACAGAAGATATTGTCTAAAATAACCAGTGGGGTAAATATTGCCTGTAATAACCAGTAGGGTAGATATTGCCTGTAATAACCAGTAGGGTATATATTGCCTTAATAACCAGTAGGGAAGATATTGCCTGCAATAACCCGTGGGGTAGATATTGCCTGTAATAACCAATAGGGTAGATATTGCCTAAAATAACCAGTAGAGCAGAAATTGCCTAAAATACCCAGTGGGGTAGATATTGCCTGTAATAACCAGTAGGGTAGATGTTGTCTGTAATAACCAGTGGGGTAGATATTGCCTGTAATAACCAGTAGAGCAGATATTGCCTAAAATAACCAGTGGGTGGGGTAGATATTGCCTGTAATAATCAGTAGAGTAGATTGCCTATGATAACCAGTAGGGTAAATATTGCCTGTAATAACCAGTGGGGTAGATATTGCCTGTAATAACCAGTAGAGCAGATATTGCCTGTAATAACCAGTAGAGCAGATATTGCCTGTGATAACCAGTAGGGTAAAAATTGCCTGTAATAACCAGTAGAGCCGATATTGCCTAAAATAACCAGTGGTGTAGATATAGTCGGCAATAATCGGTAGGGTAGATATTGCGTGTAATAAGCAGTGGGGTAGCTATTGCCTGTAATAACCAACAGAGCAGATATTGCATAAAATAACCAGTGGGTAGATATTGCCTGTAATAACCAATAGAGCAGATATTGCCTGTAATAACCAGTAGGGTAAATATTGCCTGTAATAACCAGTAGGGTAAATATTGCCTGTAATAACCAGTAGTTGAGTATTGCAGGTAATAACCAGCAGGCCAGTTATTCCAATTACACCCAGGACATACTTGAAAACCCAGGACATACTTGAAAACGAGAGAAATCTCAATGTATCCTTCATGGTAAAATATTTTATAAATAATTATTAGTTTGCAAGTTAATTGTTACAGATGTTCAATTAGGTACAGCAGGTAATAATTAGCAGGTCAGGTATTACAGATAATAAGAAACAGATTGGATTTTGCAGGTAATAATCAACTAGTCCAGCCAGTCGGGTGCTGCAGGGAACATCCAGCAGGCCAGGAATTGCTGGTAATAGCTTACATCTAAGATATTGCCGATAATGGTCAGCCATTCAGGTACAGTGGGTACTGACCAGCCTGTCAGGTATAGCAGCTAAAGTACAGATAGTCAGGATCAATGAGTAAAGCTAGTTCAGTTACTTGAGACTTTAGCTAGACGGTCAAAGCAGATCAGGAACATAGGCCAGGAGGCATAGCTTAAACACAGCAGAGGAAGGCTTTGATTAAAGCTAGCTTTAAACTACGCAGTCACACATGGGATTCAGGCTGATTGGGCAGATTAGAGGCTATACCCTGTGCATAGCAGTGACCTTAGCAAGATGGCTGCTTCCATATATAAATGACACTGTGGTGACTGTCATGAAAATGCCAACAGCCATAAAGGGAAGAGGTTTTGCCGGTGTGCACTGGACGACACTAAGGTGTAGATTTAGCATGCATTAATGATAAGAAATAGAGCAAATACATTCACAAAAGCTGAATCGCTATACCAGCGGGGTACGGAGCGTATACACAGAGTACAGCGAGGAGAGGGGACACGTAAAAAGGAATCTGGTGAAAATATACACCTGATCCTTTGGAGAATTTGGAGATCCCTTTTAAATTCATCCATTAGTGCATCTATAACGGAGCACTATAAGGTACTGTTGGGCTAATAAGCTGAAGATCTACTGACTTATCAATTACATTTAATATATATCTACAAAGTATCAATCACGATACCATGGGAAATTAGAAATTTCCAGTGAGGACTGTGATTAACATTTCTAGTAAACTCACTACTAGTTTTAGCAATATCGCTGCTTTTACATTGTTGCTTATATATTGACCGCATTGTATCTGTGTTTTCTGTGATCTCTATATTAGAGCCTAATATCACCACATATAGATATACATTTTTTGACACCGGTGTCGAGTTTATATTATAGTATTTATCATTGATTTTATTTATTTTTTGTTACCCTTCTGGGATTTTAATATATTCTTATTAAATGTATCATTTCTATATACAAGTATATTGTATTATATTACAAATGTAATCAGTGGAGTACCCCAGGGACCAGTACTGGGCCCTGTTCTTTTAAATATTTTTTTTAATGACTTAGAGCAAGAATTGAATAATAACATCTCCCAAGGGGCGGAGCCTATAGCTGTTGCGGCAGGACGTTTCTGTGAGGAGCTCCTGGTCTTAATCAGCTATTTTAGAGTTATCTTTTAACTTTATTTTCTTTTTGGAAAACATAAGCCACACAACCTTGTGTTAATGAAGAGGAGTCTAGGAATATCTACCACCATTAGGATCTACCTATGTTCCTCAGCTGACTGCAATGCGACTAGCCACGAGGTTGAGAAGCCTTTATTGACTGACTGACAGTGTTGTTAAAGCTACCGTATATATACCCCCAGGACCCTGGGTTACCAAACCAGTTCAACTGAAACTGGATAAACTTTGCACAATCTACAGACAAACCAACTACAATAAGATTAAGCACTATCGTAGACGACTAGCCTGAAGCTCATTTTGAGAATGGAGGCCATAAACAGATGGGAAGAAACAATGACGCAGCTTATAGATAACCACTATCTGCATCTTAAATCAGAGCTATGCAAACTACTTTTCACTACACGATCAGCAGAAAAAAAAAACTTTAACATAGTGGACAAACCTCCCAGAGATGGTGGCAGTGGCTTCATACCACGTGTGACTGACCCGATCGTAGCAGAAATACAGTATTGCTCTAGCCAAGAGAGCTGTGTGGGCCATACAGAGAAGGAGTGCCTGCCTAACTTTGGAAGGAAGATCTATCGATCTTAGGAGCCTCTGCGAGTGATCCCAAGCCCTCCGCGGTTCTACCGCAGCTCACACTTCAAAGCGGGAAGACAAGGGAGATCCCGGCTACAGTGAGAAGAGATAATGTTCACGCAGCCGGCTACAGGAATCAGAGTGGGGCAGAAGCTGGAATTACAAGCCTATTATCTCCCAGCCCTAAAGGTACAGTCAGCTGTATTTTCCCAAACTCGACTACGGACACCATCAGAGACAATCTCAAGTATCAAAGGGATATAAGACGTGGGTCGCCTTCAGAAATCACCAGATGGATATGGCCGCAATACCACCCAAAACATCATGCTCTACCAAGGGGCCCTTAGACCTTGCGACTTGGGGTAGGCTAAAGTAAGTTTGTGAATCAGGACCAATGCTTCCTCTACAGGACTCGAAGCGAAGAGACAATATGGCAAGTTGTTAAGTTCAATTGGTGACATTCATATAGGGTTTAGCTCTATCAGTCTGCTCAGCTACTAGGCCCGAAGGGACTCTTTGAGACGCTACCATAAATTGCTTATGTTTAACACATGCCTAACACATCACATTTGGTCTTCACGCTGCTCTTTTATTCCTCAAAGTCAGGGATACAAGTGGTTTAAAGATATACATGTAAAGTATTTAGTCTAAGCTCCACCCTTTTATAATTTCTAGTGGCTTTAAGCTTATATTAGTTAGTATTAAATAATCCCCATACCCACTTGGGTAGCTCAGAATCCCTGTTAAATATGTTACTGTATATTTGGTATTTACTTATAAGAACCAACTTGAACCTATATAGCATATCACGTCAAGTCTTTTTTATACTACATCTGATTATTACCTAATTTGACTTGTACCTAGCTCTTTTGATTCTGAGTGCTCCTTAAGCCCAGTCCATTACTCCTTTCATTAGAAAAATCTTCACATATGGAATCTAAATTTTTTTAACACCACCTGCTAGATGTTCATACAATATCGAGAGCTCCTCATGCAGTATTCAGAGTGACTATTTAGCCTTAGAGCATCCAAAGAGATCCATATAAGTAAAATTAGTTTGGGAACTGAATTTTATAAAACCAGTATACTCTAGGCTTGATTGCTAAAACATTTGTAATTGCAACAATTTTCTGGGCGAAGTGGTGCATTATCTGCCAAAATACAGGAGCGCCAATATTTTTGGCCATGTCTGTGTGTATATAAATATATATATATATATATATATATATATATATATATATATATATATATATATGTGTGTGTGTGTGTGTGTGTGTGTGTGTGTGTGGCAAGTTGAGTCAACTTTTTTGGCAAAGTTATGTAACTCAACTTCAACTCAGCAATCTTTAGAGCAGTTGTGATATCTATTAAAAGCATAGGGCTCGCTAAAGGGATGTCAGTCACACTAATAATTCTCTGATTATTCTCTTTTATTCCCTGCACTATCAGTAGCGCTCCTATTGTAATCTAGGCCTATATATATATACACTGTATATATATATATATATATATATATATATATATACAATATATTTTTCTGCTGCTGGCTTGTAGCAATAACATTAGCTCCTCTGCTACCCATGATGATGTTACCCATAGGAAATTGCAAACAGATTTTCTTTAACAAATTTCCAATGAGCACATGACCAAAATATCATACAAAGCACAAGAAAATGTTTTTTCATCGAGACAAACGATTCTCTAGAAATACATTTTTTTTGTCTTTGAACATTTCTATTATTAATCAAACCTATTATCTAAACATAGTTACCTAGATTACAAGTTTTGTGCTATAGAGGGTATTTAACGAATGCAACAAAAGTTGCATTATTTCACCCTCCATAGTGCTGCCATTACAAGTTTTTAAAAAGCCGGCTTGTGCGTGCGATATGGTTGTGTTAAGCTCCATACCGCACAAAATACAAGCGCTGCTTTGACATGCTCGTGCACGCTTTCCCCATAGACATCAATGGGGAGTGCGTGTTAGAAAAAAAACTAACACCTGCGATGGCGGAATGAAAAGCTCCGTAACGCAGCCCCATTGATGTCTATGGGGAAAAAAAAGTTAAGTTTAAACCTAACACCCTAACATAAACTCCACGTCTAAACACCCCTAACCTGCTGCCCCCGACATTGCCGACACCTAAATAAACGTATTAACCCATAATCTGCCGCTCCAGATATTGACCCCTAATCTCCCTCTCCCTATATCGCCGACAGTATACTAAAGTTATTATTCCCCCACACTCCAACATCGCCCACACTATAATAAATATATTAACCCCTATTCTGACGCTCCCCGACATTGCCGCCACTAAATAACGCTATTAACCCCTAAACCTCTGGCTTCCCACATCACTACCACTAAATAAAGCTATTAACCCCTAAACCGCCAGGCCCCCACATCGCAACAACCTAAATTAAACTATTAACCCTAAACCTAACCCTAACTTTAACATAATAAAATGCTAGTTTAGGTTTTATTTTACAGGTAAGTATGTATTTAGTTTTAAATAGGTATTATTTAGTTAATAATTGTAACTTTAATTTAGCTCTATTTTAATTATGTTAAAGTTAGGGGGTGTTAGGGTTAGGTTTAGGGTTAGGGGTTAATAGCTTAATTTACGTTGTTGCGTAACTTTAGTATAGTCCCATGAAAAAACTTCATTTTTTTTGAGTATGGGACTGACGTTGCGTTACAGGCTAAAAGGCTTGCTGTATAGCTATACTGACAAGACTTGTATTGGCTGTGTTGCTGTTTTAACACTGAAATTACAATTTTTTTAGCGTTAAAACACAAACGCACAGCTTGTAATCTACCTATATATTTTTTTTAATATAACATTTAAACATTAGAGAGCACGAGTGTCTAACATTACTACTGTTACAGTATAGCTAAACAAATTGACATTTTTATGATTCTAAATAAACAATCTTAAACCTATGTGTTATAACTACTGTATGTGCTGGAAGCATAATGTAGCTATGTAACAATGTATTGTTTTGTATACAAAAGAATTATGTTTAATCTTTATTTAATCAAAACAACATTTTCTAATGAGTCTAACACCTTGACACAGTTTAGCAATTTTCTCAGCGTTGTTTATAAACTTCATCGTTTGTATCACAATTAACCTGTTTGGCCAGTTAATGTATTTCTGCCTGAACTAGTTTAGTCAGGAACCAGTTAGTTTCAGTTGGGACAATCTATTTTTCATTATATTTTTTGTATCGCAATCTGGTTTAAGTACAGCAACACAAGTTTATTGCAGTAAGTTAAAAGCGAGAGCTTATTTTATGTGCTTTAGATTGTTATCATCAGACATACCTACACTTAAAGAGACATCACTTGCAGATCTTTATTAATATTCTAATTTATTTGTACAGCACCAACAGATTCTGCAGTGCTATATTATTATTCTCATTTATTTGTACAGTGCCAACAGGTTCCGCAGATCTATATTATTATTCTCATTTATTTGTACAAAGTCTACAGGTTCTGCAGTGCTATATTATTATTCTCCTTTATTTGTACAGTGCCAACAGGTTCTGCAGTGCTATATTATTATTCTCATTTATTTGTACAGTGCCAACAGGTTCTGCAGTGCTATATTATTATTCTCATTTATTTGTACAGTGCCAACAGGTTCTGCAGTGCTATATTATTATTCTCCTTTATTTGTACAGTGCCAACAGGTTCTGCAGTGCTATATTATTATTCTCATTTATTTGTACAGTGCCAACAGGTTCTGCAGTGCTATATTATTATTCTCATTTATTTGTACAGTGCCAACAGGTTCTGCAGTGCTATATTATTATTCTCCTTTATTTGTACAGTGCCAACAGGTTCTGCAGTGCTATATTATTATTCTCATTTATTTGTACAAAGTCTACAGGTTCTGCAGTGCTATATTATTATTCTCATTTATTTGTACAGTGCCAACAGATTCTGCAGTGCTATATTATTATTCTCATTTATTTGTACAGCGACAACATATTCTGCAGTGCTATATTATTATTCTTATTTATTTCTACAGCACAAACAGATTTTGCAGTGCTATATTATTATTCTCATTTATTTGTACAGTGCCAACAGGTTCTGCAGTGCTATATTATTATTCTCATTTATTTGTACAGTGCCAACAGGTTCTACAGTGCTATATTATTATTCTCATTTATTTGTACAGTGCCAACAGGTTCTGCAGTGCTATATTATTATTCTCATTTATTTGTACAAAGTCTACAGGTTCTGCAGTGCTATATTATTATTCTCATTTATTTGTACAGTGCCAACAGGTTCTGCAGTGCTATATTATTATTCTCATTTATTTGTACAAAGTCTACAGGTTCTGCAGTGCTATATTATTATTCTCATTTATTTGTACAGAGTCTAGAGGCTCTGCAGTGCTATATTATTATTCTCATTTATTTGTACAGAGTCTACAGATTACAGAGCGCTATTATTCTCATTTTTTGTACAGCGACAACAGATTCTGTAGTGCTATATTATTATTCTCATTTCTTTGTACAGCGCCAACAAGTTCTGCAGTGCTATATTATTATTCTCATTTATTTGTACAGCAACAACAGATTCTGTAGTGCTATATTATTATTCTCATTTATTTGTACAGCGCCAACAGGTTCTGCAGTGCTATATTATTATTCTCATTTATTTGTACAGAGTCTACAGATTACGGAGCACTATTATTCTCATTTATTTTTACAGTGCCAACATATTCTGCAGTGCTATATTATTATTCTCATTTATTTGTACAGCGCAAACAGATTCTGCAGTGCTATATTATTATTCTCATTTATTTGTACAGAGCCAACAGGTTCTGCAGTGCTATATTATTATTCTCATTTATTTGTACAGTGCCAACAGGTTCTGCAGTGCTATATTATTATTCTCATTTATTTGTACAAAGTCTACAGGTTCTGCAGTGCTATATTATTATTCTCATTTATTTGTACAGTGCCAACAGGTTCTGCAGTGCTATATTATTATTCTCATTTATTTGTACAAAGTCTACAGGTTCTGCAGTGCTATATTATTATTCTCATTTATTTGTACAGAGTCTAGAGGCTCTGCAGTGCTATATTATTATTCTCATTTATTTGTACAGAGTCTACAGATTACAGAGCGCTATTATTCTCATTTTTTGTACAGCGACAACAGATTCTGTAGTGCTATATTATTATTCTCATTTCTTTGTACAGCGCCAACAGGTTCTGCAGTGCTATATTATTATTCTCATTTATTTGTACAGAGTCTACAGATTACGGAGCACTATTATTCTCATTTATTTTTACAGTGCCAACATATTCTGCAGTGCTATATTATTATTCTCATTTATTTGTACAGCGCAAACAGATTCTGCAGTGCTATATTATTATTCTCATTTATTTGTACAGAGCCAACAGGTTCTGCAGTGCTATATTATTATTCTCATTTATTTGTACAGTGCCAACAGGTTCTGCAGTGCTATATTATTATTCTCATTTATTTGTACAAAGTCTACAGGTTCTGCAGTGCTATATTATTATTCTCATTTATTTGTACAGTGCCAACAGGTTCTGCAGTGCTATATTATTATTCTCATTTATTTGTACAAAGTCTACAGGTTCTGCAGTGCTATATTATTATTCTCATTTATTTGTACAGAGTCTAGAGGCTCTGCAGTGCTATATTATTATTCTCATTTATTTGTACAGAGTCTACAGATTACAGAGCGCTATTATTCTCATTTTTTGTACAGCGACAACAGATTCTGTAGTGCTATATTATTATTCTCATTTCTTTGTACAGCGCCAACAGGTTCTGCAGTGCTATATTATTATTCTCATTTATTTGTACAGTGACAACAGATTCTGTAGTGCTATATTATTATTCTCATTTATTTGTACAGAGTCTACAGATTACAGAGCGCTATTATTCTCATTTTTTGTACAGCGACAACAGATTCTGTAGTGCTATATTATTATTCTCATTTCTTTGTACAGCGCCAACAAGTTCTGCAGTGCTATATTATTATTCTCATTTATTTGTACAGCAACAACAGATTCTGTAGTGCTATATTATTATTCTCATTTATTTGTACAGCGCCAACAGGTTCTGCAGTGCTATATTATTATTCTCATTTATTTGTACAGAGTCTACAGATTACGGAGCACTATTATTCTCATTTATTTTTACAGTGCCAACATATTCTGCAGTGCTATATTATTATTCTCATTTATTTGTACAGCGCAAACAGATTCTGCAGTGCTATATTATTATTCTCATTTATTTGTACAGAGCAAACAGATTCTGCAGTGCTATATTATTATTCTCATTTATTTGTACAGCAACAACAGATTCCACAGCACTATATTATTATTCGACTGACTGATCACCAAATTTCCTATTTATCATTATTTTGCACCATAGGAGAACCTAATCTTCTCCTACAATTGCGACCTCCAAAGTTCTCCATATCCACTGTGGAGAACATTGCATTTACTTCAGTTTTTTCGAGAGAGAACATGGAATATTTTTTACTGTTGGCTGCTATTCCTTTGGCAAAGTGCTGTCAAAATCGTCTTTCTGATGGTAATATGCCCTTACGGAGATGCCAAAGAGTGCCAAGAGTTATTTTACCCCGGTGTGGACTACAAGCATTGTCCGATAAGGAGATTAAGCAAAGATTTCGGATTAATGGGGAGAGTATAATCAATCTTTACTCGCTGATACAAAATGACATTTACCCTAGGACAAGAAGAACAAGGGCAATACCTGGACTATTGGCTGTTTTGCATTTCATGTTAACCGGTTCATTTTAAGGCAGTCTCTAGTGCTGTGGTGGGCATGAGCCAGCCTTCATTTTGCAGACATCTAAGAATTGTTTTAAAATCAATTTTGAAACATCTTAAGTTTATTTTCGTGCCCAGGAATATGCAAGAATGGCACACAGTAAAGGCCTCATTTTATCAAGTAGCTGGTATGCCTCATGTTCTTGGTGCCATTGATCGCACCCATATAGCTTTAAGACCACCATCTTTAAGGGAGGAGCAATACAGGAATCGAAAAAGCTTCCATTCATTGAATGTTCAGGCCGTGTGTGATGCCAACCTAAAAATTTGGGCTGTGCGTTCTGGATTTCCTGGTTCCTGCTAAGATTACCACATTCTCAAAACAATCTGCATTATTTACATTGTTTGAACATGGAGACATGCCACATGGTTGGCTATTGGGTGAATATAACTTTATTTTATTTTTGTGTTATTGTAACAATATTTTTTTTTTTTTAATTTGAAGGGCATTTACTTTTTTTTAAATGTATATACTTTAAACACAAGCTAATATTGATTATTGAAAATTATTATTCTTTTTTGGAAAGTTTTTATTTTCTTTTTATTTATTTTCTTTCTTAATTTTTATTGGTAAAAGTACATATCGATTTCACATTTCATTTTTTCAACTTTAATTACATGTAATATTTTATTTTATTTGTAGGTGACAGTGGTTATCCGTGTAGGCCATGGCTTTTATTTTTTTTATTTTTTTAAATAATCTTTTTTTTGAGGTTAGAATTAAGGCAAACAAACTTTTTGAAATAAATAAAATCAGCAATTACAGAGTGATATCAAAATAAGAAATACAATATATAAAAACATGCCAAACCATATCAGAGCCTTACAATGAATATGATGGGCCACTTTTGGGCCTCGTAAAGGACAAAAAATAGGTAGAAGGCTCTCTGAAATAACGGAGACCACTCATGGATCTCACCAAGTAAACCTCATTTTAGTAGTAAATATGATAAGTCAAAAGGTATAATAGCAAATATATATAATAAACTGTTTTGAGATATATTTCAAGGGATGAAAGTGTATACAATATGTAAAACAGACTAGCGTGTGGCTACGCTAGTCATGCGTACACGTATTGGGTGTCTGAAGTAAAGAACTAATGAGTATGCAGAATATGATAGCTACGGGAGGCACACCGGGAAAGAGGGGAGAGGAGGGAGAGAGGAGCGGGAAAAAATAAAAAAAAAGGGGGGATTAGAAGATCAGACGTAGGAAGTTAAAGTGGGAGGGAGGGGAAATACCAGGGAAATCCAAGGGGAACTAGGCTTTTCTGGAATTTATGATGCTCAAGAGCTGGGGAGTCAAATTTTTCTCCATAATTCCCAAGTTCGGTGGTGAAGAATAACCTTGTTATTTGCAGCAAAGATAGGACTTTTCATTGTTTCTAGATAGTCCATAATTTTAGTCAAATCATGCCAATCGGGAATGTTAGTTTGCTTCCACAATCTAGCGATAGCAAGCTTAATGGCCATCAGTAAATAAATGCTAAGGAGACCCACAGGGGAGAGAGGAAACCCCAAGCCCAAGTGAAACAACACCTTTTTTGGATCCTCCCACAAGGTCGGGTCTATCTCAGTGCATCTCCGAGAGAGCATAACCCACAAAGGTTTCAAAGCCGGACATTCCCACCATATATGCGTCGGGGAACCTACGAGATTACATCCCCTCCAACAAAGCGGGGAATTGATAGGGGAGATTTTAAACAGTTTCCATGGAGTCATATGCCATTGCATGCATACAGGGAGTGCAGAATTATTAGGCAAATGAGTATTTTGACCTCATCATTCTCTTTATGCATGTTGTCTTACTCCAAGCTGTATAGGCTCGAAAGCCTACTACCAATTAAGCATATTAGGTGATGTGCATCTCTGTAATGAGAAGGGGTGTGGTCTAATGACATCAACACCCTATATCAGGTGTGCATAATTATTAGGCAACTTCCTTTCCTTTAGCAAAATGGGTCAAAAGAAGGACTTGACAGGCTCAGAAAAGTCAAAAATAGTGAGATATCTTGCAGATGGATGCAGCACTCTTAAAATTGCAAAGCTTCTGAAGCGTGATCATCGAACAATCAAGCGTTTCATTCAAAATAGTCAACAGGGTCGCAAGAAGCGTGTGGAAAAACCAAGGCGCAAAATAACTGCCCATGAAATGAGAAAAGTCAAGCGTGCAGCTGCCAAGATGCCACTTGCCACCAGTTTGGCCATATTCCAGAGCTGCAACATCACTGGAGTGCCCAAAAGCACAAGGTGTGCAATACTCAGAGACATGGCCAAGGTAAGAAAGGCTGAAAGACGACCACCACTGAACAAGACACACAAGCTGAAACGTCAAGACTGGGCCAAGAAATATCTCAAGACTGATTTTTCTAAGGTTTTATGGACTGATGAAATGAGAGTGAGTCTTGATGGGCCCGATGGATGGGCCCGTGGCTGGATTGGTAAAGGGCAGAGAGCTCCAGTCCGACTCAGACGCCAGCAAGGTGGAGGTGGAGTACTGGTTTGGGCTGGTATCATCAAAGATGAGCTTGTGGGGCCTTTTCGGGTTGAGGATGGAGTCAAGCTCAACTCCCAGTCCTACTGCCAGTTTCTGGAAGACACCTTCTTCAAGCAGTGGTACAGGAAGAAGTCTGCATCCTTCAAGAAAAACATGATTTTCATGCAGGACAATGCTCCATCACACGCGTCCAAGTACTCCACAGTGTGGCTGGCAAGAAAGGGTATAAAAGAAGAAAATCTAATGACATGGCCTCCTTGTTCACCTGATCTGAACCCCATTGAGAACCTGTGGTCCATCATCAAATGTGAGATTTACAAGGAGGGAAAACAGTACACCTCTCTGAACAGTGTCTGGGAGGCTATGGTTGCTGCTGCACGCAATGTTGATGGTGAACAGATCAAAACACTGACAGAATCCATGGATGGCAGGCTTTTAAGTGTCCTTGCAAAGAAAGGTGGCTATATTGGTCACTGATTTGTTTTTGTTTTTGTTTTTGAATGTCAGAAATGTATATTTGTGAATGTTGAGATGTTATATTGGTTTCACTGGTAAAAATACATAATTGAAATGGGTATATATTTGTTTTTTGTTAAGTTGCCTAATAATTATGCACAGTAATAGTCACCTGCACACACAGATATCCCCCTAAAATAGCTATAACTAAAAACAAACTAAAAACTACTTCCAAAACAATTCAGCTTTGATATTAATGAGTTTTTTGGGTTCATTGAGAACATGGTTGTTGTTCAATAATAAAATTAATCCTCAAAAATACAACTTGCCTAATAATTCTGCACTCCCTGTATCTTTAAATTTAATTCTAGCAACGTGACGCAGTGGAGGGCTTTCTTGGTTACTGTCATGGCTTTAGACCAATCTTCCTGGGATGCTTGAAATCGGAGATCTCTTTCCCACGCTATGATGTGGGCCGATTTGAGGTAAGTGGGCGGATTTAAGATATCTTGATAGGATATGGACAGGGCTTTAGGGATCTTTTTGGCAGTACGCCATCTTTGCTCCCAACTAGTCGGTGAGCGAAGGGGTAGAGCCGTAAATTCCCAGGAGCGAACGGAAGGTTATCAAGTTCATTAATTGCCCGTTAGGGAAAAGATCTTATATAAACAAACAATACCAGGCTGCTACAGGCAGGGAGTTCCGGCCCAATCCATATGCAGAGGCGGATCCAGGCAGCTAACAGGTAACAGGGGTGCTAAGCTGTGTAAAAACGTCCGGTGTAGCCGAAAATATAGATTCAAAAAGCATATACAGCAGCACTGAGGCAAAGGAGCAGCAGGGCAATCCAATAGTTAAAAAATATAACTTTTATTTAAACATGTGTTAAAAGAATACACAGCTCCAAACTCCCTGACTAGTTTCGTGCCCTATAGGCACTTAATCATAGGGTAAGTTTGTCAGGTGATAGTACCTCTATTTATATTGAAATAGTTTTTATTGGTCAATTTTCGAGGTCAAAACAGAAACAAATACATTCATAAAAGCATAGTTGTACAGGTGTATTTTTGAAAACCATCAACTTAAAGCATGGATCTTAACATTCTTGATAAAAGTGGATCTTGGCAACATAGTATTAATCATCTTTAGGTCTCCAAACAATCCACTCCAACCTGTGTATTTTAATTACCTTCAGTTAGTAACATACCCTACACCCCCTCCCCAACTAGAACCCTCCCCCCTCCCAGGAGGTGCCAGTATTGTGTTGTTTAAATCTATTAACTAACATACTATGACTCTATATATCGTTGCTATTTGCTTCTGCAGAGAGGATAACTACATGGGCGACTACTAGGGCTAAATTTAAATCTTCCTTAACTGATCCTTTCTTCCCCTCTTCTATCATATTCCAGTTTATCTCAAACATTGTTCTGATCTCAGCAACCAATAGAACTAAACCTTCTGAAATTGCACTGGCTGTCCCTGTGACCACGCCGCTATTTCTGACATGGTATACGTCTCTGTTATTTTTCCCACCACCTCCTGCCATGTGGGTACCCCCACCTTCCAGTGTCGGGCAATGCAAATTCTCAAACAAGTGCAGAGGATTTTGATGAACTTGTTTATTGATGCATTGAATGGTTTCACCTATCATGAAGTAATGCCTGTGCGATCGTGAGAGATACTCTTTCTTCTAACAGATTGCTAACCAGCTCTGACAGTCTCCTCCACAGTGACTGTACTCCCTGACAATCCCACCACATGTGCCTAAATGTACCCCTTTCTTGACATCCCCTGTAACAGTTACCATTTAGCGTTGTGGCAAAGTGCGCTGTCCTTTCTGGTGTCAGGTACCATCTAAACATCACCTTTATGCAGTTTTCTCTCATGTCTGCGCTAATCAATCCTTTGTATGAGTTTAGCATCAGTTCATTCCATTCATCCGTCTCCCACGTCTCTAATGTGTCCCTCTCCCATCTCTCTGTCATGTCTAGCTTGGTATTGCGTTTAGCCTTCTGAATTAATATAAAGATCCTAGAAATCAATTTTTTCCCTCTAGAGGTCGCAATTACCATTCTCTCGAGTTCTGTAGGTTGGGTGGTCTGCTTATTTGACATGTACAGTGTAATCGCTGAACTGATCTGCAGGTATACAAACCAGTGTAGCTGTTCCGGCTCTATTTGGTCTCTAATATGATTAAACGAAAGTAGCTTGAGGTTAGATAAAAAGTCAGCCACCCTATACAGCCCCTTATTTGCCCATTTATCGACTATTTTCCTTAATTCGTTTGGCAGTAGGTATCTGACAGGTCTTGCCAATGAGTTTGGCCCACATAACCGCAGCCTTTTTGTGATCTTATTCCACTGCCTAATTGCTTCTAGTGTTATTGGCGATCTATATTCCCCTGGTTTGGTTATTGTTTCTAAATCCCATAATATATCCTCTGCTTTCGAACTACCTGCAATCTCTGCTTCTATCCGTGGCCACACTAATCCATTGTTTTGTCTACCTAATACAGCTGTCTGCGCCAGTCTTGAGGCCTGATAATATTCCACTAAATTTGGAACCCCTACTCCCCCTACCTGCCTGTGCATTTTCAGCAAATGTGAGGCTATTCTCGGTCTACCTTCTCCCCTCAAAAACTTCAAAATATCTGTTTGTAGTGTCTCAAGTTCCGGCAAAGGAATGCCAATCGGTATGGCCCTGAACAAGTACATCAGTCTAGGAAGGACATTCATTTTAATAGACATTAATCTCCCATACCAAGAGAACTTACCCTTTCTCCACTTCCTCAAATCTGCTCTAATAGCTTTGAAAACTGGGGTATAGTTCAATTTGTAGCGGTCCGTTAGGTTATCACCCACTTTAATTCCTAAATAAGTGATAAAGCACTTTGCCCAGGAGAATGCGAAATTTAATTCAATAGTTTTTTTAGTATGTAGCGGTAGATTAAGTGCTAGTGCTTCGCACTTATCGGAATTTAGTTTATATCCTGAGATCTCCGAGAAATCATTCAAAACTCTATAGAGTTGTGGCAATGAGCTCATTGGTTTGGTGATCGTCAATAAGACATCATCTGCGAACAGCATCGCTTTGTACTCT
Source organism: Bombina bombina (assembly GCF_027579735.1). Lineage (NCBI taxonomy): Eukaryota > Metazoa > Chordata > Amphibia > Anura > Bombinatoridae > Bombina > Bombina bombina. The sequence continues at coordinate 97,482,804 of NC_069501.1, forward strand.
GAAGGTCCTATCTGCACTCCCGAGATTTCCTTTGTTTTCCTAATACATGCTGCCAGCGGTTCAATACAGATTGCAAAAATAAGCGGTGACAGCGGGCATCCCTGCCGTGTTCCGTTCATAATGGCTATCTGTCTTGACAGATATCCCGCTGCCCCCACCACTGCTGTCGGTCTTGAATATATACTGCCTAATGCCTCTATGAAGGCACCTCGAAAGCCCATGACCGACAATACCTTAAACATAAACTTCCAGTCTACCCTGTCAAACGCTTTCTCCGCGTCTAGTGACAGGAGTAGAGCTGGAGTTCCTTTCGCCTTCAAATAATCTAGTAGAGTGAACGCTCGTCTAACATTGTCTGGGGCTTCTCTGTCCTGCACAAAACCTACCTGATCTTGGTGTATTAAGGAGGGCAATATCTGTTTCAATCTATTAGCCATAATTTTAGCGAAAATTTTTATATCGTGATTAATAAGGGAGATAGGTCTATAGTTTTGACACAATTTTGCATTTTTTCCCATTTTTGGAATTACAATAATCTTGGCCTTAAGCATTTCCTCAGGTATCTCCGCCCTTCCATGATCCCATTACAGAAGCTAGTCAGATGGGGGAGCAATTCTTTCTTAAAGAGTTTGTAATATTCACCCGTCAACCCGTCTGGGCCCACCACTTTACCTACTTTTAATTCTTTAATTACCCCCAATACTTCCATATTTGTTATTTTCGCATTAAGTGTCTCAAGGTCCTCAGTTGTTATAGATTTCAAGTCGGCCTTGTCTAAGAATTCAGAAATTTGAATGTCCCCTATACCCGTGTTTACTTTTTTCCCATCGTATAATTGTTCATAGTAGTGGGCAAAGCTGTCCGCTATTTCCTGCGGGTTTGAGGTAAGTTCACCTTTTGTAGTTATAAGTTTGGGGATAGAGAAGAATTTATTTTTTTCCCTGAGTTTTCCTGCTAGATATCGATCAGGCTTGTTCGCGTATACATAATAGTGGGCTTTCAGCCTTACTGCAGCTCTAATTGAGGAATCATTTAATATTTTAGCTAATTCCTTTCTCTTATTAACTAAGATTTTATATGTTTTACCTGACAGCGTGCGCTGGTGTTCCCTCTCTAGGTGTTCAATCTCACTCTGTAATGTTTTAGTCTGTGCTGTCTTTTGATTATTTCCTATAGCCTTTTCTTTGATCAACACTCCCCTCAACACAGATTTATGAGCAGCCCAGGTCACCAGCGGGTTATCAACTGAGTCCACATTAAGTTCCCAGTAATCATTCACTGCCTTTTGAACTCTACTAAATATCTCAGGTTTTTTCAATAAGGTCGGGTCATATGTCCATGTCCGTTGTCTAGTAAAATTTATAAGTCCCTTAAGTTCAAGGTATATGAGTGAGTGGTCAGACCACACACAAGCTTGAGTACCTGATTTCACTAGATTGGGTGTTAAAATCTGACTAACGAAAATATAATCTAGTGTGGTGTATGTCTTATGTGCTGGCGAGTAGTAAGTGTACTCGTGATCCGAGTAGCCTAAAGCTTCCCATGAGTCTACCAACCCCTGTTCCTCCAGAGAATGGCGAACTGATTAAACTATGCTGTTATGTCTGTGTTGTTTGTTTGTTATTATTTGATTATCTAGTCCCCCGAAAGAGGACATATTAACATTGAAGTCGCCAGCTACTATCAATCTAGTTCGTTCCCACTGTGTGAGAAGCGCAGATATCTCGGTGAAAAATATGTTCTGCGACTCATTGGGGGCATATATATTACATAGTGTGACTTTTGTACCTTGTAGTGAGCCCTGGACTATTACATACCTCCCCTCCCTATCTCTAGTCACTTTATCCAACTCAAAGTCTAGTGTTCTGTGCAGCAAAATTGAAACCCCCCTTTTCTTGGAATCGGCTGTAGTGTGATAATGTGCTGGAAAGTGATGTGACCAAAACCCTGGAATACCTGTTGAAACAAAGTGTGTCTCCTGTAGAAATATTATTTTGGCATTAGATCTCAGATACTGAGACATTGCTGTCCTTCTTTTAATATCTGTATTCAGGCCCCTTGCGTTGTGTGAAAGGAGTATAAAATTATGAGCCATTATCATTCATTTTCTCCCCTTTTCCTTTTACCTCTGCCGCTATCCTGAAACAGTTAATTAGTATATAGGAGTGGTTATGTATCCCGTGACATCTACCTACTCTGTTGTCACATCCCATTTCCCCCGTAGTATTTCCTCTTATCCCGTCTCTAACAGGCACCCCCCGGTTAAACCCATAACATAAAAAACCATAATATAAAAAACAAACAATAAATTTCACATACGTAACGATACTTCGCCACATATTAACTTCAGAGGCAGTAACAGTGTTCCATCATACAATTTGAATAACAATAAAGACTGATATTATTCCCCCCCATTTAACTAACTTACCCTCTTTTGTGCTAGGACTGCTTCAAATAATCGTAACCCCCTTCTAGACATCACAGTACAGTATCCCATTAACATCTGCATGATTTTCAAATACATCTCGTAATGTCTGTCTTATATATGGTAGAGTCTTATTAGTGTCCATCAAAAATCTTGAGCCCACCATCCTAACGTATATCTCAACATTTGTATACCCCATATTTGCAACAGTAACCCCAAACAACCAACATAAACAAAACAATTTGGATAGCATTATATTATACTCATCTGTCTGGAGTTCAGCAAAAGTTCCTGAGTTCCAAGCTTTTTCCCTCAGAGCCTGGTGAACTGAGTCTGTTAGCGGAGCTCTTTACAGCTCCAACTCTCCTTCTGCAGATTGGTTTTAACTATACTTTGAGTCCTTTTTTAGACAACATCAAGAGATTTCATGTTTTCCTCCTCTTCTCAGGAATTTTAGACCATCTCTTCTGAGCAGTCTGTTTGCTCCTTTCATCGTTACTTGTCGGCGTTTTAAAGGGACACTGTACCCAAATTTTTTCTTTCATGATTCAGATAGAGCATGACATTTTAAGCAACTTTCTAATTTACTCCTATTATCAAATTTTCTTTATTCTCTTTATTTTAAATGCAAGAATTTAAGTTTAGATGCCGGCCCTGGGTTGTCCTTGCTGATTGGTGGATAAATTCATCCACCAATAAAAAAGTGCTGTCCAGAGTTCTGAAAGCCAAAAAAAGCTTAGATGCCTTCTTTTTCAAATAAAGATAGCAAGAAAACAAATAAAAATTGATAATAGGAGTAAATTAGAAAGTTGCTTAAAATTGCATGCTCTATCTGAATCACGAAAGAAAAAATTTGGGTTCAGTGTCCCTTTAAGTTGCTGAAGAGCTGGTACTTCCAATTTTAAGCGTCTGCAGATTTCTGGAATCTCCTCCGGATCTCTAATGGACATCATCCTGTTCTCCCAATTAATGTGCAGAGCGAATGGAAAACCCCATCTGTATGGGATTTGAGCCTTCCTTAATTGTCTAAGAGCACCCCTTCTCTGTAATGTCCTTGGGCACAAATCTTGGAAGAACTGCACCACATTTCCCTGATGCTTGTATGTGGGTTGTCTTCGTGCGGCTGTTAGGATCTCCTCTTTTTCCTGATATCTGAGCATCCTGATAATGATGTCGCGTGGAGGTTCATCACCTTTGGGTTTGGGCCGCAATGCCCTGTGAGCCCTTTCTATCTGGAATTTGTTATCTTCATCTGTGCCGGTTATGCCCTGAAATAGGGTGAGCAAATATGTGTTTAGTTCCTTGGGGTTTACCGATTCAGGTACTCCTTTCAGCCGTATATTACAGCGTCGGCTTCGGTTCTCCAAGTCCTCAAGTTTGTCGTAAATTTCCTCTATATCATGTTGATGAGCACTTGTGTGGTTCATAACTTCATTTAAACCTTCTGCTAAGGCGTCGCCATTTTCTTCAAGTGTATTCACTCTAGCTCCCAATTCTCCCATCTCCTTCTTGAATTCTGTCAAGCTGCTGGTTACTGTACTTTGCAGGACCTCCATTTTTTCTAGAAGCTTTTCAAAGTTTGTAGATATGTCTTGTTTCGACACCAGATTATCTAGATCTGCTCTTGTTAATGGCGTCTGGTTGCTCAATTCTGATGTATACCCTGCAGAAGCACTTAGCTCCTCATCTGATCTAGGTGAATTTTGCTCTGGTGATTTTTCACCTCTGTTAGTTTTGAAGAAAATGGGAGCAGTGGTTTGTTTTCCTGCTGCAGCAGTTTTTATATTTCTTCTGGCAGCCATGTTAACAGTGCACTACCTTTAATGAGGGTCTCTTATCTTATAGTTAAATGTCTATAATTTTCTTTGTTTAATCCCTTTTTCTTTGACAGAAGGATATAGACCTTAGCATCTGTGTCACTTATGGGTTTGTCCCTTCTCAGGGTATTGTCCCCGCAGGAATATCCGCCTTATATTAAAAGAGCAGGTTGTGTGCAAGCGCTGCTGTACTATCAGGGCATTTATAGGGCATCCATGAATCTATCCCAAAAGTTTTCTTTTCTGTATGTACCTTCAATACATGTTTTGCACTTTTCTTTGCCAAAAGTTTCAAACTGGGGTCTGCTAGTAGACAGGGGCTGTCACCGTTATTTTTAATATCCCCCAGGAGGGTTAATGACTGAGAATTGCTTTTTTCATTTCAGGCCAAGTGCGCTGCAAAACTATGGGGCCGTTTAGGCTGTGTGGGATCCCTTTTAGCGGGGTTCAAAACTGGTCATATGCCTGACCGCTCCTATTGTTTGACTCCTTAAGTTACTTTTATCCCCTTGCTTGCGATCTTAGAGACCGCCGTCTCAGCCGCCCCACGTGGGTGTCCACCATGATGTCTCACTCACCGCACTTAGCTGTAAGTCCCAGCTTGTTCTCTTGCCGCACGGAGCTTCTCGCGGACAGTTTTTGTGAGTGCAATTGCTTCCCCAGTTGCTCCAGTCAGCGTGCTGTAGAATAAGGGTCAAGTGTTCCAAGTTTATTCAAGCATATCAGCCCTTATGCTCTGTGTACTGCCGGAGCTTCTCAATCACGCAGCCATTACTTGGCTTCCCCAGGCTCCGCCTATAGTACCTCTATTTAAAGGGACCAATACACCTGTATACAATTAAATGAAACAACACATACATAAAATACAAATATATGCATATCTCATAAAAAAAAAAAATTCCATTTGCATGCACCAATTCTAAGTGAGAAAAAGCAGCTCAAACAAGCTAGTTTGAATATGTTTACATTGTTCATCATATATTATATATGTTATTTATGTTACTATATGTCTGATACTGCAAAAAATACACATAAAAAAGACACCAATACTACATGGTCTAAAAGACACATTCCAAATGGTGCTTAACTATTCTATGCATAAATCCAGAAACTGGATAATTAATTATGCAGTTTGATGGATCATCAAAAAAAGACCAAAAAAGAACAAAAAAGAAATGTATTTATAATGATTTGCAAAAAGAGTTTCTTTTCAACAATTTGAAATTGCAAACCATGATTGGTATTTATGAAAGCCCATCAAAGAACACATATAGAAAAAAACAATTATTATGGAAAAGTTTTATTTAAAGTTAAGGGATAAAAATTCACTTGAAAAAACAAACAAACAAATCCCCAGAGGACCAATTTGTAAAAAATACACATGATTTCATAATTAACATGTAATCGGATTCACCAATTATTGTTAACTTCTATTCAAAAATATTTTTTTCAAAAACAACACACATACTGTGTATTTTATGTTGAATATGAAATTATTGTTATATGAAAATATCCCTGAACTATAAAATGTATTATATAGAAATATGTACAGATATACACTCATTCACAGAAATGTATGGATCTTAAAGTGACTACTCAACAAAATAGCTCATGTCCCATTCACGATTCAAACCCAGGGGGGTGATGGTTCTCAATTTGTAAATCCAATATAATTCTTGTTTTGACAACAATTTACCTATCACCCCCTCTGGGTGGGAACATGATACGATCAATGACTTGAACTTTCATACTGAATATGTTGGTCATATGTATAAGATTAAAGTGCCTGGCTACCGCAGACTCTTTTACATATTCCCTTGTATCCCTTATGTGCTCCCTAATTCTGGACCTCAGTTCCCTAGTCGTTTGACCTGTATATTGTAGGTGACAGTATTTGCATTCCAGAAGGTAAACCGCAAAAGTAGTTCTGCAGTTGGCATAGAATTTATGTGAAAATTCTTCTCCTGTTTGCGTGCTCTTAAAGCCATTACCTATGCTAATGTGACTACAAGTGACACAGGGGCCATGTCCACACCTATAGGTGCCTTTCTTTTTAATCCAATCACTTTTGTCAGTTTTATCAGAACAAACCAAACTAGGGGATAACTTGGAAAACAAAGTTGGTGGTCTTTTCGACACAAATTTGCATTTGCCAATCTGTGACCTTAAGGTCTCATCCTCCTCAAGTAGGCGAAGATTTTTCTTCAAAATTGAACAGATCTGATTAAATTGGCTCGAGTATTCGGTCGAAAAGACCACAGTTTCTTGTGTCACAAGACTTGGTCTGGTAGATCCCTGTACTGACTCATGTTGCGATTTTGATCTCACCTCATTGTAACTTTGATTCAACATTGATTCGTCATAACCTCTCCACTTGAGTCGCTCAATCAAAGCATTAGCTTGTTCATCAAATAAGACATCAGAATTGGTGTTCCTGCATAATCGCAGGAACTGTCCTCTTGGGATTGAACGCACCAAGTGGGGAGGATGACAAGATTTCGCGTGGAGAATGGTATTCCCTGCTGTTGCCTTGCGGAATGTGTCACTTATAACCATTCCTAGGTCAGGATCACCCTTTAAAGTAAGGTCAAGAAAATTAGCACTAATTCCAAAAGTGTCTCCCACAAAACCAAGATTAAATTAATTGTCGCTTAGATATGCAAGGAAACCCTTGTAATCAAAAGGCTCTTTGATGACAAAGATCAAGTCGTCAATGAAACGCATATAAAAGATGACACGATCTTTAAATGGGTTACTGCTTGAATAAAGGTACTTATCCTCCCAACATCCCACATACAGATTTGCAAACGAGGGAGCAAATTTTGCCCCCATGGCTGTCCCGCAAATCTGTATGTGGAATTCTTTGTCAAACATAAAAAAATTATGTTTAAGCAAGAATTCTATGATTTCACATAATACCACTTTGGTCTCCTCCGAGAATCTAGTCTGACCATCAAGAAAATATCTGATAGCCTGTACCCCCATGTGATGTGGGATACTAGAATATAGGATTCCCCTTTATTGATCCTTAGGATCCATACTTCCCTTAATTAGCTATGTAGTTATTCTGGAGGCTAATACCAAGTTACTTGTTGGAGATGTTTATTCAGAGCCTTTAGAGAAACACTTCTTTTACTTTAATTGGGAACCATCACAACCATATCAACACCAGTGATACCATGTACCTCTGAGTTATACTGTGTCATATCATATCCTATGATTAGATGGAAATGATGCTTTACCAAAGTTCCTCTGCTTGCCATCTAAATAATTTACTAGTTTGCTATTACACATTGTTTATTGTTATTACTGGTGGATAAGAACACAACCCCATAGCTGCCATTACATTTAACACTATTGAAAGAGGATACCAACAAACCTGTCGATAAGTTCAAAATGTGGGCTTTAACAATCTATTGCATAAGTGTCCCATTGCGACATAAGCCTTTCTATATCCCAATAGTTTTTTCAGTTGAATATTTAGTCACTGATGTTATCCCAGAGGTAATTCAATACTTCACATCTAACATTAAAGTATGGACCCAATGTTTCATGTTATATATGCATGCGCTGTACCTTAGTTGTTAACTTTATATAGGCAGTGACTCACTTTCTTGAATATAGCGGATATATGGTTGATCCTTGAGATATTAGTGAATAGCTCTGTACACCCTCTATAAAATCAGCTCACTTATGATATACCCCCCTGATATGGGTCATCCTCTCTTCTATACACTTGTCTAGTTTTATGAAGCTTCTTGGAGAAACCTGTTTGTTCATTTGCCTAACTATACTCACCACAATATCATCAGAATCCCCTGGCCACGCCCCCACTTCCATTCCCCCTCCCTTCCAATTCTCGAGCGGCTCTGGACCGCTGATTTTCCCCCAATTTTTCCTTTGTTCTTATTATTTCATTCTAAAGAATACTCATACTACCAAAAAAGAGATTCCATTAAGATTAGTCCATCTACTCTCTCATTGGTTGACCAATGGTAATGTTCTTAGTAATCCCATACGTGATAATATACTACCATTTATAAAGGGATTTACATTAAGTACTTATTCGCCTAATTATTTATCTTCCCTCCAAAAAGAGTTATTTCTGTCATACATTGTTATATACTTGTTATATACATTATCACATAACATATCAACCTGTTTATTTTGTTATATACATATATGTAATCTCTGTTATTGTATTTGGACAAAAGTGTATTATTGTAACTGTCTGAAATCTCAATAAAAAAATATATTTAAAAAAATAAATAAATAATAATTCATGTATATTACAAGAAAGTTCTATTTCACATATTAAAATCTAAATCTAAAAATGTATTAACAAAATAAAGAGATTACAAGACACATTGAATTAACATTGATTATCATTCTGTACTTTCATTTAGTACATATTACAAAAATTACATCAATGTTTATTGAAAATTTCTATTGCAATCCATATAAGTTGTTAACATTTTAATTTTTAATCGTTAGAATTAAAACAAAAAAATGAAGAATCACTTACTGACGCCTTCTTCTCTTTGTGCTATATCATGTGAGATGGATGGTTGGGGCTCTTCAGTGGTGTATTCGTGTTCAAAAGGTTGATCCTCCTGTGCATCTACCTCCTCTTCCTCACGTCCTTCATCATGTTGCTCTAATGAGATAAATATACATGTAATAAAATGACTGAATTAAATATATATATTAAAAAAAATTACAAATACAAATAACAATATTAACTTACCTCTAAAATCCATAGTGTCTGAGGGAACATCCAGGCCAACCACAACTGCGTCACCCATCCTTGCATAAAGCAGCTGCTCAAAGTCTGTTAATTCTGCCCTATATCCGGGGCCTCCACCGGTTCATTTAGCAGATTGCTTTTCTCTGCTAACCTTTTTCTTAATGTTTTTTCTAATATCGGTTACCCTCTTCCGACAGGCCCTTACATCCTTCGGAAAACTTCCTTCTGCAGAAACTGATTGACTGATTTTGGACCAAATTTCTCTCATTCTCTGTGGGTTTACAGTTCTTGCTTGGTACCCAATAATTTCATCATAATGTTCGATAACCAATTCAACCAAAATACAATTTTGACAATGAGTAAACATTATACTTCTCCCGCTTTTGGTCTTTCCAGCTTGGGCAGATGCCAATGTAAAATTGAGCTAGTAAAGTGCGCAAAAATAACTAAAGTTTGGATACAAAATAAACTTTGCTTTATAACGGTTTCAAAACAATGTATCTATGTAGTTGATGAAAAGGGGCGTATACTGTATAATTATGTTCTAGAAAGTGCCCTATGTCGCATTTTCTATTTCATTGAATACATGGATTTCAATTTTATTGTGGTCATGTGATTTTTTATTTTCAAAAAATGTAACATGTAAAGAAACATTATGGGTTATGAATAACAATGTTAAATTTTAAAATCATGACATTTGAAAAAAAAAATAAAAAATGATTGGACATTAGTAACAGTTACATATGTTCCATTTGTTATTGTTGCCAAAAAATAGTCCTTTTGTTGCGCATTTCTATCCAATGTTTCATTTTATTTTCAATTTATACAAATAAAGATACATGTCATGTTATGTAAAAAAAGAATAATAATACAATGTATATTGATTTAAAAGAATTTTTTTTAAAACATTATAAATATTTATAGCTATATATAAAAATATGCGTTATGTCACAAAATTGCGCATTTTATAAACAAAATTAGTTCCGTGAGTGAGTAGAGTTTATCATTGATCTATATTTTGGAAATGGCAAATTCAAAAAAGTTCTCAGTTGGAGAATTACTAATAATTTCATATACAATGGATAAATATTTTCCTAAAAAAAGAAAGGGTATTTTCACTTTGGAGCAGGACAGAAGAAATCGGATTCTTTGTGAGATGGTGCGTCAAGTGAGGAGAGTGTCTGGCCAAAAGCAGACAAGAAAGCAATGCCTGAAAAGATACAATGATTTGTACAGGAGGCAATCTAAACTGCGCACTTTGATCAAGAGTTACCTTAAAAAATGTAAGCATTATACAATATTAATGTTGTTTAATAATAGAATACTTATAGACATCAGCAACTATTTTTTGATTTGTCAATATTGTTATTATCAATGTTATTGATGCTTTATCGATATTCAAGAGGGTATTTTATTCTTTACTATTGAATTATAAATGCCTTACATCACAAACAAAAATAAGTCTGTCGGTGTTTAGAAATTCTTATCTTCACTCTTCAAAAAGTATCCATTGAACTATCTATCTATTTGTAATTGTCTCAATCTGAACAAAAAGTTAGCCTTGTAAGAAGATAAGTTTTGATTGAATCAATAAAGTATTTGCTCTATTTGCAGACATGGGGGCCTATTTATCAAGCCGTCAACCGCAAATACGCTGGAATTCCACAGCGTTATTGTGGAGACCATGATTCTCCATATTTATGAAACCCTACAGACCGCCAAAAGTAGAATTTTGTAACGTAACATACGATCCGCCGGTCTCAGTCCGACACAGATCGATGCTTACGTCACTACAGATGTTCCGAATGCAAATTAGGCACTATCTGACTACTTTTGGAAGTTAACAAATATCCCCCAGGTACGCTCGCCACTATGCTGGCCCAGCGTACCTGGTTTTCAATCCGCCGCCCTGGAGGCAGCGGATGCCATAGGAATCAATGGGAGTCTGAAAGCAGCAAAAGCTCATGTTCGCTGCTGCCCGATATCCCATTTATTCCTATAGGAGAATAAAGTTATGTTTACACCTAACACTAACATGTACCCCGAGTCTAAACACCCCTAATCTGTCGCCCCCTACACAGCTGCCACCTACTATATACTTATTTACCCCTCAACCGCCGCTTCCAGACCCCGCCGCAACGAAATAAACTTATTAACCCCTAAACCGCCACTCGCGGAGCCCACCGCCACCTACATTATGTTTTTAACCCCTAATCTGCCGCCCCCTACACTGCTGCCACCTACATTACATTTATTAACCCCTAATCTGCCGCCCCCAACGTCGCCGCCAATATTCCAAATGTATTAACCCCTAAATCTAAGTCTAACCCTAACCCTAACACCCCCTAACCTAAATATTATTTAAATAAATCTAAATAAAATCTACAATTATTATCTAAATTATTCCTATTTAAAACTAAATACTTACCTATAAAATAAACCCTAAGCTAGCTACAATATAACTAATAGTTACATTGTAGCTAGCTTAGGGTTTATTTTTATTTTACAGGCAAGTTTGTATTTATTTTAACTAGGTACAATAGTTATTAACTATTTAATAGCTACCTAGCTAAAATAAATACACTTTACCTTTGAAATAATACCTAACCTAAATTACAATTACACCTAACACTACACTACAATTAAATACAATTAAATAAATTAAAAACAATTAACTAAACTATATACAATTATCGAAAGTACAAAAAAAACACTAAATTACAGAAAATAATAAACAAATTACAGAAATTTAAACTAATTACACCTAATCTAATAGCCCTATCAAAATAAAAAAGCCCCCCAAAACAAAAAAACCCTAGCCTAAACTAAACTACCAATAGCCCTTAAAAGAGCCTTTTGCGGGGCATTGCCCCAAAGTAATCAGCTCTTTTACCTGTAAAAAAAAATACAAACAACCCCCCCAACAGTAAAACCCACCACCCACACAACCAACCGCCCCAAAAAAATACTAACTAAAAAAACCTAAGCTCCCCATTGCCCTGAAAAGGGCATTTGGATGGGCATTACCCTTAAAAGGGCAGTTAGCTCTTTTGCAGGCCCAAATCCCTAACCTAAAAATAAAACCCACCCAATACACCCTTAATAAAACCTAACACTAACCCCTTGAAGATCACCTTACCGGGAGAAGTCTTCATCCAACCGGGCCGAAGTCCTCAACAAAGCTGGGAGAAGTCTTCATCCAAGCCGGGTGAAGTGGTCCTCCAGACGGCAGAAGTCTTCATCCAGACGGCATCTTCTATCTTCATCCATCTGGTGCGGAGCGGGTCCATCTTCAAGACATCCGACGTGGAGCATCCTCCTGGACTGATTACTACCCGACAAATGAAGGTTCCTTTAAGTGACGTCATCTAGGGTGGCGTCCCTTAGATTCCGATTGGCTGATAGAATTCTATCAGCCAATCGGAATTAAGGTAGAAAAAATCCTATTGGCTGATGCAATCAGCCAATAGGATTGAACTTCAATCCTATTGGCTGATTGGAACAGCCAATAGAATGCGAGCTCAATCCTATTGGCTGTTCCAATCAGCCAATAGGATTAAAGCTCAATCCTATTGGCTGATTGCATCAGCCAATAGGATTTTTTCTACCTTAATTCTGATTGGCTGATAAAATCAGCCAATCGGAATCTAAGGGACGCCATCTTGGATGACGTCCCTTAAAGGAACCTTCATTCATTGGGTAGTCGTCGGCCGAGGAGAATGCTCCATGTCAGATGTCTTGAAGATGGACCCGCTCAGCGCCGGATGGATGAAGATAGAAGATGCCGTCTGGATGAAGACATCTGCCCGTCTGGAGGACCACTTCACCCGGCTTGGATGAAGACTTCTCCCGGCTTCGTTGAGGACTTCTGCCCGGTTGGGTGAAGACTTCTCCTGGGAAGGTGATCTTCAAGGGGTTAGTGTTAGGTTTTTTTAAGGGTGTATTGGGAGGGTTTTATTTTTAGGTTAGGGCTTTGGGCCTGCAAAAGAGCTAACTGCCCTTTTAAGGGCAATGTCCATCCAAATGCCCTTTTCAGGGCAATGGGGAGCTTAGGTTTTTTTTAGTTAGTATTTTTTTGGGGGGGTTGGTTGTGTGGGTGGTGGGTTTTACTGTTGGGGGGGTTGTTTGTATTTTTTTTTACAGGTAAAAGAGCTGATTACTTTGGGGCAATGCCCCGCAAAATGCACTTTTAAGGGCTATTGGTAGTTTAGTTTAGGCTAGGGTTTTTTTTTATTTTGGGGGGCTTATTTATTTTGATAGGGCTATTAGATTAGGTGTAATTAGTTTAAATTTCTGTAATTTGTTTATTATTTTCTGTAATTTAGTGTTTGTTTGTTTTTGTACTTTAGATAACTGTATATAATTTAGTTAATTGTTTGTAATTTATTTAATTGTATTTAATTGTAGTGTAGTGTTAGGTGTAATTGTAACTTAGGTTAGGTTTTATTTTACAGGTACTTTTGTATTTATTTTAGCTAGGTAGTTATTAAATAGTTAATAACTATTTAATAGCTATTGTACCTAGTTAAATTAAATACAAACTTGCCTGTAAAATAAACATAAATTCTAAGCTAGCTACAATGTAACTATTAGTTATATTGTAGCTATTTTAGGGTTTATTTTATAGGTAAGTATTTAGTTTTAAATAGGAATAATTTAGATAATAATTGTAGGTTTTATTTAGATTTATTTAAATAATATTTAGGTTAGGGGGTGTTAGGGTTAGGGTTAGACTTAGGTTTAGGGGTTAATACATATAGAATAGTAGCAGTGACATTGGGGATGGCAGATTAGGGGTTAATAAATGTAATCTATGTGGCGGCAGTGTAGGGGCAGCAGATTAGGGGTTAAAAACATAATGTAGGTGGCGGTGGGCTCCGGGAGTGGCGGTTAAGGGGTTAATAAGTTTATTACGTTGCGACGGGGTCCGGGAGCTGTGGTTTAGGGGTTAATAAGTATAAAGTAGGTGGCGGTGGTGTAGGGGGTGGCAGATTAGAAGTTAATAAGTATAATGTAGGTGGCGGTGGGCTCTGGGAGCGGCGGTTTAGGGGTTAATAACTTTATTTAGTTGCGACGGGGTCCGGGAGCGGCGGTATAGGGGTAAAACAGTTTAGTATAGTGTGGGTGTTTAGTGACAGGGTACCAATAAAGCTGGGAAAAAGCTGAAGAGCAGCGAGATCAATGACTGTTAGTTAACAACAGTCCACTGCTCATCGCGCCGTACTTGGTGCGCAGCTTTTTAACAGCTTTTTGGTAACTTTGGAGAGCGTATTCAGGTCCGCGGTAGGGATGTTAGTCGATCTTAGGAGAGCGTATTGGTGCCGGTGAATGCAAGTAAGTTGACAGGTTGATAAATATGGGCCAAAGTCTTTTAGTTAATGCATTTTAAATACATTTTCTATAATTTTTGTAATAGTAAAAATCATAAAATTTTTAAATTTAATTGAGTTTCTATTCTCTATTATGTAATAAGTCAAAACAAGAATTGCGCCCAGGTACCTTTGCCCCATTGAGACGAATTCTTCATTTTCTGGGGGTGAATCAGATCCACTGCCTACGGTTTTCATGGACAATGATGGGACTGATGAAACAGGTATGAAAGAAGTAACTGTAAATCTCATAACTAAATAAATTCGACTAAATGTATTCATTTTTGATAATATTTTTAATTTTTAATAAAGGAAGACATAATATTAGTCAAAATAATAGTAGGAGGATCAATGAATCCGAAGAAGCTGAAATTCCCAACATTACAGGTAATATAAAAAATGGATTATAATTTCAATTCTTTTTAATTATTTATTATATTTGAAATTAATTGAAATTTTTATCACAAATAATTTTATTACATGAAGAGAATATAAACAATGATGACATTAATCGTGAAGAGTCCGATGAGGCTGAAGTTCATAATATTAATTTTATTCAACAATAGATTGAAGAGGAAGAAGATTTGGAGCAAGTGGACGAGGTGCAGAACGATGAAGAGGAGGTTCATGCAGGAACATCAGGTGAAAGACTAATGAAAATCAGCTATCATTACAAACAAAATCGATTTAAACATAAGTAAAGTAGTTATTAGGTAACAGAAAATTACATACACAATAATTAATTTTTTTGGAGCATTTAATTTTCTATATCCTTCTATATTTTACACTCTCTTGTATCTATATCTTTTAAAATATAGATCTACATATATATATATATATGTATATATAGTTATTAAAAGTTATCTATATAGGCGTGTCTCTGGGCAGCACCTTCTATGGTTGCAATATCGGTAGCTCTGAGTAGATCACAAGATAATCTGCCTATTATCAGTGACTTAGTTGACCATCTAATAGCCTTTTGTAGATATTAAGAACCAGCAACTCAGGCAGATCCTCATCATATGCTACAATAAGGAATACTATCTTTGTTCACTGATCTTGAGTTTTGAGGCCTAAGACAGGCTCTCGACACCCCCCCCCCCCCCGGGTATCTTCTAAGCCAGGTATACAGTGCTTGGACACTGCTTATTCCTACAGCAAACATGGAGATACAAATTCTTCTAGAACTGGAGAAGCTATTACCACATCACCTTATTCAACTGGAAGAAGACCTCTTTCAATCTATGCAAATGGTCACCCACAAGGTTTCATATGCCATGTCTACTGACGTGACACAGACAAGGGGCTTGTTTTGCCTTCGGACCTTCTGGCGCAGAGATCTTCTCTGAGAGAAGAATCTGAGTGCTCCACTAGATTTGAGGAGGAAATAACGGACATGCTACAGCCTTCTGGAGTGGAGTATCTCGACTTAGCATGTTGCGATGAGGTCCTGGGCACCATAACTGTGGCGAAAGCGCACATAAGTCTGACTGATCGAGTAGAAGAATATATACTGATCTACAGTATATGTATATATATTTTATTTTATATATTTTATTTTGATTTAATTAAATAAAATATATATCTATATATTTATATATACAGAGATCTTTTACAATGTGTGTATATATATATATATATATATATATATATATATATATATATATATATATATATATGTTTAGAAAATAACTATAGAAGTAGATACACCTAGATGCTTCCACTACTACAGCAAGAGTTGCGCACACTCACACTATATATTGATATATTCATAATAATTCAAATATTTAGGTTTAATAAAATCAATTCAATTAATAAACAAAAATATATTCTATTAATGCTATGATAAAACTAATAACATTCAATATAAATAAATAGCAATAAATATAAATAAAAAAGTCTTATCCTTCTGTTGATGGAGTATTATAACGTAGACACAGTTTGTGTTCCGTGTCAGTGACGGATACCCTCAGCGTTTTTACAGCATTGAAGCAGTGGTTTATTTGAAAATAGTGGACATTAACTTAGCATCTATGACCTCAAAGATTGGTCAGCTGTGACATAAAGGATAAAGGATACTTAGAGAAAACCGAAGCCCTTTTGTATCTAGGAACATTTTGGTGATATCGTTTGTGGAAAAGTGGGGACACATATATCCATCTGCCCTCCCTTACCTCATACAATTGAGGTTTCTTTTGTGAGTAGGGAATATCCTAGGGGAAATTTCTTTTATATATGTTTATTTGTTTTAATTAAACTGATCTGCACTATGAGAGGTGTTTTTGTGCGCTTATCTTTTTAGATTACTGTATATATATATATATATATATATATATATATATATATATATATATATATATAATGTTTTTATAGAAAAAGATTTTAATTATAGAAATAGAGAAAGAAAATTTAAGAGAGATAGTGAGAAACAAAGAGAGAGAGAGAGAGAGAGAGAGAGAGAGAGAGAGAGAGAGAGAGAGAGAGAGAGAGAAAGAGAAAGAGAGAGAGAGAGAGAGAGAGAGAGAGAGAGAGAGAGAGAGAGAGAGAGAGAGAGAGAGAGAGAGAGAAAGAGAAAGAGTGTGAGATAGAGAAAATCAATAGTTACACGATCAATATAAGGTTGTAAAATATTTTTTTCAATTTACAGCAATGCAAGAAATTAGAAGCAACAAAGAGGTGCAAGATGAGGACTCTCATTCACCTCAATATTATGACTGGAATAAGTGATCAAAAATAGATTTATTAGTATTTTAGAATCTTTGGTAATGCTGTTGCTAATTCTAGGAAGAGATATTTGTTTACTGTTTACTTTTAGCAATGCAATGCAATTCAAAACATTTAAATCTATAATTTATAATTTTATTTTTTTTTATAGTTCCAGATGATGATAAGATTTGTGTCAGCAAAAGAGAACTATTAGAAGTCCTGCTTAAAGCAGAAACTGGACTCATCAGCAGTTCCTACAGTCAGGAAAAAGAGACTGAAATATGAAAAAAAATAAAAAAAATGGATTTGTGTCTTATTAAAAACTTTATGAATGTGATATTAACATATTTTTTATTTCTTTTATATTTATAATAAATGAATATATGATTTAAATATAACCATTTGTCGTACAATTAATTACTGTCTTTAATAAAGTTAAACATCTTATCAATGAAAAGGTAACAAGATTAGAGCTCAACGTAAGACGTGTCAAAATTTCAAGTCTATAGAATAGGAGTCAAAGGGTCTGCAGGGGTGTGTAAAGTAGATAAACCAAAAAACAGACTTTGTTATGTGTAGCTTTGTTAAATTCCGATTGTAATTTATATAACTTTAAACATAAAAATGTTTTCACAGATTTATTTAACATGTATTAAAAACATGGTTTAAAATAATGGTTAATATAAAGAAATTACAATATATTACATTTATATAATTAATACATGTAATAAAATATAAAGAGACTTATAAAACATATAATTTCAATAATAAAAAAGAACAAAAATATGCGCTTTTTACGATGAAGGAATGATAAATTAGGCGCATATATAATAATACAGTCGACATTTATCATCAATACGCCGCATCTCAACTTTGGAAAATAGCGTGATAGTACGACCCATTTTTTGATAAATATTGGCGCACAGGTGCGCCTCGCAGAGGGCGAGCTGCGGAGAACTTATAGGAGAACTGAAAGTCGGATTTCTCAAAACAATGATAAATGTAGCCCTATTATTACCATTCAATTGTACAGTCCCAACAGATTCCGCAGCTCTACATTATTATTCTCATTTATTTGTACAGAGCAAACAGATTCTGCAGCGTTATATTATTATTCTCATTTATTTGTACAGAACAAACAGATTCTGCAGCGCTATATTATTATTCTCATTTATTTGTACAGAGCGATCAGATTCTGCAGCGCTATATTATTATTCTCATTTATTTGTACAGAGCAAACAGATTCTGCAGCACTATATTATTATTCTCATTTATTTGTACAGAGCAAACAGATTCTGCAGCATTATATTATTATTCTCATTTATTTGTACAGAGCAAACAGATTCTGCAGCGTTATATTATTATTCTCATTTATTTGTACAGAGCAAACAGATTCTGCAGCACTATATTATTATTCTCATTTATTTGTACAGAGCAAACAGATTCTGCAGCGTTATATTATTATTCTCATTTATTTGTACAGAACAAACAGATTCTGCAGCGCTATATTATTATTCTCATTTATTTGTACAGAGCAAACAGATTCTGCAGCGCTATATTATTATTCTCATTTATTTGTACAGAACAAACAGATTCTGCAGCGCTATATTATTATTCTCATTTATTTGTACAGAACAAACAGATTCTGCAGCGCTATATTATTATTCTCATTTATTTGTACAGAGCAAACAGATTCTGCAGCACTATATTATTATTCTCATTTATTTGTACAGAGCAAACAGATTCTGCAGCACTATAATATTATTCTCATTTATTTGTACAGCAACAACAGATTCTGCAGCGTTATATTATTATTCTCATTTATTTGTACAGTGCCAACAGATTCCGCAGCTCTATATTATTATTTTCATTTATTTGAGAATACGTCTACAGATTCAGTAGCGCTATTATTCTAGTGCTATATTATTATTTTAATTTATTTGTACAGCAGCAACAGCTTCCAAAGTGCTATAGTACTATTCTCATTTATTTGTACAGCGCAAACAGATTCTGCAGTGCTATATTATTATTCCCATTTATTTGTACAGTGCCAACAGATTCTGTAGCGCAATAATATTATTCTCATTTATTTGTACTGCGCCAAAAGATTCCGCAGCGGTATATTAATATTCTCATTTATTTGTACAGTTCCAACAGATTTCAAATCACTATAATAATATTATCATTTATTTGTATAGCTCTAACAGATTACACAGCGCTATATTATTATTCCCATTTATTTTTATAGCAGCAACAGATTCTGCAGTGCTATATTATTATTCTCATATAATTGTACAGCAACAACAGATTCTGCAGTGCTATATTATTATTCTCATTTATTTGTACAGCAACAACAGATTCCACAACACTATATTATTATTCTCATTTATTTCTACAGCACAAACAGATTCTGCAGTGCTATATTATTATTATCATTTATTTGTACAGTGCCAACAGATTCTGCAGCCTATATTATTATTCTCATTTATTTGTACAGCGCCAACAGTTTCTGCAGTGCTATATTATTATTCTCATTTATTTGTACAGAGTCTACAGATCATGGAGCGCTATTATTCTCATTTATTTGTACAGTGCCAACATATTCTGTAGTGCTATATTATTATTCTCATTTATTTTTACAGTGGCAACAGATTCTGCAGCAATATTTATTATTAGCATTTATTTGTAAAGCGCCGCCAAATTCTGTAGCGCTATATTATTATTCTCATTTAGCTGTATAGCGCTAACAGATTCTGCAGTGCTATATTATTATTTTCATTTACTTTTACAGGGCAAACAGATTATGCAGCACTATATTTTATTTGTACAGCGGCAACCGATTCCACAATGCTATATTATTATTCTCAGTTTTTTGTACAACCCAACAGATTCTGCAGCCCTTTATTATTATTCTCATTTATTTGATGAATCTGCAGTTATATTATTATTACCATTTATTTGTACAGCGCCAACAGATTCTGCAGCGCTATATTATTATTCTAATTTATTTGTACACGCCAACAGATTCTGTAGTGCTATATTATTATTCTCATTTATTTGTATAGCGGCAACAGATTCCACATCACTATATTATTATTCTAATTTATTTGTACAGCGCCAACAGATTCCGCAGCACTATATTAATATTCTCATTTATTTTACTGCGCCAACAGATTTTGCAGCGCTATATTAATATTCAATTTTTTTTTTAAAGTTTCAACATATTTTGAATAACTATATTAATATTCTCATTTATTTGTATAGCTCCAACAGATTCCACAGTGCTATACTATTATTCTCACTTATCTGTACAGTGCCAAAAGGTTCCGCAACTCTATATTATTAATTTATTTGTACAGTGCAAACAGATTCTGCAGTGCTATATTATTATTCTCATTTATTTGTACATTTCCATCAGATTTCAAATCACTAAATTTTTATTATTTGTATAGCGCAACATATTCTGCAGGGCTATATTATTATTCTCATTTATTTGTACAGCGCCAACAGGTTCCGCAGATCTATATTATTAGTCTCATTTATTTGTACAGCGCTAACAGATTGTGCAGTGATATATTATTATTCTCATTTATTTGTACAATGTCAACAGGTTCTGCAGTGCTATATTAATATTCTCATTTATTTGTACATTTTCATTAGATTTTGAATCACTATATTATTATTATTTGTACAGCGCCAACAGATTCTTCAGCTCTATATAATTATTCTAATTTATTTGTACAGTTCCAACAGATTTCGCAGCACTATATTATTATTCCTATTTGTTTTTATAGATTCTGCAGTGCTTTATTATTATTTTCATTTATTTGTACAGCGCCAACAGATGTTGCAGTGCTATAATATTAGTCTTATTTATTTGTACAGCGCCAACAGATGTTGCAGTGCTATATTATTATTCTCATTTATTTGTACAGTTCTATCAGATTCCGAACCACTATATCATTCTCATTTATTTGTACAGCGCCAACAGATTCTGCAGTGCTATCTTATTATTATTATTTATTTGTAGAGCAACAGATTCTGCATTACTATATTATTATTTGCATTTATTTTTATAGCGGCAAAAGATTCAGCAGTGCTATATTATTATATTCATTTATTTGTACAGCGCCAACAGATTCTGAAGTGCTATATTATTATTATTATTTATTTGTACAGCGCCAACAGATGTTGCAGTGCTATATTATTATTCTCATGTATTTGTACAGTGCCAATAGATTCTGCAGTGCTATATTATTATTCTCATTTATTTGTACAGCAACAACAGATGTTGCAGTGCTATATTATTATTCTCATGTATTTGTACAGTGCCAATAGATTCTGCAGTGCTATATTATTATTCTCATTTATTTGTACAGCAACAACAGATGTTGCAGTGCTATATTATTATTCTCATTTATTTGTACAGTGCCAACAGATTCTGCAGTGCTATATTATTATTCTTATTTATTTGTACAGCGCCAACAGATGTTGCAGTGCTATAATATTATTCTCATTTATTTGTACAGTGCCAACAGATTCTGCAGCCCTATATTATTATTCTCATTTATTTGTACAGCAACAACAGATGTTGCAGTGCTATATTATTATTCTCATTTATTTGTACAGCAGCAACAAATTCTGCAGCACTATATTATTATTCTCATTTATTTGTACAGCAGCAACAAATTCTGCAGCACTATATTATTATTATCATTTATTTGTACAGTGTCAACTGATTTCGCAGCGCTATATTAATATTCCCATTTATTTGTACAGTTCCCACAGATTCTGAATCACTATATTAGTATTCTGATTTATTTTTACAATGCTAAAAGATTCTGCAGCACTATATTATTGTTCCCATTATTTGTACAGCTCCAAAAGATTCTGCAGTGATATATTATTATTATTATTAATTTGTACAGCGCAAACAGATTCTGCAGCTCTATTTTATTATTCTTATTAATTTGTACATCGCAAACAGATCATGCAGTGCTATATTATTATTCACATTTATTGTATTTGTACAACACCAAAATATTTGTCAGTGCTTTATTATTATTCTCATTTATTTATACAGCTCAAACTGATTCTGCAGTGATATATTATTATCTTCATTTATTTGTACAATGCCAACAGATTCCGCAGAACTATATTAATATTCTAATTTATTTGTACAACAGCAACAGGTTTCGCAGTGCTATATTATTATTCTCATCTATTTGTACAATGCCAACAGATTCCACAGCGCTATATTATTATTCTCATTTATTTGTACAGCAGCAACAGATTCTGCAGCGCTATATCAATATTCTCATTTATTCGTACAGCAGCAACAGATTCTGCAGCGCTATATCAATATTCTCATTTATTCGTACAGCGCAAGCAAATTCAGCAGTCAGTATTATTATTCTCCTTTATATGCACAATGCCAACAGACAGTGCAGCACTTTATTATTATTTATATGTACAGCTCCAACAGATTTTGCAGTGCTATATTATTGTTCCCATTATTTGTAATTTGTAATGTCTGCACATACCGGGATTCCAAGTAATATTATAATTATTATTATTTAGTATTATAAAATATGGTAATTTGGAGTTTCTCCCCTGAGTTCAGTACAACTCAATATCTAAAAAAAAAAAAAAAAGTGTTTTACTTTAAAATTGTAATGTATTTTTTCCAGGGAGAGGTTATAGGCAACCCCCCTGGACCAACTTCCCAATTCCTTGACAACTTTGCTGCCTGGCTTCCTTACTTTCTCTCCACAAATACACCTGCTCTAATCCTAGGGGACTTCAACATCCCCATTGACAACCCATCTGCCCCTGCTGCCTCTAAACTTCTCTCACTCACTAACTCCTTCGGCCTCTCACAATCCACCCTATTCCCTACCCACCGCGATGGACACTCGATTGATCTGGTTTTCTCCTATCTCTGCTCTCTTTCTAATGTTGCATGTCGCCCATTTCCCATCTCAGACCACCATCTGCTCACCTTTAATCCTAATATAGATACTAAACCTACTTCCCCCTCTCGCCCCCGCACCAGTAGAAATCTGCACACTGTGGACGCTCCCCAACTCTCCAATCTTATTCAACTACGCCTCCACCAACACTTCCACGATATCCTGCCCCGACCTTGCTATAACCCACTGTAACAATACTCTCTCTGCTGCACTTGACACTCTCGCTCCACCCCAACCTCGCAAAGCCCCACGTCGTCAGCTCCAACCATGGCACTCCCAACAAACGCATCACCTACAAAAATGCTCCTGCACTGCTGAGCATGTCTGGAGGAAATCCCGCTCTGAACATGATTTCATGCACTATAAGTTCATTCTCTACTCTTACACTTCTGCCCTTCGCTTAGCTAAGTAAACCTACTTCTCCTCTCT
Source organism: Bombina bombina (assembly GCF_027579735.1). Classification (NCBI taxonomy): domain Eukaryota; kingdom Metazoa; phylum Chordata; class Amphibia; order Anura; family Bombinatoridae; genus Bombina; species Bombina bombina. The sequence continues at coordinate 97,506,269 of NC_069501.1, forward strand.
TATATCCACTCACTCCTCAAACCCTAAAAGACTCTTCTCTATTTTCAACTCTCTCCTCTACCCACCTGCACCACCCCCCTCATCTGCATTCAGTGCTCAAGACCTTGCTGACTATTTTCTCAATAAAACACTTGCAATCCGAGGAAACATCCCAACACTAGTGATGTCGCGAACCTAAAAATTTGGGTTCGCAAACAGCGAACTTCCCCAAAAGTTTGCGAACCGGGCAAACCGCCATTGACTTCAATGGGCAGGCGAATTTTAAAACCCACAGGGACTCTTTCTGGCCACAATAGTGATGGAAAAGTTGTTTCAAGGGGACTAACATCATCATCATCACACCTTACGTCCATGTGTGAAATGCTGCCTGACTGAGACATATCCCTGTTATCTACACCCTCTGGCAATAATGGTTGTGCATCACTCATTTCTTCCAACTGATGTGTAAATAACTCCTCTGACAGATCAAGTGAAGCGGCTGTGGTGCTAGTGTTGGTGGTGGCGACAGGCAGGCGAGTGGTAACTTGAGAGGTGCCCGAAGCTAAGCTGGAGGAGGATGGTGCGTCAAGGTTCCGAGCGGAAGCTGTAGAAGATTGGGTGTCCTGTGTTAGCCAGTAAACTATGTCCTCAGAACTTTTCGAGTTCAGGGTACGTGGCCTCTGAACACTGGGCATTATTCTAGGGCCAAAGGGAATCAGCACCATGACCATGACGGCCCCTGCGGGGTGGCCTGCCTCTGCCTGTCATTTTTTTTTTCATTAGTGGTAATATGCATGGAAGCTACTGTGACAACAGATATGAGTGGCACTGTGCACTGGCAGAAGTTGGCAGAGTAGACGCTGTAGGCCTGACACACACGCTTGCAGACAACTAACTGCTATTCAATCTATTACAGTCAAAATTGTACACAACTGTTAAACCAGATATGAGTTGCACTGGTGTGACACTGTGCCCTGGCAGGCCCTGAAAAATCTGTTACACATCTACAACCACCAAAAAACAACCATGCTAAATAGTTTCTAAATCTTGTCCTGAGTTTAGAAATACCCAATGTTAACATGTTCTTTTTTTGCAAGTTATAGGGAAATAAATACAAGAAGCACTTTGCTATTTCAAAACCACTTTTTTTCAAAATGAGTGCTAGTTACATTGGAACCCTGATATCTGTCAGGAATACCTGAATATCCCTTGACATGTATATATATATTTTTTTTAGAAGACATCCCAAGGTATTGATCGAGGCCCATTTTGGTATATTTCATGCCACCATTTCACCGCCAAATACGATCAAATAAAAAAAAAATGTTCACTTTTTCACAAACTTTAGGTTTCTCACAGAAATTATTTACTAACAACTTATGCAATTATGGCATAAATGGTTGCAAATGCTTCTCTGGGATCCCCTTTGTTAAGAAATAGCAGACATATATGACTTTGGAGTTGCTTTCTGGTAATTAGAAGGCCGCTAAATGCTGCTGCGCATCACACGTGTATAATGGCTGGCAGTGAAGGGGTTAATTAGGTAGTTTGTAGGGAGCTTGCAGGGTTAATTTTAGCTTTAGTGTAGAGATGAGCCTCCCACCTGACACATCAGACCCCCTGATCCCTCCCAAACAGCTTCCTTCCCTCCCCCACCCCACAATTGTCCCCGCCATCTTAAGTACTGGCAGAAAGTCTGCCATAACTAAAATAAAAGTTTTTTTTAATTTTTTTAGCATATTTACATATGCTGTGGTGTAGCATCCCCCTTAGCCCCCAACCTCCCTGTTCCCCCCAAAACAGCTCTCTAACCCTCCCCATCTGCCTTACTGGCGGCCATCTTGGGTACTGGCAGCTGTCTGCCAGTACCCAGTTTGCAAAAAAAAGTATTTTTTTCTGTTTTTATTTTTTTTTTTTCTGTAGTGTAGCTTCCCCCCCCCAACAGACCAACCCCCACCACCTGCCTGATCTTTTTTTTTTTTAATTTTTATTCCTTTTTTTTTTTTAATTTTACACCAACTTTTTCTGTAGTGTAGCGGTTCCCACCCGCTCCCTCCCCGTGCACGCGCCCGCCCTCCCGTGCACGCATGCCCATCCGTGCGCGCCCCGGACATCCCCACCCACGATCCCGCCCCCTCCACTGACTGCTATTATTTCACAGTCAAATTTCTAGGTTTTTTTTTAACCCCATAAGGACCAAGGCCATTTTTCAATTTCTTTCCCTTAAGGACCAGGGCTATTTTTACATTTCTGCGGTGTTTGTGTTTAGCTGTAATTTTCCTCTTACTCATTTACTGTACCCACACATATTATATACCGTTTTTCTCGCCACTAAATGGACTTTCTAAAGATACCATTATTTTCATCATATCTTATAATTTATTGTTAAAAATATTATAAAATATCAGGAAAAAATGTAAAAAACACACTTTTTCTAACTTTGACCCCCAAAATCTGTTACACATCTACAACCACCAAAAAACAACCATGCTAAATAGTTTCTAAATTTTGTCCTGATTTTAGAAATACCCAATGTTAACATGTTCTTTGCTTTTTTTGCAAGTTATAGGGAAATAAATACAAGAAGCACTTTGCTATTTCAAAACCACTTTTTTTCAAAATGAGCGCTAGTTACATTGGAACCCTGATATCTGTCAGGAATACCTGAATATCCCTTGACATGTCAAGAATTGGTGTAGCTCACAGCGCTCTGAAAAATAGACCTATGGCTCCTGTTTCGGGTGGGTCCCCAAATACCCACAGATAGATATAGCAAAAGGAGGGTTGGAGAAAAGGAGCGCCAAAAAAAGGCAAGGCCTCGAGAGTGGGTTATATATACAGGGAGTGCAGAATTATTAGGCAAGTTGTATTTTTGAGGATTAATTTTATTATTGAACAACAACCATGTTCTCAGTGAACCCAAAAAACTCATTAATATCAAAGCTGAATAGTTTTGGAAGTAGTTTTTAGTTTGTTTTTAGTTATAGCTATTTTAGGGGGATATCTGTGTGTGCAGGTGACTATTACTGTGCATAATTATTAGGCAACTTAACAAAAAACAAATATATACCCATTTCAATTATTTATTTTTACCAGTGAAACCAATATAACATCTCAACATTCACAAATATACATTTCTGACATTCAAAAACAAAACAAAAACAAATCAGTGACCAATATAGCCACCTTTCTTTGCAAGGACACTCAAAAGCCTGCCATCCATGGATTCTGTCAGTGTTTTGATCTGTTCACCATCAACATTGCGTGCAGCAGCAACCACAGCCTCCCAGACACTGTTCAGAGAGGTGTACTGTTTTCCCTCCTTGTAAATCTCACATTTGATGATGGACCACAGGTTCTCAATGGGGTTCAGATCAGGTGAACAAGGAGGCCATGTCATTAGATTTTCTTCTTTTATACCTTTTCTTGCCAGCCACGCTGTGGAGTACTTGGATGCGTGTGATGGAGCATTGTCCTGCATGAAAATCATGTTTTTCTTGAAGGATGCAGACTTCTTCCTGTACCACTGCTTGAAGATGGTGTCTTCCAGAAACTGGCAGTAGGACTGGGAGTTGAGCTTGACTCCATCCTCAACCCGAAAAGGCCCCACAAGCTCATCTTTGATGATACCAGCCCAAACCAGTACTCCACCTTGCTGGCGTCTGAGTCGGACTGGAGCTCTCTGCCCTTTACCAATCCAGCCACGGGCCCATCCATCTGGCCCATCAAGACTCACTCTCATTTCATCAGTCCATAAAACCTTAGAAAAATCAGTCTTGAGATATTTCTTGGCCCAGTCTTGACGTTTCAGCTTGTGTGTCTTGTTCAGTGGTGGTCGTCTTTCAGCCTTTCTTACCTTGGCCATGTCTCTGAGTATTGCACACCTTGTGATTTTGGGCACTCCAGTGATGTTGCAGCTCTGAAATATGGCCAAACTGGTGGCAAGTGGCATCTTGGCAGCTGCACGCTTGACTTTTCTCAGTTCATGGGCAGTTATTTTGCGCCTTGGTTTTTCCACACGCTTCTCTCGACCCTGTTGACTATTTTGAATGAAACGCTTGATTGTTCAATGATCACGCTTCAGAAGCTTTGCAATTTTAAGAGTGCTGCATCCCTCTGCAAGATATCTCACTATTTTTTACTTTTCTGAGCCTGTCAAGTACTTCTTTTGACCCATTTTGCCAAAGGAAAGGAAGTTGCCTAATAATTATGCACACCTGATATAGGGTGTTGATGTCATTAGACCACACCCCTTCTCATTACAGAGATGCACATCACCTAATATGCTTAATTGGTAGTAGGCTTTCGAGCCTATACAGCTTGGAGTAAGACAACATGCATAAAGAGGATGATGTGGTCAAAATACTAATTTGCCTAATAATTCTGCACTCCCTGTAGAATAACTGTATGTCGGCGTTTATCCTTATTAGGACACTATTAGGGTGCAGATGGCCCCACAGATTACTAAAGATTTAATACAATGTTGTATATCGGTAATACAGTTTGCACAAATAAAATATAACACAATTTATTACATATAAAAAATGACACAATCAATTACATATAAAACATAAGTGGGTTATACCACTAAGCATGGATCCATGTAACATAAAAGCATAAAATGTGTATATGTGTTTATATATCCTAAAATCCTAAAAAGTTATAATATATATTGGGTTAAATATAGTCCTCACTATGGGATAATTCAAGGTGAATGACTAAAGGCAGTGTTATGAATGAATGCACATCACTACCCTTAGTTATAAATATTTTGGTGTCATAATCTTATATTATCATATTGCAGGTGTACCAAAAACTGTATAATCGGAGGTATAGGTGGAGGAATGGTGAAGAATATATACTAAATGATAATACAAAACCGGATATTAGATACGTGATCAAAAAATTGTGATCAAAAAATAATAATAACTAGTGTGTGCACAAACTAGTAGAAAAAATAAAAATATGCAAATATTTTGTCACAAAAAGATTTTAGAGAATTCCGGTGAGAACACACAAATGGGTGAAAAAATAATAATAAAAAATAAATAAAAAATGGGTATTGTGGAAATCCGCGAATAATAAAGTATAATGTGGAAGTCCGTGGATAATAAAAAGTAATATAATGTGAAGAATCCTTGAAAAATATACAAAAAATGAAGGTGGGTAAATAGATCCAAAAAATATATCCTGGAGATGTCCAAAAATAATGTGTAAGTTAATATTTAAGAAATTTAAATCCAAAGGTATTGTTCACAAAAGTCAAATATTGGTGATCCAAGTGAAAAAAGATGTTCAATAAAACAGTTCAAATCCTTAAATGCCACGTGAAAAAATATATAACAAAATATGAGCTGTGTAAAATAGTAAAAGGCTGGGAAATCCTCAAATTTTTTCACAACATTGTATTAAATCTTTAGTAATCTGTGGGGCCATCTGCACCGTAATAGTGTCCTAATAAGGATAAACGCCGACATACAGTTATTCTATATATAACCCACTCTCGAGGCCTTGCCTTTTTTTGGCGCTCCTTTTCTCCAACCCTCCTATCCCTTGACATGTATATACATTTTTTTAGAAGACATCCCAAAGTATTGATCTAGGCCCATTTTGGTATATTTCATGCCACCATTTCACCGCCAAATGTGACCAAAATAAAAAAAAAGTTACATTTTTCACAATTTTAGGTTTCTCACTGAAATCATTTACAAACAGCTTGTGCAATTATGGCACAAATGGTTGTAAATGCTTCTCTGGGATCCCCTTAGTTCAGAAATAGAAGACATATATGACTTTGGCGTTGCTTTCTGGTAATTAGAAGGCCGCTAAATGCTGCTGCGCATCACACATGTATTATGGCTAGCAGTGAAGGGGTTAATTAGGTAGTTTGTAGGGAGCTTGCAGGGTTGATTTTAGCTTTAGTGTAGAGATCAGCCTCCCACCTGACACATCAGACCCCCTGATCCCTCCCAAACAGATCCCTTCCCTCCCCCTCCCCACAATTGTCCCTGCCATCTTAAGTACTGGCAGAAAGTCTGCCAGTACTAAAATAAAAGGTTTTTAATTTTTTTTATTATTTTTTTAGCATATTTACATATGCTGTGGTGTAGCATCCCGCCTTAGCCCCCAACCTCCCTGATCCCCCCCAAAACAGCTCTCTAACCCTCCCCATCTGCCTTATTGGTGGCCATCATGGGTACTGGCAGCTGTCTGCCAGTACCCAGTTTGCAAAAAAAAGTAGTTTTTTCTGTTTTTTGTTTTTTTTTCTGTAGTGTAGCTTCCCCCCCACACACACAGACCAACCCCTACTACCTGCCTGATCTTTTTTTAAAAAAATTTTCATTCCTTTTTTTTAAAATTTGTCACCAACTATTTCTGTAGTGTAGCGGTTCCCACCCGCTCCCTCCCCGTGCACGCGTGCGCGTCCGTGCGCACACCCGGACATCCCCGCCAACGATCCCGCCCCCCTCCACTGGCTGCTATTATTTCACAGTCAAATTTATAGTTTTTTTTTTAACCCCTTAAGGACCAAGGCCATTTTTCAATTTCTTTCCCTTAAGGACCAGGGCTATTTTTAAATTTCTGCGGTGTTTGTGTTTAGCTGTAATTTTCCTCTTACTCATTTACTGTACCTACACATATTATATACTGTTTTTCTCGCCACTAAATGGACTTTCTACAGATACCATTAATTTCATCATATCTTATAATTTATTATTAAAAATATTATAAAATATGAGGAAATAATGGAAAAAAACACACTTTTTCTAACTTTGACCCCCAAAATCTGTTACACATCTACAACCACCAAAAAACAACCATGCTAAATAGTTTCAAAATTTTGTCCTGAGTTTAGAAATACCTAATGTTAACATGTTCTTTGCTTTTTTTGCAAGTTATAGGGAAATAAATACAAGAAGCACTTTGCTATTTCAAAACCACTTTTTTTCAAAATGAGCGCTAGTTACATTGGAACCCTGATATCTGTCAGGAATACCTGAATATCCCTTGACATGTATATAAATTTTTTTAGAAGACATCCCAAAGTATTGATCTATGCCCATTTTGGTATATTTTATGCCACCATTTCACCGCCAAATGTGATCAAATTAAAAAAAAAAACGTTACATTTTTCACAATTTTAGGTTTCTCACTGAAATCATTTACAAACAGCTTGTGCAATTATGGCACAAATGGTTGTAAATGCTTCTCTGGGATCCCCTTTGTTCAGAAATAGCAGACATATATGACTTTGGCGGTGCTTTCTGGTAATTAGAAGGCCGCTAAATGCTGCTGCGCATCACACATGTATTATGGCTAGCAGTGGAGGGGTTAATTAGGTAGTTTGTAGGGAGCTTGCAGGGTTGATTTTAGCTTTAGTGTAGAGATCAGCCTCCCACCTGACACATCAGACCCCCTGATCCCTCCCAAACAGATCCCTTCCCTCCCCCACCCCACAATTGTCCCCGCCATCTTAAGTACTGGCAGAAAGTCTGCCAGTACTAAAATAAAAGGTTTTTAATTTTTTTAATTTTTTTTAGCATATTTACATATGCTGTGATGTAGCATCCCCCCTTAGCCCCCAACCTCCCTGATCCCCCCCAAAACAGCTCTCTAACCCTCCCCATCTGCCTTATTGGTGGCCACCTTGGGTACTGGCAGCTGTCTGCTATTATTTCACAGTCAAAAAAGTGTTGTTTTTTTTAAATCTACACTACTGTTACACCAGATATGAGTGGTGGCACTGGGCAAGTGGGCACAGTATACTCTGTGAGCCTGACACATACGCTGGCAGGCAGGCAACTGCAATTAGATTACACAGGAAAAAAAAAAAGCAGACTGATGTTCTAGCCCTAAAAAGGGCTTTTTGGGGTGCTGTCCTTACAGCAGAGATCAGATGAGTCCTTCAGGACTGTAGTGGACACTGAATACCCTAGCCTAGCTATCAATTTCCCTATTAAATCAGCAGCAGCTACACTGTCCCTCCTCTCACTAAGAATGCAGCTTCCAAATGAATCTAAAATGGATGTTGTCCAGGAGGTAGGAGGGTCTGGGAGGGAGTGTCTGCTGCTGATCGGCTGGAATGTGTCTTCTGACTGTGAGGTAGAGGGTCAAAGTATTACTCAATGATGACGAATAGGGGGCGGATCGAACATTGCATATATTCGCCCGGCGCCGGTTAAAGCGAACATGCTATGTTCGCCGGGGACTATTCGGCGGCGAACTATTCGCGACATCACTACCCAACACAAACCTGCAATCTCCCAACTCTACTCCCAGTCACCCCCTCTGCCACTCTCTGCACCCTCCTCCCAACCACTGAGAGTGAAGTGGCTTCCCTTTTGTCTTCCTCACACCTCACTACCTGCCCACTTGACCCTATTCCTTCACATCTAATCCCTCCTCTGTCTACCACCCTCACTCCGGCTCTTACTCACATATTTAATCTATCCCTTTCTACCGGCTCATTCCCTGCCTCCTTCAAACATGCGAAGGTCACCCCATCCTCAAAAAACCCTCCCTCAACCCTAACTCCCCTGCAAACTACCGCCCCATATCACTGCTCCCACTAGCTTCAAAACTCCTTGAAAAACTAGTTTTCAATCGCCTAACCCACTTCCTGTCCTCCAACTCATTGCTCGACCCCCTGCAATCTAGCTTCCGTCCCCAACACTCAACTGAGACTGCCCTCACCAAGGTTACTAATGATCTCCTTTCTGCTAAAAACAAAGGCTACTACTCTATACTCATCTTACTTGACATATCTGCTGCCTTTGACACTGTAGATCATCCCCTTCTCCTATGGTCTCTCAGTTCTCTTGGTCTCTGTGACACTGCCCTCTCCTGGATTCACTCTTATCTCTCTAACAGATCCTTCTCAGTCTCTTTTGCTGGTGACTCCTCCTCTCTATTGTCCCTGTCTGTTGGAGTACCTCAAGGCTCTGTCCTGGGTCCTCTACTCTTCTCTATTTACACTTCTTCACTGGGTAAACTTATCAACAGCTATGGCTTCAGCTATCACCTCTATGCTGATGATACCCAGATCTACCTTTCCACCCCTGCACTCTCTCCTTCTGTCAACTCTCACATCAGTGACTGCTTATCTGGCATTTCCTCCTGGATGGCCTCTCACCACCTAAAAATAAATATGTCCAAGACCGAACTACTTCTAATTCCCCCCTCTAGCTCCACTCCAGTCTCTAATTTTTCTATCACTGTTGGCGGCACCACTATCTCCCCATCACCCCAAGTCCGCTGCCTCGGAGTCACGCTTGACTCAAATCTGTCCTTCATTCCCCACATCCAACTGCTCTCTTCATCCTGATGCAACCACCTATGCAATATCTCCAAAATTCGTCCGTTTCTGAGTGCTGAAACTACTAGACAGCTCATCCACTCCCTGGTAATTTCCCGACTTGACTACTGTAACAACTTACTAACTGGCCTCCCTCTCTCCCACCTCTCTCCCCTCCAATCCATCCTAAATGCATCTGCCAGGCTAATCCACCTCTCTTGACGCTCTGTTTCTGCTGCGCCTCTCTGTGAGTCCCTTCACCGGCTCCCCATTCACAACAGAGTTAAATTCAAAATGCTCACCCTGACCTACAAAGCCCTCACCAATGCTGCCCCACCCTACCTGTCCTCACTCATCAACAAATATACTCCTGCCCATCCCCTAAGATCCAACAACGACCTGATTCTTGCGTCCTCTACCATCACCTCCTCTCATTCTAGACTACAGGACTTCTCTCGTGCGGCACCAACCCTCTGGAACGCACTTCCTCAAGATGTCAGACTTGCCCCTAACCTCTCCTCCTTTAAACATTCCCTAAAGACCTTTCTGTTCAGGGAAGCTTATCACCCGACTTATTAACAAACTAACTTCAATTAACTAACAATTGCCCTCCTCACTAATATCATTCTCACCTCTGCAGTCCCCACCTCCTGTTTCCAATCCTCCTACCCGTCTAGATTGTAAGTTCCCATGGGAATAGGGCCCTCAATTCCCCCTGTATTTGTCTGCAAAATGTTGTGTCTTATCGTATTGTTTCTCCACTGTACTTTTATCCTTGTATCCATGGGCAGCACTGTGGAATCTGTCGGTGCTTTATAAATAAAGAATAATAATAACTAGATTTTCTGACTCTTTAAGGGGACACTGAAGCCAAATATTTTCTTTTGTGATTCAGATAGAGCATACAATTTTAAGCAACTTTCTAATTTACTACTATTATCAAATTGTCTTCATTCTCTTGGTATCATTATTTGAAAATCAAGAAAAAAAAAGCTGTCAAAAAGCCGCGCACCAAGTACGGGGCGATGAGCAGCGGACTGTTGTTAACTGACAGTCATCGATCTCGCTGCTCTTCGGCTTTTTCCCAGCTTTATTGGTATACTGTCACCAAACACCCACACTATACTACACTGTTTTACCCCTATCCCGCTGCTCATGGACCCCTCCCCAACTAAATAAAGTTATTAAACCCTAAACATCCGCTCCCGGACCCCGCCGCCACTCTAATAAACTTATTAACCCCTATCCTGCTGCTCCCGTAGCCCACGCCACCTACATTATGTTATTAACCCCTAATCTGCCACCCCCTACACCGCTGCCACCTACATTATATTTATTAACCCCTAATCTGCCGCCCCCTACACCGCCGCCACCTACATTATACTTATTAACCCCTAATCTGCCGTCCCCAACGTCGTAGCCCCTATATTAAATTTATTAACCCCTAAACCTAAGTCTAACCCTAACACCCCCTAACATAAATATAATTACAATAAATCTAAATAAAACCTACTATTAATAACTAAATAATTCCTATTTAAAACTAAATACTTACCTATAAAATAAACCCTATGCTAGCTACAATATAACTAATAGTTATTAGTTTATTTTTATTTCACAGGCAAGTTTGTATTTATTTTAACTAGGTAGACTAGTTAGTAAATCGTTATTAACTATTTACTAACTGCCTAGCTAAAATAAATACAAATTTACATGTAAAATAAAACCTAACCTAAGTTACAATAACACCTAACACTACAGTATAATTAACTAAATGACCTAAATTAAATACAATTAAATAAATTATATACAATTATCTAAAGTACAAAAAACAAAAAAAATAAATTAAAGAAAATAAAAAACAAATGACAAGATATTTAAACTAATTACACCTAATTGAATAGCCCTATCAAAATAAAAAGAAATCCCCCAAATAAAAAAACCCTAACCTAAACTAAACTACCAATAGCCCTTAAAAGGGCCTTTTGCAGGGCATTGCCCAAAGTAATCGGCTCTTTTACCTGTAAAAAAAAATACAAACAACCACCCAACAGTAAAACCCACCACCCACACAACGAACCCCCCAAATAAAACCCTAACTAAAAATAACTAAGCTTCTCCATTGCCCTGAAAAGGGCATTTGGATGGTCATTGCCCTTAAAAGGGCAGTTAGCTCTTTTTGTGGCCCAAAGCCCTAACCTAAAAATAAAACCCACCCAATACACCCTTAAAAAAAAAAACACTAACCCCCTGAAGATCGACTTACTGTTCTGAAGACCGGACATCCATCCTCAAGGAAGCGGCAGAAGTCTTCATCCAACCAGGCCGAAGTACTCAACGAAGCCGGGAGAATTCTTCATCCAAGCCGGGCGAAGTGGTCCTCCAGACAGGCAGAAGTCTTCATCCAGGCAGTATCTTCTATCTTCATCCATCTGGCACGGAGCGGCTCCATCTTCAAGACATCCGACGCGGATGTCTATCAGCCAATCAGAATAAGGGTTGAAAAAATCCTATTGGCTGTTGCAATCAGCCAATAGGATTGAGCTTTCATTCTATTGGATGTTGCAATCATCCAATAGGATTGAGCTTGCATTCTATTGGATGATTGGAACAGCCAATAGAATGCAAGCTCAATCCTATTGGCTGATTGGATCAGCCAATAGGATCGAACTTCAATCCTATTGGCTAATTGCATCAGCCAATAGGATTTTTTCTACCTTAATTCCGATTGGCTGATAGAATTCTATCAGCCAATCGGAATTGAAGGGACGCCATTTTGGATGACATCACTTAAAGGTACCATCATTTAGTCGTCGGATGAAGACAGAAGAGGATGCTCTGCTTCGGATGTCTTGAAGATAGACCCACTATGCTCCGGATGGATGAAGATAGAAGATGCCGTCTGGATGAAGACTTCTGCCCGTCTGGAGGACCTCTTCTTCCAGGCTTGGATGAAGACTTCAGCCCCTCTGGAGGAACACTTCTGCCCAGTTGGGTGAAGAAGTCTCAAGGTAGGGTGATCTTCAAGGGGTTTGTGTTAGGTTTTATTAAGGGGGGATTGGGTGGGTTTTAGAGTAGGGTTGGGTGTGTGGGTGGTGGGTTTTAATGTTGGGGGGTATTGTATTTTTTATTACAGGTAAAAGAGCTGATTACTTTGGGGCAATGCCCCGCAAAAGGCCCTTTTAAGGGCTATTTGTAATTTAGTATAGGGTAGGGATTTTTATTATTTTGGGGGGCTTTTTTATTTTATTAGGGGCATTAGATTAGGTGTAATTAGTTTAAAAAACTTGTAATTATTTTATTATTTTCTGTAATTTAGTGTTTGTTTGTTTTTGCACTTTTTACAAAATTTAATTGTAATTAATTTAATGTAGGGAATTAATTTATTCATAGTGTAGTGTTAAGTGTAATTGTAACTTATGTTAGGTTTTATTTTACAGGTACTTTTGTATTTATTTTAGCTAGGTAGCTATTAAATAGTTAATAACTATTTAATAACTATTCTACCTAGTTAAAATAAATACAAACTTGCCTGTAAAATAAAAATAAACCCTAAGCTAGCTACAATGTAACTATTAGTTATATTGTAGCTAGTTTATGGTTTATTTTATAGGTAAGTATTTATTTTTAAATATGAATTATTTAGTTAATTGTAGTAATTTTATTTAGATTTATTTAAATTATATTTAAGTTAGGGGGGTTTTAGGGTTAGGGTTAGACTTAGGTTTAGGGGTTAATATTATGCAGGTGTCAACGATTAGGGGTTAATAAGTGTAAGATTAGGGGTGTTTAGACTCGGGGTTCATGTTAGGGTGTTAGGTGTAAACGTAAATTTTCTTTCCCATAGGGAATCAATGGGGCTGCTTTAAGAGCTGAACGCTGCTTTTTTGCAGGGTTTTTTTCAGCCGGCTCTGGCCCATTTATTCCTATGGGGAAATCGTGCACAAGCACATTTAGCCAGCTCACCGCTACCATAAGCAGCGCTGGTATTGAGGTGAGATGTGGAGCAAAATTTTGCTCTTCACTCACTTTTCTGCGGCTAATGCTGGGTTTAAAAATACCCGTAATACCAGAGTTGTCTGTAGGTGAGCGGTGAGCAGAAACTGCTTGTTAGCACAGCACAGCCTTACCGACAAAACTCGTAATCTAGCCGAAAGTCTGTCCAAACAAAGGGATTAACAAAATCAAAGTCAGGGAAATCCAAAAAAACTGAAAATCTAAATAGAAAATTGTTGGAGTAAGAGGTAGCTAGCACACTCAATACACAAACAGCATCATGCTGCAGAGAGCTTTCAGTGACTACATGATGTCATATAAATATTTGCATACAATGGTGCCACATTTGACCCCATCACAGTCCCAGATATTTGCAGATAAAACTGCCTTGAAACCAAAAATAGTTCAGAATTCCAGCAGCTGTGAAATTACATCAATATGCGGACCAACATACAGATAAAGTAAAAGTTGTTTCTGTATAACAACAATGGGGAATAACAGTATATAAACTAGTAACATTCATTATTACTAGTAGATCTGTAGGACAATATCTAGTGTTTTAAGCATCATAATTAGAGAAATAGGCCCCTATTTATCAACCCGTCAACTTACTTGCATTCGCCAGCACCAATACGCTCGCTTAAGATCACCTAACATCACTGCCGCAGACCTGAATACGCTCTCCAAAGTTACCAAAAAAGTAAAAAATCTGCGCACCAAGTACGGGGCGATGAGCAGAGGACTGTTGTTAACTAACAGTCATCGATCTCGTTGCTCTACGGCTTTTTCCCAGCTTTATTGGTATACTGTCACTAAACACCCACACTATACTGTTTTACCCCTATACCACCGCTCCCGGACCCAGCCGCAACTAAATAAAGTTATTACCCCTAAACCGCCGCTCTCGGAGCCCACCGCCACCTACATTATACTTATTAACCCCTAATCTGCCGCCCCCTACACTGCCACCACATACATTATGTTATTAACCCTTAATCTGCCCCCCTACACCGCTGCCACCTACATTATACTTATTAACCCCTAATCTGCCGCCCCTACACCGCCACCACCTACATTATGTTATTAACCCCAAATCTGCCCCCCCTACACCACCACCACCTACATTATGTTATTAACCCCTAATCTCTCCCCCCACACTGCTGCCACCTAAATTATACTTATTAACCCCTAATCTGCCACCCCCTACACCGCCGCCACCTACATTATGTTATTAAACCCTAATCTGCCCCCTCTACACCGTTGCCACCTACATAACACCTATTAACCCCTAATCTGCCATCCCCAACGTCGCTGCCACTATATTAAATTTATTAACCCCTAAACATAAGTCTAACCCTAACACCCCCTAACTTAAATGTAATTTAAATAAATATAAATAACATTTATATCATTAACAACATTATTCCTATTTAAAACTAAATACTTACCTTTAAAATAAACCCTAAGATAGCTACAATATAACTAATAGTTACATTGTAGCTAGCTTATGGTTTATTTTTATTTTACAGGCAAGTTTGTATTTATTTTAACTAGGTAGACTAGTTATTAAATAGTTATTAACTATTTAATACCTATGTAGCTAAAATAAATACAAAAGTACCTGTAAAATAAAACCTAACCTAAGTTACAATTACACCTAACACTACACTACAATTAAATACAATTAACTAAATTACAAACAATTAACTAAATTAAATACAATAACCTAAATTAAATTAAATTATCTTAAAAACAAACACTAAATTACAGAAAATAATAAACAAATTACAGAAATTTAAATTAATTACACCTAATCTAATAGCCCTATCAAAATAAAAAAGCCCCCCCTTAAAAGGGCCTTTTGCGGGGCATTACCCCAAAGTAATCAGCTCTTTTACCTGTAAAAACAAATACAAACAACCCCCCCAACAGTAAAACCCACCACCCACACAACCAACCCCCCAAAATAAATACTAACTAAAAAAACCTAAGCTCCCCATTGCCCTAAAAAAGGGCATTTGAATGGGCATTGCCCTTAAAAGGGCAGTTAGCTCTTTTGCAGCCCAAAGCCCTAACCTAAAAATAAAACCCACCCAATACACCCTTAAAAAAACCTAACACTAACCCCCTGAAGATCGACTTACCGGGAGACGTCTTCATCCAAGCCGGGCAGAAGTGGTCCTCCAGACGGGCAGAAGTCTTCATCCAAGCCGGGCAATCAGTCAATAGGATTGAACTTCAATCCTATTGGCTGATTGGAACAGCCAATAGGATTTAGCTTGCATTCTATTGGCTGTTCCAATCAGCCAATAGGATTGAAGTTCAATCCTATTGGCTGATTGCATCAGCCAATAGGATTTTTTCTACCTTAATTCCAATTGGCTGATAGAATTCTATCAGCCAATCGGAATCTAAGGGATGCCATCTTGGATGACGTCACTTAAAGGAACCTTAATTCGTTGTGTAGTCGTCAGCCGAAGAGGATGCTCCGTGTCGGATGTCTTGAAGATGGACCCGCTCCGAGCGGATGGATGAAGATAGAAGATGCCGTCTGGATGAAGACTTCTGCCGTCTGGAGGACCACTTCTGCCTGGCTTGTATGAAGACGTCTGCCCATCTGGAGGACCACTTCTGCCCGGCTTGGATGAAGACGTCTCCCGGTAAGTCGATCTTCAGGGGGTTAGTGTTAGTTTTTTTTAAGGGTGTATTGGGTGGGTTTTATTTTTAGGTTAGGGCTTTGGGCTGCAAAAGAGCTAACTGCCCTTTTAAGGGCAATGCCCATCCAAATGCCATTTTCAGGGCAATGGAGAGCTTAGGTTTTTTTAGTTAGTTTTTTTTGGGGGGGGGGCTCGTTGTGTGGGTGTTGGGTTTTACTGTTAGGGGGTTGTTTGTATTTTTTTTTACAGGTAAAAGAGCTGATTACTTTGGGGCAATGCCCCGCAAAAGGCCCATTTAAGGGCTATTGGTAGTTTAGTTTACGCTAGGGTTTTTTTTATTTTGGGGGGCTTTTTTATTTTGATAGGGCTATTAGATTAGGTGTAATTAGTTTAAATTTCTGTCATTTGTTTATTATTTTCTGTAATTTAGTGTTTTGTTTTAGATAATTTAATTTAATTTAGTTAATTGTATTTAATTTTGTTAATTTATTTAATTATAGTGTAGTGTTAGATGTAATTGTAACTTAGGTTAGGTTTTATTTTACAGGTAAATTTGTATTTATTTTAGCTAGGTAGTTATTAAATAGTTAATAACTATTTAATTACTATTCTACCTAGTTAAAACAAATACAAAGTTGCCTGTGAAATAAAAATAAAACCTAAGCTAGCTACAATGTAACTATTAGTTATAATATAGCTATCTTAGGGTTTATTTTATAGGTAAGTATTTAGTTTTAAATAGGAATAATGTAGTTAATGATAGTAATTTGATTTATATTTATTTAAATTAGATTTAAATTAGGGGGTGTTAAGGTTAGACTTAGGTTTAGGGGTTAATAAATGTAATATAGTGGCAGCGACGTTGGGGACGGCAGATTATGGGTTAATAAGTGTTATGTAGGTGGCGGCAGTGTAGGGGGGGCAGATTAGGGGTTAATAACATAATGTAGGTGGCGGCGGTGTAGGGGGGGCAGATTAGGGGTTAATAACATAATGTAGGTGGCGGCGGTGTAGGGGGGGCAGATTAGGGGTTAATAAGTATAATGTAGGTGGCGGCGGTGTTGGGGCAGCAGATTAGGGGTTAATAAGTATAATGTAGGTGGCGGCGTTGTCAGGGCAGCAGATTAGGGGTTAATAAGTATAAAGTAGGTGGCGGCGGTGATGGGGCAGCAGATTAGGGGTGTTTAGACTCGGGGTTTATGTTAGGGTGTTAGGTACAAACATTACTATATTCTCCCATAGGAATCAATGGGATATCGGGCAGCAGCGAACATGAGCTTTCGCTGCTTTCAGAATCCCATTGATTCCTATGGCATCCGCCGCCTCCATGGCAGTGGATTGAAAACCAGGTACGCTGGGCTAGAATAGTGCCGAGCGTATCTTGTAGAAATTTGTTAACTTGCAAAAGGAGTCAGATAGTGCCGAATTTGCATTCAGAATATCTGTAGTGACGTAAGCATCGATCTGTGTCGGACTTTGACTGGCGGATCGTATGTTACATCACAAAATTCTACTTTTGCCGGTCTGTAGGCTTTGATAAATAAGGGGAATCAGGCTCGCCACAATTACGCTGCGGAATTCCAGCGTATTTGCGGTTGACGGCTTGATAAATAGGCCCCATAGAATCAAGCAGAAATTAGGCTGAGTTTTGAACAAAAGGTTGTAGTATAGTCCACATAAGTAGCAATAGTCTGGAGAAGAGATCCTCTAGAGGAGACAATAGCTAGCCCCCCCCCCCCAGGTTGTACAGGCTGTATTATGTATTATGATTAATTTCAATAAAACAATTTGGTGTGAAATATAAATAATATTTCTTACATTTATTGACAAAATAAATGTATGTTGTGATTCAAAATAAATATTGTGCGCAGTTCTGGAGGCCATATTTCTAGAATGTACTAAAATCTGATCAAAGGACGGCAATTAAAATGGTGCATGAAATAAAAAATAAAGTGTACAAAGTTAGGCTCAGCGATCTGAGCATGTATAGCTTATAGGAGACACCAAAATAAGGGGTCATGATTTCAACCGCAACCAATGATTTCATTGGAGAAGAGAGGGTTAGAAACCTTTTTGGGAGGGATCAGGGAGTTGGGGGGGGTTGGAGGAGGGAGCCCTACACTGCAGAAACAGAAATATGAAAAAAAAAGAAAAAGAAAAGCCCTAAACTGCATACTGACAGACACAGTAAAGTGTGATATATTGAGTAGCTAAGATGGTGTTGAGGGATGTGTAGGGGGGAAAGGGCTGTTTGGGAGGGATCAGGGAGGTGGGAGGTGTCAGATGGGAGGGTAATCCCTAGATTACAATACTAATACCCTTGCCACCTAACAAGTTAACCCCCACACTGTCCGTAATCTGTCCGTAATTTCAGAAGTGTGGCACGCAGCTGCAATTAACGGCCTTCTAATTACCAAAAAGACATGCATGTCTGTTATTTATGAATAAAAAGGATCCCAGAGAAGCACTACAACCTTTTGTGTTATGACTGAATTGATATGTAAATAATTTAAGTGAGAAACCCAAAGTTTGTGAAAAAGTAAAAAAAAAAAAGTTTTATATGATAGTGGTGAAATGGTGACGTGAAATATACTAAAATGGGCCTAGATCAATACCTTGGGTTGTCTACTTAAAATACATTTATAGTTTTGATATGCAAATAAAAAAAGGCTCTATTTCTGTTTAAATGGAGTGATAGCAAAATTCTAAAAATTCTCTGGTACTTTGAGTAAGTGTTTCACTAAAATTCCTGGTACTGAAGGGGTTAAGTTGAAGGGTTCAAGAGTATTTGGGGAAGAACTTCTTCACATAAATGTTGTTAATTCATGGAATAGACTTCCTGTAGGCACCAAAATCTGAAGCGCCCCCACGCCCCCTCCCACTGTTCACTGTTGTGCTGGTGACCTTAACTAAGATGGCCTCCAGCAGTGAAATAACAGCAGTGCACATGTTTGGCGGCCATCTTTGTTAAG
This sequence comes from Bombina bombina, assembly GCF_027579735.1. Taxonomy (NCBI): domain Eukaryota; kingdom Metazoa; phylum Chordata; class Amphibia; order Anura; family Bombinatoridae; genus Bombina; species Bombina bombina. The sequence goes on from NC_069501.1 coordinate 97,525,168, forward strand.
ACCGCTGCAAGCATTGCACATGCATGGGGGAAAATGGATGCTACACACACAATACTTGTGGCTACCTGAAAAAGATGAATGCCATACATTTGCAATGATGTTATTTCACTGCCATCTTGATCTTAATACCAACTACTGACAGATAGATATTTATAATAGGCATAGACAGGCGCTCCTCTATGGTACATGCCTACTCTGCTTTATTATAATTTCGGGCCTGATTAGATATGGTAATGACAAACACTGTGGGGATATTTAGAATGCCTGGGATAAGCATAAGACTATCCTAAAAACTAATTACACTTACACTAGAGGAAATGTGGGCAGACTTTTTGTGCCTGTGGTTCTTATCTGCTGTCTAAAAATATATTTTTCTACAATTCTTGAAAATAAAATGCCTAGTTTGAGTTGATCTGTGAAATGTAAAAAGCCAGTAAACCCAGTAAAAGCCATAATCCTATATGATGTCATTCATAACCCTTTAGGATGCTATACAATAAGGCAGTGGGATGCTCTTTAAGCCTACAGAATGACCTACAGGTCATGAGCCTATAGGATGCTCTCTTATGAGCCTACACCAGTGTTTCTCAACCGCGGTCCTCAAATACCCCCAACAGGCCAGGTTTTCATTATAGCTGAACCAGTGCATAGGTGAAATAATCAGCTGATCAGTAACACCATTGTTACTAACCTGCTCTCAGCCATCAGCCGATTATTTCACCTGTGCACTGGTTCAGTTCCAATGAAAACCTGAACTGTTGGGGGTATTTGAGGACCGCAGTTGAGAAACACTGTCCTATACAATACCTTATCATGTGCATATAGTATGCACTGTCATGAACCAATAGAATCTTCTATCAAGAGCTTACGCAATACCATATTATTAGCCTAAAGGATGTATAGTAAGCCCCATTATGAGATTACGTTAAATTCAACTAAAGCTCTATTAACACAACACAAATGTAAACATATTGATCTGAAACACAATAAGCTATTGTAGATTATCTTTCTGTTTTTTATTCCAGTGTGTCAGATATTTACCAATCTACGCTGTGTATTTTGCATCTGTTATAAGAAATCGCATTACATTATTTGAGTTGAAATATTGTAATTGAAAAGTGTCTATATAATAAACATGCCACAGGTTAATCTTTAGAAACGTCAGTGGGTGGAGGTAGTGGAGGTTAAGCAACCTATAATATGTACTTTCCCTATTGTGCAATATGTTTATGAATGTTATGTGAATGTCTACTTTTAATAATGTCAGAGACCTCATATCTCCCAGATCTGACAACTTGCTGATTTGTGTTTCAACTCAGTAAATTTACCAACCAGTTATACACATAAATATGTGTAGTATTTATAATTGGTCTTTCTTATGACAAAAGTTAAATGTTCCACTACAATTATATCAGCAAAATTCAGCACATACTCACATTTTTTTTTAATTTAAACATATAGTACTGAAACATATAGTAGCCAATAAAGGGCTAGACTAAGCGTGGAGTGGTAGTTTGTGCTCCTGCTTGCACGTTAACTTTGCTAGAAGTAAGCTTTGTGTGCACGTCGCGTGATGCACATATTACATGTTAAAAATAAAAAGTTCTCACATGAGCAGTAACACAACGCACGCATAAAGCCGAACTTGAAATATCACGACCGTGCTAAAGCATTCCCCCATAGTTTTCAAAAACATAACATCTAACAAGTCGAGCAAACCTGATAACGTTTAACCAAGTGCACTAACCTGATTTCAGTATCCATTAACTTAAGTGATGTCAGCTGAGCTTTACAGTATGTCTATGATTAAGGCAATCCCTGCCGAAACACGTAAGACGCATCTATGCTGAAATCATGATGCTTTTATATCTGTCTTAATCTCCATAATATATTTCACCTTAAAGTACCTTGAGATTCGCTGGTTGTTTGGTTATTTGTGTTTTATATATATATATATATATATATATATATATATATATATATATATATATATATATATATATATATATATATATATATATATATATATATATATATATATATATATATATATATATATATATATAAATTGCCATGATAAACCCTTTATCACTAAGGCACAAGTTAGCGATCCACTGGAAATCTAGCCAAAGTAAACAGGCGCACAATAGTTAAACAACCATTACATATCTCTGGTTAATTTTATAAATATGCCCCAAATTCTTTTTTTTTTTTAATAAAACAACTGCAAATTTGCGGGAGTGGGGTGTCTTTACATTACGGTCTATGGGAACTACATATATATTTCTGTGTTAATATGTGTATAAGAATCACAAAAGAGAGTGTGTTAGCTATAGGCATGTATATGCCAAGATCACATATTTTTTATATGAGCGAATTTACCCCTTTTTTCTTTCTGTGATGTTTCTGTGATGTTAATAAGTGTATATAAACATAATAAAACATAAATATATACGTGTATAAGAATATACATATATATTTATATTAGCTGCCCATCACTGCACTACTTACCCCCTTCACCGAACTTAGGTTCTGATGCCGTCTCTGGCAGCATCAGAACGAGGCTCCCATAGGAGCCTATGGAAGCGCGCTCTCATGACTTGAGGTCACGTTCACATTGCTGAAAACTTGTAATACCAGCAGACATGAGCATAAGCTGGTATTACACAGTGGAGCGCTAATATCGCTTTCATGAAAGTGATATTTAGTGATCCACTTGTTATCTGGCCCTGTATGCTTTCTGTTTGTAAATGTTATAAGTTGCTAAGCAGTTTTAAGACTAGGAGTAGAGAACATAAGCTGGAGTAATTTATTAACTGAGTTCACATGGACTGCGCAATTTGCATCTTTTATACATTATGTTTGTACAACTCTTCATGTTGTACAGCAGAAATATGTAAACATATTCCATTACACAACAGAATATGACTCACAGGCCAGAGAGAATATTTTAAAAGCATTGGTAGCGTATTGACTATGGGATTACAAGTGGCACAATATTTAGCTATTTAACCCCGCCAGAAGTAAAGATTTTGTGGGCATGGGTTAGCACGAGTATTTCACGTTGAAAGTAAAACTTTTGCACATGAGCGAAACCCGACCCAACTTCAGGACTTGAGAGATGGTTACCCCACTAACTTATTCTCCCCATAGATTTGAATAGAGAGCGCAGAAGAGAAAAAAAACAACACATATCACTTGTGCGCTAACTCGACAGGTGACATTAATATTTTACATTCCAATGTTCTTAACATATTTTTTTTTGTTTAAATATATATATATATACTGTATATACCTTTACCTATATTTATATACAGTATATATATATATATATATATATTTATATAAATATAAAGGTATATATATATATATATATATATATATATATATTGTTTATTTCATTAACATTATAAGATATATATAGAAATATATATTTAAATATAATAAACCTTCTTTTGTTGTGCGATATGGTGCGTTAAGCTCCATACCGCACAAAAGCCAAGGCCTGACTTGACGTGCTCATGCACGTTTTCCCCCATAGACGTCAATGGAGAGAAAGTGTTAGAAAAAAATTAACACCTGCGATTGCAGAATGGCAATCGCTATAACTCAATCCCCATTAATATCTATGGGAAAAGAAAGTTATGTAAAAACGTAACACCCGAACATAAACCTCTAGTCTAAATAACAAAATAAATGTGATACAAATCCAAACAAAGGATATAAGCATAGGTGATTCTTTCTATTTCCAATGAGCTCCAAATAGTGTGTCACATGAATCAAAAAGTCCACCTTTCAATTCTGGGTTCCCAGTGGATCCTAAAGAAAAATCTGATATAGTGCAATACCTCAAGGGCTCAGATGAATATTGTGCAAAAAAGATGTGAACTCACACTTTTCAAAGCTACTTTAAGCTCATGTACATGGCTGTCCTGATTCATAATGCTGTCAGAATCAGCGATACAGGTAACTGGAAATACGATGTGTATCTATATATAAGTGCTTGTAGAAAAGAGATACAATAGTGTGATATCGTAAACAGATAATCTTACTACAGGTGTATACTCACACTTTAGGGAGCTGATACACAATGATACGGGAACACTTTGTAAAATGGTAAAATTTAATAAAATTAAACATACAATTTATAAAATATATATGTCATTGTACAGCCACTCAGGGGTAAAGTAAGAATATACTAATCCGTTCAAAGTATCTAGTCCTTAGAAGCAGGATGGTTCCAGAAACTCTTGGCAAACAATGTATCGAAAGAGTCAGGATTGATACGATGTTACTGACAAGCAAACCCAACTTACGTTTTGCCACGCCCATGTGGCTTTTTCAAGGGTGAAAAGGGTGTTTCTGTATGTGATCACTCTGTGCTTTTATTTGTACTCTAGTCTAAATACCCCTAATCCGTCGCCCCCAACATCGCCGGCACCAAATAAAGTTATTAATCCCTAATCTGCTGCCCTCGACATCGCCGACACTAAATAAAATGATTAACCCCTAAACCACCGCCCCGTATCGCTAACACCTAAATTAACCTATTAACCCCTAAACCGCAGCACCACACATCGCAACTACTATAATAAACCTATTAACCTATTAACCCCTTAACCTCCAGACCCCCACATCGCAACTACTATAATAAACCTAATAACCCCTAAACCGCCAGTCCCCCACATCGCAACACACTAAATTAAACTATTAACCCCTAAAACTAACAACCCCGTAACTTTAAATTAAACTTACAATAAGAATATCTTAAAATAAATAAAAACTTACCTGTGAAATTAAAAAAAACTAATGTTAACCTATAAATTAACCTAACATTACTATTTTAAAAAATAAAAATAAACTAAAAATAAAAAAAACTAAATTGCAATTAAAAAAATGCTAACACTGCTAAAAAATAAAAAAACTAACATTACAAAAAACAAACACTAAAATTACAAAAATGTAAAAAAACCTAATATTACCAAAACAAAAGCAAAACTAAAATTACAAAAAACAAAAAAAACGCTAAGATTACAAAAATAATAAACAAAATTATCCAAAATAATAAAAATTAAACCTAATCTAATACTCGGCAAATTGCCCCCTTATTTCAGTTCTTTTGACAGACTTGCATTTTAGCCAATCAGTGCTCACTCCAGGGTAACTTCACGTGCATGAGGTCCATAGTATCTATATGAAACACATGAACTAATGCCCTCTAGTGGTCAAAATGCATTCAGATTAGAGGCCATCTTCAAGTTCTAAGAAATTAGCATATGAGCCTCTCTAGAATTAGCTTTCAACTAAGAATATGAAAAGAACAAAGCAAAATTGGTGATAAAAGTAAATTGGAAAGTTGTTTAAAATTACATTCCCTATTTGAATCATGAAAGTTTTCTTTGGACTTGACTGTCACTTTAAAATGGCCTTTTGTAGGGCATTGCACTGAAGCAATCAGCTATTTTACCTAAAAAATCACAAAGTCCCCCCTAACAGTAACCCCCCCACCCAACCAACTGCCTAAAATAAAAAAATAAAAATAAGCATAAAGCACCTAAGCTACCTCTTTTATATTGGGGTACCATTGCATTCCTATTGGTTGAAATATTCAAATCAGCCAATAGGATGATAGCTGCTTAAATCCTATTGGATGTTCAAATCAGCCAATAAGATTTAAGCTGCTCTCATACTATTGGCTGATTTGAATATTTCAGCCAATAGGAATGCAAAGGTACCTCAATATAAAAAGGGGTACCTTGCATTCAAGCTTGAGTGTGCGGCGGACGATCGCATGAAGAGGATCCACGTCTCTGAAGACCGCCACCGCTGAAGAAGACCAGCGCTCCAGATGAGGGCCAGCGCTCCAGATCCACGTATCACGTAAGACCGCCCCACACCTCCGGGAAGAAGATAGAAGATGGTGCCGCCCTGAGAGAAGATCTTCGCCGCCTGGATGAAGACTTTGCTCCTCCTGGACTTCAGGAATGGTGAATACATTTTCTGGGGTTAGTGTTAGTTTTTTTTTTTTTTTTTTTTTTTTTTTAAGATTAGGGCTTTTTTTATGTGCGCAAAAGAGCTGATTGCCCTTTTAAGGGCATTGCCCATACAAATGCCCCTTTAGTGGCAATGTGTAGCTTAGGTTTTTTTAGACTTAGGTTTTTTTTATTTTGGGAGGTTGGTTGGGTGGGGGGGGTTACTTGTTAGTTTAGGGGACGTTTTTATTTATAGGGGTATTAGATTAGGTTTAATTTTTATTATTTTGTATAATTTCATTTATTATTTTTTGTAATCAAGGGGGCCAATTTAAGAAGTGCGAGTGGACATGATACCATGTAGCGTGTCATGTTCGCTGCACATCGATAAATGGCGACAGCATACGCTCTCAGCATTTATCATTGCACAAGCAGTTCCTGTGAACTGCTTGTGCAATGCCACCCCTGCAGAATCGCAGTCAATCGGTCGCTAACAGGGGGTGTCAATCAGCCCGATCGTATAGGATCAGGCAGATTGATGTCCTCAGCCTCAGAGCAGGCAGACAAGTTATGGAGTAACGGTCTTTAGACCACTGCTTCATAACTGCTGTTTCTGGTGAGCCTGAAGGCTCACGCAGAAACAGGGGCATCGAGCTCCATTCGGAGCTTGATAATTCGGCCCCTTAGTGTTTTGTGGGGGGGGGGGGGGGTTTGGTAATGTTATTTTTTTTTTTAAATTTTCGTAATTTTAGTGTTTTTTTTTTTGTAATTAAAGCAAAGTAGAATCCAGCACTACAATACGACAGGAGAAACCCACCTGAAGCTACTACCAAGCTCCCAAGGCATGAAATGAAAAAATAGTACGGAGGGTCTCCAAATATGCCAAACATTCCTTTATTACAAAATAATGTCCATAAGAGGGTCAAAAGAGCACGACATTTCGGGGCACATGCCCCTTAATCATGTGTTAAGATAGTGGACAGATCCACCTGTTAAAATAGGCACCTAGGATTAAACCTTACATATTATGTGAACATCTTACACTAAATCCGACAGCGCCATCTAGTGTATTTACTGAGGCGAATCTAATACAAAAAAACAGCTACGAAACCTGCAGAAAATATTAATACATTATTATTAAATACACAACAAACTCCAACATAAGCAATAATCACTAGTGTGATACAGAATAACCACAACATTAGTTACATATTATACAATTTGTACAAATAAATCAGATCAAATGCCAACTGTGGACTTAACAACAAGATGATCCTAAATAACTTTTTCTCTTGTTGCTTTCTTATAAGTAGAGATCAGATAACCTAAGCAAAGGAAAAAAGAGAGCAAGGTCAACATATATGCATTGCAAAAAATAAATCATAAAATTATCTTAATAAAATACCGACCAATTAATCTCTCTATTCAGTCCCTTCGGTTCCAGGGTATTGAGATGGAATATCCAAAAACGTCTCCCGTTGTTTTAGCAGTAGATCCCTATTGCCACCCTTCTTAGGGGTTTTGACCTGTTCTATAATCTGGAACCGGAGTTGGCTGATTTGATGGCTGACCCTCAAGGCAAAGAGCGGCACGTCACTTCCGGGTCACGCAGAAGACAGTATCACCTGGGCACAACTTCAGGCAGCAGCTCGGATTCCTCAGCGGATTTTTCCCAGGGAGAATGAGAAGGCAGCTCATGCGGCGGGGCCATAAACATCACAAGTACCAACAAGGGTGCTCAGGTAATGCAGAAAACCAGTAAATTGACATCCAGCAGAATGACCAGATCCCGCAACAAGACATAGTCATTAATATATCGGACTGTCCTTTGAATGAAAGAGAGTCCGCAATCCTACAGAAAGGGCTTTCCTTTTGTCTTTATAGTGACTGTAATTTTTTCAACCTTAGAAGGGACATTTTTATAGATTTTTTCACAATATTAGGCTAAAGTTTTGGCATGCCAATAATCGGATGGATGTTTTTTCTAAGACGGATTCAAGTACGCAATGTCCGTCACCTTTATTTGACCATTTGAGGGGTGAGACAATGTGTAACAATGTTAATATTGGTATTATGTCATCCATACAGAAATCAATTAGCATTAAGGATTTGGGTTTGTTTAATAAAAGCTCCTTCTATCCCTCTAACACCCATCACAGTATTGAACATTTGAGCAATTAATAGTGTCAGATCTAGAGAAATTACAGTCTAGAGTACGTCATCAGAAATTTGGTAAACAGTCCAAATTGGTTAATTTCACATCAGCTGATCAGATGACCCTTAAAGCTTTAAAATCTAATGATAAGCTTATTTTGTGTATTTAATCACAATGTATTAATATTTTCTGCAGGTTTCATAGTTGTTTTTTGTATTAGATTTGCCTCAATAAATTCACTAGATGGTGCTGTCAGATTTAGTGTAAGATGTTCACATAGTATGTAAGGGTTAATCCCAGGTGGCTATTTAAACTTGAAGATTGTAGTGCTGGATTCTACTTTGCTATTTTTTAATTTTTTTTATTTTTTTTTTGCAGTGTTTTTTTAATATTGTAATTTAGTTTTTTTTATTTTTATTTTATTTTATTTTTTTAAAATAGTAATGTTAGGTTAATTTATAGTTTAATCTTAAGGTTTTTTTTATTTCACAGATAAGTTTTTATTTAAAAGTAGTTATATTGTAAGTTTAATTTAAAGTTAGGGGGTGTTATGTATAGGGGTTAACATTTTAATTTAGTGTGTTGCGATGTGGGGGGGGCGGTAGTTTAGGGGTTAATAGTTTTAGTTTAGAATTAGCGATGTGGGGGGGCAGCGGTTTATTGGTTAATAGGTTTATAACAGTATTAATAGTGTAATTTATGGGTGTTAGTGTACTTTGTGACATTTTTGTTATGAGCTTTTTGAAATATTTTTGTTTTGCAAAATCCATAACTACAAGTCTCAAATAGCGGAATGGATCGTGGCGGTATAAGCTATAACGCTAGCGTTATAGCCGGACCACAGAACATGTAATACGGGAGACCTAAAAATTTCACATTCAAAAGTAATTTTTTGAGTGCAGAATGGAAAGTTGCGTAAAGGCTAAAATGCTAGCATTATAGCCTTACCGCCATGACTAATACGGGAGACCTGCATATCCCACTCGCAATGGCCAATTTTTCAGCGGTATAGCCGTACCACAACACTTGTAATCTTGCTGAATGTTAATAATAATTATTATAGTTACTGTAAGATATAAATGTGCTTGTGCAGTCGCTTTACTTTCAACTTGTAATATGTGTACAAGTTAACATGGGCACGATATTTCAATATCGCTTGTGCGCTAACATTAGGTTGACACTTGTAATCTAGCCTAGAATAATTACCTCAGACATTCCTGCTCTAAAACTAATATGTTTAAAAATTGTCCCTCAGTATAATTATGTTATTTCACCTGCATATAATAAATGTTTTAATGCCTCATGCTATATTCGTTTTACAATCAAAGTGTCTGATTAAAAATTATTTTTCATTCTGTAGGGCAGGGGTCCCTAACCTCTGTGCCATGGACCGCCTGTTAGGAACTGGGCCGCAAAGCAGGACATGAGCGGCGAGCAAGCAAAACTTTATCTGTATTTACAGCCTCTCCCCATCGCTCGAATTACTGCCTGCGCTAGGCCTCCTGTGAGATTAGTGGCAGCATTAGATTCCCATAGGAGCGCAAACCCTACTGTAAAATGCGCATGCAAGGAATCTAGGTTTTGCACTCCTTATAAGATTCTAAGGCCCTGATGATCTGAGGTGGAACTGAGGCCATGATGCTAGCGCTGGAGAGCAGCTGCAAATACAGATTATCATTAGCAGAGAGGATTGACTTCA